>NC_081317.1:76777460-77086121 GCF_026419965.1 Kogia breviceps
ATAAGCTAAGCTAAGGTGCCAGCTTGGGAATAACATCATACAGGCTTGTTGTCCTGTCCTCCAGGATGTAGTATTTGTGTTGAACTAATGGCCAATGTACAGTGTCCTTTCTCTAATAACTAGAACATGGATCTAGAAACAATGAGGTAGGAATGAGGGAGGCTTCTCTCACCCTCTCATCAGCACTTCCAAGGAACCACTTGTATCATATGTCCTCTATAACACTCAACTCTAGAATCTGCTACTAGATATATAGCTTGGTTTTCTTTGTTGTTTGTTTTGTTTTGATTGGGAGAAAAAGGAGAGAGAGCAGGTGGGCAAGAGGAACCCATCTACCAGAGGACACACAATAAAATTTCCACTGATTTGAAGCTCTAACTACAGTCTAATTGCTTTGACACTTAGTGCCATTGGAACAGGAGGCAAAATTAGGAGTTACTATACTGACTGGGATGCTAAGCTGACTACTACAAAAAGCTATGGATATGTTATATACTATGGGCAAGAAGAAATATGTCTGAAACCTAGGTGATTCCCTGGATGATCTGAATATTTTTGTCTAATGATAATGGTATATGGGTAATATTCCCAAGAAGGGCAAGTTAAACTAGAAGTGCAGACCCCTTATGGATAAAGACCTAAGCCACATCATTGTTCATGGGCTACATATCTACCAAAGCACTTGCTGGAGATGAAGAATGCCCATTGTGGCTGGTTGAGAAAGAAAATGAAAAATAGCAATTAAGGTTTTGAATCAATTAAGCTACAGTGGCTGGGACTATAGCTTGTTTTATTACCCTCAAATTGAATATATGTAAAAAGATTCCTGCTTATTACCTTGAAAGGGATTTAGATGAATTGAATTTAATGAAGGGCACATGGGATTTGAGTAGTGCAAGGATTTGACTTGACTGTATTGGATGCATACTTCTTGAACTTTCACTCAAATACTCTCTCCCAGTCTTATTACAACTTCTACTGTGCTGACCTGTTTATTGTGTCCAGTCAGCTTCACACGATGAAATGTCACAGTGCTTTAGTGTGGACTTGGGCTGCGCACCTCTCATTTCCTGTTCCAGGACTGGGCACTTACATATGTGTAATCCAGAAGTGGAGAGGAGTAAATACCTTACGGGGCATCTCTCAATCAGTAAATGAGGGAGCTGACTGATAATCTTTCTCTAGGCAAGAAACCTCTGAAGATACATTTCAGACAGTCAATAGGATAAAGCATCCAGTTGCCTGTAGAGGTGGCTGATTATTCCATTGACCAGTGTAATAAGGATTCTTTATAATGGCTCCCTACTTTGCTCCTTCTGTCCCAGGTTCCTACATTCTGGATTGCACTCCTAAATAAAGTACTTGAATTTAACCTTTGGCTCAAGCCCTGCTTTTTAAGAAAAACAAGTTGTCAATTATCACAGGCTCAAGTGGGTACCCAGGTAAATGTGCATGAGAGTTTTCTCACAGAGTGCAGAATAGATTGAAGAAAGCAGCTAAGAGTTCTTGAATTTCCCAAGACAGAGAAAACTGGTGGCCAACATTTTTCAGCCTCTCAAGGGATACTAAATTACTAAAAAGGCTAGCAGAAGTGTGAAGATTGGAACGAGAATGGCACATTTTTACATATCAGACACCTGAAGACCATGGCTAAGCTATGAGTATTGAGTGTATGCAGCACAAAGCAAGGACCAAGAAAAACAAGTTATTCCTGAACAGTGACCAGAAAGAACAGAGACTATCATATAGATCAGACACCACTCCACCTATGTGTTCCAAATCCGCCCCATAAGACTTTTTAAAAATCACTTCCAGCAGAGTATGCAAACTGGATGGGAGAATCTTAATTTTTCTCCTTGCATTTTACCAAATACGGAGACTTAAACCAGTAAGTTACTGTAAATTAGTAAGACATAATTCTGTCATCAGTGGAAGTAAATGTTCAAGAGCACAATTACTTTCAGATAGATAACTATTGTTTTAAATTCTACACAGGGATTTATATACTGTTTGAAAATATAAATTTCATCTCACTAAGGCTATATATCCAAATAAGATGGCCCATTTTAAAAAAATCCCTTTTTAAAATTTTTACCTTTCCATCTACTTCATTTTTTTAACTTTTTATTTTATATTAGAGTATAGTTGATTAACAGTGTTCTGTTAGTCAGATGTACAACAAAGTGATTCAGTTATACATATACATGTATCTATTCTTTTTCTTTTCTCAATTAGATTGTTACAGAATATTGAGCAGAGTTCCCTGTGCTATACAGTAGGTCCTTGTAAAATGGTCCATTTTTAGAGCAGAGTTTTCTTAGTGTTCTACACAAAGATATGCTACCAAACTCACATTCTATCTGTGAATATAAGCTCTATTTAAGGGGATATAGTATTATATATTTTGTGTTTTCTTTGTGTTGTCAGGTGAATAAACCATGGAGGTATACAGAAGATTCCTAAGCTTTCTTTTCCTTATTATTTTAATGTAAGGTTTTAACAATACAGTTATTTTTGTATCCATTGGAAAGAAAACCCTTGAGCTGACCAGTGCTAATGTCAACTTAGTTAAAATGGAAACTACATTTTTCAGATATACCCACACTTAAGGTTTAGGATTAGAGCTGACCAACAGAGGAACCCATATGAGATGTGAAGGTGGAAGGAAGTGAAGGCCATTACTAGGAGAAGTACAGGGGTTATCTTGAGGGACAAGCAGACACAGAAGTCCCTGGTGGTCCCAGATTGCCTTCATACTTCTCTGCTGTACCTCCGGCTCCTCTTCCTGACTGATAGCCCTGCTGACTGCCAGGTCCCCAGGCCCAGCAAGAGATGCTCCCCTGTGCAGTCACGGAGATGGCAGCTGCACATAGAAAATGGCTTCCCAGATATCTTACAATAAACATCCCTTTACAGTACCATTTTGAAGGCTGGATGTGCTTAGCTCCTCAGATTTCCCTGTAAGTTCTGACTTATTCAGTCACGCAAGACTTCAATAGGAATGATTATTGATTCTTTCCATGATCTTCTTACTTCCTCCCTCTATACGTTATTTCCTAGCTTCTCACACATTTTAAAGAATGGCTAATCTATATAATCAATTATCCATTCACATAATACTCCTTGTACCTCTGCTTCCCTGAATGAACCCTGACTCATACAAATCCAAACTAATCTCATTTTCAAAGAAACAGACATTTGCTGGGCACCTTTCTTAACCTAGGCATTGGCTTAAATACTAGTAATTCAAATATCTTCATGATTAGTAGGAATAATTCAATCATACTTAAATAGTGTCTATACTTTTAAATAAGTGGCTTCAATCCAAAATTCATTTCAGCACTTAAAGACATTGATGATCCAAATCTTATCCAATCCTGATAGGCATAATAATGTTTCTGTGTTCCTAGCAGTACCCCTAGCAGTGAGTCTGCTTCCCAAGTCCACTGGGCTATAGCTTTGGGGAGTACAAAGAGTGGTGACCGTAAGTCTGAGCCTGCTTTTACTGGTAGAACAACTCTCACTATTTTATCTGCATCTGTTATGAAGAAAAATATATTACCACGGATCTCTTAAACCCAGACCAGACATTTGAACTGTCATTTTCACCTCTGATTTCCATCAAGGTTCACAAAGCTTTTAAAGGCACTCAGTAATGTATCCTGTATATCAAGATCCACAAAGGCGACGTTTCTGTTCTACAGGGGTGAGAGGCAGAGCGCTGGACTCTTTGTAGTCCAAGACCAGGGAGTTCAAAAGCACCAACAAAGGACTTTTATGCAGCCAAGGACTTTTTTCTATGACTTTTATTCTGAGCAAAATGTATTCAGCCAAGAAAGAATGGGAAATAGTGGTCTTAAAATAATTTCTGCAGCAGAAACTGGATTTCAAATGATATAATGAACTAATGTGCAGTAAAGGAATAGAAATAATTAGCTTAGACAAGACATTTGATAGAGTTGGCAGAAAAATAATTGATCTACATTTTATGTGATTCTTTTAGAAAAGGACTATATGGATAAATTAATAAAGTCTTTGATAGCTATATTCCAAAATATAGATACATGATAAATACTGGCATATCATTTGTGATACATCATATAGACTTGATTATAATTCAGATATTTGTTCTCTTTATGAGCTCAAGACTATGCTCTTTTTCATAATGGAAATTTCCATTTTCCATTTAGATGTGCAAATTTTAGTACATACATCTTGTTTATATTTTGGTGATTTATAACTTTTACGATTTCATAGAGATGTTGACAAAATTTACAGAATATAGTCACAACGAAGTTGCCGCATGCATAAAACATTGGAACGAGAACTAGATTAGACCAAGACTGGAAAACTTCAAAGAATATGTTTACCTGCTTTGTCAAAAGTTGGAGCTATTCTTTGGACAATCAGTTTACACACTCAGGTCATTTATTTAGCTGTAGTATGGAATTGTGCTGATCTATCCATTCTCTGGATTAGGAATAGAGTTATTGGTTACGAATTTTGTGTTTCCTCAGCACTAAGGTGAATTGCTTACAGAGGATGGAAGTCAATTGCTCAGGAAACCACATAGTTCACTACTATTGCCTCATCTCAGGCTACTTCCTGAGGGCCCTTTACATCCCGGTGGTACGACCAGTAGCTCTGGGCTACTACTTCTGCTTCAAACGGAATAGCCTTTTTAACCCAGTGACTTCACAGCTTTTAAATGACTGATTTCAGTACTCTAAACACTGGCAGTTTTAAACTGTCTTTTGCCTGGAGCTTTGCCCTAATTTTGGTATCTATTTGATCTAGTGCCCTAAATGTAGCTTCTTTGGGACCTCATGACCTATCTCTCCTAGACTCTATCTGATGTTAGTGTCCAACTCTTATTCTGATGTATGTCCCTGTCCTTCAATGTGACTATCTGTTACCCTTAATCGCAAAGTTACAAAGAATAACCATTCATTCATGTTCATTTTCTTCACAGGAATTTATCCTTTGCTGTCCTCAACTTGTCCTAAATATATTATTTCCAATTTTTCAACCAAGTTATTCTTCTAAGTACTGGTATTATAAAATATTTATGTAGTTTTAAAAAGGCACTCAGTAATGTATCCTGTATATTAAGATATGCACTATTATTACCCATATTATCATCTTTAATAATAAGTTATAATTATTGTTTCAACTTTTAAGCAGAACTATAAGCCAAGACTGGGATATTAGGGTCTGAGTCATGTTGCACAACCCCTGGAGCTGTGTAGTGCACTCCACACAGCAGCCGTAGTACGTGCTAGACACTTACAATTCCTTCTTATTTCATCTCTACAATAGCAATACGAGATGGTTGTTATTACTCTCATTTTATAAAGGTAAAATTTAGTCATATGCTCAAAGTCATACAGCTAATAAACTGTAATCTGGAGTTTTTATTTCAGGCTTGTTTCCCAGCCTCATGCTTTTGTCATTACACTGTGACTTTGCTTTAATTTTTTAAAATTATAAACAGTATGTGTACTTTAATATATAAAGGATAGAGCTACTGGCTTATGCCAAGTCTTTCTTGTGACTATTTCCTATATTTCACATTTTCCTTCAATCATTATATATTAAAAGGAGGGGTAGTAAGAGAATACAGCAATCTACCAAACTTTATTCAAGGCAGGAAATTTTGGGGGTTGATTTCTAAAGGCAATTTGTTTAGTCCTTAGATTTAGGAAATGCTGCAGTTATCTCTATTATAATGCCACCATACTGTTAAGGCAGGAATATTTTCAAGGTTATAGGCATATGGGTTGAACTAATCAGCAACTGATTATACTGGTTGTTCTTAGACAACCTTCTTTAGCCTTCCAGAAATGGTAAAGAACACATTCCATGGCCGTATTTGACACATTCATTCACTGGTTGCTCAAAGAGATGAGGGACATAGTGTCAAAAATATTTTGAGGCTTTTCACTCTTTTTTGAGAGATACTCAGTTTAAAAAAAATTGAATCCACTCCTACTTTAAAAATCTTTTGAAGACCAATCTGTTAAATCCAAATAAAATAAATAAAAAAGTAAGACTTATTTCAAAAAGTCTTTTGCCAGGTACTATGGCTATGTGAGATATTATCATCGGGGGAAGTTGGATGATAGGCACAAGGAAACTAAAAATTTTTGTAATTCTTATGAGTCTTAAAACTACTAAACAATAAAAGTTATTAAAATGTGAAAAATTGATAAAAATCATTTGTACTCATTGTTTTAATTCATTGTCTTTTTGGAATCAGTTACAAGGTTCTCTCTAGGTCTTCACTAATTGAAATGCCATTCATTGATCACAACACAATTAATTCTGTAATAGTAGTCACATTTATCCATCTAGAAGCTAATTCTAGGACAGTGGGGGATTAGTGTATAGAGGAGAAATGAAAAACAGAAAGATAAAACAACAGAGGGTTTCTAATTGTGAGAGGATCATGAGGAAACATGAACAACATGGAAAAATATAATTTTGATTGTCTGAATTTTTGGTAAATTATGAAATCATTTTTATTCCTCAACAACTGTTTATGGACATCTGTACAGCAACATAAAGAAAAAGTTTAGGAATACAATTTAAGTTTCAGGTGGAATGAAATTATGGGGCTGAAAGGCACTTCTTTGTTTTCTTCTTTATCATATCATCTTCTTCATTCTTGTTACCATTTGTCAAATACCTATTTTTTGTCAGGCACTGTTCTAAATATTTACAAATTTTATATTAGAAGCCCTTAGATTCTAGCTACAACTATACATATTTGATAAAAATATTTGTTGTACTTTCCTACAGAATAATAGAAACAATTCAACCATTAATAGTTAGTACCTGTAGTATTTAATTTAGAAATGATATCTTTGTAAAATAATGTTATTTTCATACTTATACCATACTATAGAGTGATATGATAACACTAAAGCTTTGACTCATTTGTTTTTGAGTTTCAGTTTGTTCTTGGTATTCTACTAAAATATAGTAGTTACAAAACAGACCCACGAGGGCTTCCCTGGTGGCGCAGTGGTTGAGAATCCGCCTGCCGATGCAGGAGACACGGGTTCGTGCCCTGGTCCGGGAGGATCCCACATGCCGCGGAGCAACTAAGCCCGTGAGCCATGGCCGCTAGGCCTGCGCGTCCGGAGCCTGTGCTCCGCAACGGGAGAGGCCACAACAGTGAGAGGCCCGCATACCGCAAAAAAAAAAAAAACAGACCCACGGAAGCTTATAGTTTAGTAGAAGGAAAAAGAAAAAGAGTAGTAAAAATATAATTTAAAATAAATGTTATAGCTGTAATAAGAATTATAAATGCAAAAGTACAAAGTTATCTAAATCAAGATATTTGGGTTCTATTCTGAGCTCTGCCATTAACTAGAAGTAAAACATTTGGACCAACAATTTCTTACCTGAAAATCCTATTTTGCAAACATTTTGATTCTATGTATGTTAAAGCCGATTTCTTGTCTATATTTGACTTTAATAGCTATTTTAAGGAAACATTTAAATTATAATTATTTGGAAAAGACCAGGGTTAACATTGATTATTAAAAAATAACTTTCAGTATAGCATAAAAAAGACCATGAGACTTTGCTATGGATGCAATCCTAAAACCATATTGTAAAGAAAAGGTGTTTATCAAAATTTTGTCCCACTACATTATATTTTCACAGCATTTTTAGAGTTAAAATGCAATTTTCTTTTAGGGGGTTGAGATAAATTGTACTATTGATAGATTTTAAAGTATTTATTTATGCTGTTTTGAGGACTGTGCTACATATTTTAGGAAAATTTGCTGAAAATGAGTTTGACATGACTTTTTTTTCCTGCTGGGTTATGAGGTCACAACTAATATGTATTAATCGGTTTGGTGCTGGGTACTACGCATTTCTTTTTATACGCCTGTGCTATACAGTGCTTTTTATGAACCTCGACTTGAAGGTGTTAACGTCCCTGCTCAAGATGTCCGTTAGTAAGGGAGAGGGTAAAATCTGAACCCAGGCAATCTGCCTCCAGAGTTTGCACACCCACCACCTGGCAACTCTGCCTTCCTTAGTAAACAGCTAAGAATGGCCTTGCCTTTTGGATACTAACTAACGTAGACCTTCCTTTCACTAACCTGGTACTAAGTTTGAAAGACACTTTTTTGACAGTTTTAATGTGTTCAGATGTACTGACCTGCCTTCCAGCATTTTCAAATCTTTCGTTAGTATAAGAATGGGATTATCATGGACTTGTTAAAATGGCAGGGAAACCTATAGGCTTCTTTTAAAGAGCTCTGACCTAGTTTTGTAAGTGTGCCATGCGCTGTTAAGGTTTAAGGTCAAGATAAGGGTTTCTTTGCCTTAAATTTGCAAATCTCTGTTAATGAACCTCAATTATGGCCTCTATTTGGTTGCTTCTCTATATACCAGAGCCTGAATGAGACTCTTAGCCCTGAAAAATTTAGAGTTGGAGGAATCTTTAGTCATTTGGTTCAACTCCCTGCTTCATAATAGGAGCATTTAATTGAGTTGAAACCCATCAATCCAAATAACTTGCCAACATAATTACAATATCATGAAAATTAGAGTGAAATGTGTTAATAGAAAACACTGTTCTTTTACAAAAAGTTTTTTGAGTTACTTTGAATACTGTTAAGTTCTAGGCAGTGTACACCATAAATGCAGTATTTGAAGTTTGCAAAGAGAGGAATTAAGAGACAGACCTCTAAAAAGGAACCCTTTCACTGTATTAAAATCTTATACAAAATATTTTTTAATCTTAATGGGATGGTACAAAGGAAGTAATGATGTTTGTAATTTTTCAACATGTTTTTAATAAATTCACTTTAAATGTATCTCAAGTGTTTATAAATTGTATTGTTTTAGGGAAATAGATTTTCTCTTAACATTTTTAGGATCGGGTGCAATAACAGTCAACTTGCTTTCAACTCCTGGCTATACATTAGGGTCACATGGAGGATTTAAAGAAAAAAAAATTAATGCTATGATCTCATCCCAGGCGAAATAAATCAGAATCTCTTGGGTGAAACTGTCGATGCTAAGGTTTGAATGCACCTTCCTCCCACCTAGGTGACTTTCATGATTCATACCTTCTTCTCTTTCTTATTTACTGCCCTCCAACTGTGATGCCTTTCTATGCTTGTGAAAATATTTACAGGGTTCTCCCAAAGGCCTTTTCTTTTCCTTTAAAAAATTTTTATCTTTGTGCATTTAAATATACTTATACTTCAATTATTTCGAAAATTGAATCTTGACATTTTCTTAATAATACCTTGACCCTAGTTAAAATTTTCATTCATGTGCACTTTCCCAGTCTTTTATATCTTTCTCTATGTAGCGTTCATTTGGTTGTTTATCTTTGTGATTTAATTATAAGCTTTTAGGTTCAATTTCCAATACATTTTATATAACTTTCCAATAGTATAAAGCACTGACAAGATTATCAACAGCTTTCTGCTGAACTAACTTGAATTTGGAAATTTGATAATGTTTACAGTAGGAAACAAATGTGGAGAAAAACACAATACCTCTTCCTTACCAAGTCATTCTTTTGTTTCTGGTTCACTTATATCCTACTCTTATCATCCTTTTGTTGAAATTTCTTAGGGATTAAGTCCAGTTTTGAAATAACTTTTAGAAATATATATATAACATAATATGTATATATATATATATATTTTTTTTTTTTTTTTTTCCCTCAAGATTCATCTCGAGTTTAACCTCCATGAACCTTTTCCTAACGCTGTTCTACCTTCCCAACACTTCCAGAGTTGACTTCCTTTGTGCTCCCACAGTACATTGTACAAATTGGTCACTGTCCTCATTGTTTTTTTAAACAAAATGTCTGCTGCTTGAGGGCAGGTATTATACTTATTCATCTTTGTATATTGAGAACTTGGAACTCAGTTGTCATGCAAAAAAGTTATTTAATCAAAAGGATGGACGATTCTGTGGCAAACAGCCTATATGTATTGGTGATCTTGTTCAATTCACAGCTGTATTAGCAGTCAGGACTCAATTTCTCTCTCTCTCTGCAGAGTCAGCTGAATTAGATGACTGCAGCAAAGAGGCCGTTAATTTGAGGCTACTGTGCAGGGTTTCTAATTATATTGCCAATTTTCATCTCTTTTATAGATATTTTGTTTTTTTGAAGGATGATTTTTTGGGATAGGAAAATTTATATAGTACCATGCATAGTGCAAACAAGTAATTATTAGAAACCTGTCTTCATAAGGGAAACCAGTGTGCATATGGGATGATTTGTTTCAAAGAGTGATACCCCTCTTGTAATTTTCTTTTTTTTTCTTTGCTTTTACCTGATATTTTTTGATGCTAAGTCAAGCCCTAGATTCTATTCTTACATTTCTCTTTCTCAAAAAAAAAAAAATTGTTCCGTTCGATCTCTGTGCTATGCACAAACTTACATGAATTTTAAGGCATACTTTACTTCAGAAACCTTGTAAAATTTTCTGCTACTTATTAACTATAAATACTACCTACGTTTTTCTATGGTGATTTATTTGTATCAAACTAAAATGCAATGCTTTTGCTTTATATGTGCTATTTGAAAAAGAAACTGCCTATTTAGAGTTAACTCTATAAACTGGTATCAATACAAATAATTAATATGTTAAATATACTTTTAAAAAATTGTCACTCGTTTTTTTCTTATCTGATTGTGATGTTCTTCCAAATCATTATGAGAAGAGTCTTAGAAACAAAACTGAACAGCAAACTGTGTCTTTCAAAGCTTCACAAACCCACCTTTTTATTTTGTCTTGTTCTGTTATGTAAAATTTGCCCTAGCATTTTGCTCAGCAAGACGGCAATTATTAACAATATATTTCTCTAAACTGTTGCCGCAAAGCTATTATTCACGCAGGGTTACAACCGAGTTAATTTTGGAAGAGAGCTGTTCAAAGAGGCCCAGAACTGTTGTGCTTATAAACACTGCCTTTTCTCTTATTTCTAATTAGTGTGAAATGGTTCCAAACAGGAGTCAGCCCCGCGGAAGTCTGCGTAGCACAAAGCCAGGCTCGTTAACGGACACAGGGAACAGTTTTGTTTTGCTGAATAAATAACTGCGTCATAAAGCCTTTCAAAAGGAACACAATCTGATTTACCATGCTCCTTAAATGTTGAACGTTGTTTATGCGCCTCCGAGTCTTTTTTATTAAAATTTTAAAGGCCTATTATTATGACAATGTAGATGATACGTTTGCAATGTTCCCTGCAGTAGGACTGTACACTTCCCTAGTAATACAATTTCCCCTTCTCTTTTTATTTTATAAATAAATTTTTATGTTTTGTTTTGTGTGTTTCGGATGCATGACGACCCTTCTAAATTTCACATTATACCATGAAAATAATTTTGCTAACAATAATTACAATATTGTAAGAAAATCCATTTCAGTTTTTCTACAAAATTTGGTTTATGTTGTATTACAGATTACGATTTTCTTCCAGTAAAAATTCCCAACCCATATTGCTAGTAATTTCTATCTGTAAGTGTTTAAAATGGTGTAACTATAATTCACAATGGAGACCTTCCGACATTTGCATTAGAGGAGTCAACTGGACAATTACATCTGACTGAGAATATAACTCAGATTTCCCATTTGGTATGTATGCACTACAGAAAAGCCCAGACACCTGACTGTATACTACTAGACAAATCATACAAATTGTGGTCTTATGTTTGCCCTGGATCACTCAGTAATGATGTGCAAAATTTGTTTCTTCTTGGGAAACTTAAATATATCTTACGTTTTCTGCATCCTTCCAAAATGCCTAGCATATTTCAAGTACACAAATTGGGTGGGTGCTCAATGAATGTTTTTTGAATAAATTTACGAATGGATATCAGCAATATTGCTCTCCTCACTCAAAATAACACGAAAAGCTAAATTGCTTTAAATGAATGCATTTAAAATATGCTTACATGAAGTAATATGTGTATTACTGTATTATGTTTACTGTCTAACTGTGTAAGGTCATTCATTGTTGTTCTCTTGAGATACAAAGATGTTTCAGATTCAGATCAGAGAATACTTGAGAGATTATAAAGTCATAATCCCTTATTGCCTTGACTTTGAAATTGTGCATTCATATTTAGGCAGAAATAAAAAAATTTAATTCTAAATGTGTTTTTCATTCTGAAATCAGTGGAAAATTTATTTAACCAGTGAAATGCTAACAGCTATGGAAAGTAAGCCTCACTGAAGTGGTTTGGTTAAAAGAAAAGAGTGCCAAGAGAATGTCAGTTTATGTGGTCAGGTGAAAATAAGCATTCAGAAGCCAATGAGCAGGTCTGATACTTTTTCCCGCTCTTCTGATTTAACTTACTAGATGCTAAATTCCAAGATACTTTTCTTTTTTTTTATCTTTGTTAGCATTATCATGATCTTTTCCTTACTGCATATTCACAAAAACCAAAGAGATGTTTTAAGGAGATAAACAGTAGCTATAGGTAAAGCTGTAGACATAGATTATTTTTAAGAAGATATATACATATATATGTATACACACATATATGCATATGTTATGATTTGGAATATTGTTTAACATTAACTTGTAATTATTTCCCCTGATAGTCTTGGTATATAGTTTATTTTTCCTGTGTTTCAGCTGTATGCTCTGAGGAAAGGACGAAATATTGCTTAAAGAGCAGAGTATCAACAAAAACATGACCTGAGAATTTTCCACCTTTCACACTGGTATTTCCACAGCAAAATTTCTCAATTCCTGCAGTGTCCTTTTTTTCTGTCCCTGAAATCTCAGTAGCTTCAGCACTCTATTCAGAGATCTAGAAAAGAGTTTCTTCCTATTAAAATGTTACATTTAAAGATGGGCAAATCAATTAAAATAAATAGAAAAATCTACGTGAATCAATTTCTAATTAAGAATTAGAAAAATCTACGTGAGTTGAAACTACTGAAGACAAACAGTACCTTCTTCCCAGATCTTAAGTTTTCATATATTTGTTTGACACTAGCATCTCTACTTAACATCAGGCAAATAACCCATCTTCTAACCTAACCAACTCTGCTTTCATTGAAACGAGTTGAATTTGCAGCGTTAGTTCTTATATGTTCATGTGTGTGTGTGTGTGTGTGTGTGTGTGTGTGTGTGTGTGTGTGTGTGTTTTGACCAGGCTAGAAGACGTCTCATTTTTTTGTTTTTTTTTGGTTTACTTTCTTGCCCCCTTGTGGAGTTTTATTACTCCTTCATTAATAAAACCAGTTTGTGAAGGGGAAAACAAACAAGATCCAGTTTTTATCTAGAATGTCTTTTTGAAACACTAAAAGTAGAACAAATTGAGAATAAATCGAAGTTGGAGCTAAATAACCACACAGAAAAAACTAGCTATTCTTTTTCCCTTCTGATTTCATCTTTCAGTAGTAATTTAGTTAGTTCTCAACACTGCCTGATTAATGTGCTTTTCATGAAGCATACAGAATTTTTGCAAGATATCAATTTACTAAAGCTGAAATTAGGTGTCAATATGCTATGATCTGGTGGTAATTTAGGAAAAAAAATAAGAGAACAAGTAATTTGTTACTTCCTTTATGACACTGGGGTGTACCCAGAGTTCGTTTTCTAGCAATGTGAAAGTGTTCATTTAAGTTTCACATTAAGAGGGCAATCCTGGGTGAAAGTCAAGCACTACATATCTTTAACACTGTCACAGTGGAGGGCTCATAGATGAAAGAAATGCAGTGAGAATTCACCACCTAATGCTCCTCCCTGTACCACAGGATTCCCTTACCTGTAGTTAGCCTAATTAAACTGGAGAGGGGACTGTTCTTAATTGGTTCCCTGCTCTATTAAGTAATGCAGATTTTTTTCCTAGCTGTATAAGGAATCTTCCCTTTTTGGTCATACTCTGTATGACCTGGAAATTATGCGTTTCTGCACTTCCATGCTTTTCTTTATTCCCTTCCTTTGAAATTATGAATACTTTCATTATTTATCACATTAAATAACACTACAGTCGCATAATTTAGATGAAATTTATCTGAGTGAAGAACATTGCTTAGATTATTTAATTTCCAAATTGCTGTATTGTTAAAATTGTCAATGGTACTAATGCATTTTTAATATTTATTGAGTGCCTGCTTTGAGCTACATATTATGCTAAACATTTTCTCACTCATTTCCTCAGCTGGTCACCCCTATTTCTGGTGGTGAGTAGTATGATCTCCACTTTAATCCCTGAGATAAGACGTATAGTATTAGACATTCAACATTTTAACTTGGGACTACACAACTTCACAAAATCCATTTACACCATGTTGTTTAAATATAACACATTATTAAAATATCTTTCCCACATTGGTCAACCCAGAGATCCATCCTGAATCCATTACAGTTTCTAATGAAAACAACAACAAAAACTTCAAATCAATAATTTTCCACTGTTTTATCACATTTTAAAAAATCATGCACTGTCACTTATTCTTTTCATATATGTTGTTGTTGTCTTGGGTTTTTGTTGTTGTTTTCATTAGACAGTGGTTGCTGTTTTGTTTTGTTGATTTTATATTTCTTTGTTTTGCTTTTGTTTCTATGTTTACTTTTGGGAGCCCAAAGATTCTTTATGCTCTGGCCTATAACCAAGTATTCTGATAATGTCAATTTTAATATTTTTATTCTGTCCCCCACTCCCTTCCCTCCTTCTTCCTTTCTTCTTATTAGCAGAAAACCTATGGTGATGACCCAAACCAATCCCCTGTTTCAGGTCTTGAGTTTTCATCAGGACTGAGATTAGAACCTAAATCTTCTGATCCTGGGATAACTGCTCAAACTACCTAAACTGTTCTGTTTTGTGTTTTTGTTCACTTTAGTTTGGTTTGGTTGTTAAAAATGTTTGATCGTTGTTTTATTTTTCTTAATACAAAGATCACTTTAAAAAATCAATTTAAATAGCACTGATGGTGTAGATCATAAACTAGTCTTTCATATAAATCTAAGTGTTCTAGCCTCTTAGACTTCAAAGAGATTACTGTGTTTTAATATCATTATATGGCTTGAGAAAATTTTAAGAGGCAACTCTCCATGTTATAGAACTCAAAATCTAGCCAATAACATTCAACAACATTTTTTCTCTTATGTTTACAGAATGATGAAGATTTGCTCTCAGTGGTGGGGTGCATTTGTTCTCAAATGTTCTGATATTTTGTCAAAATGGAACATTTCCATTTTGGCTACAAAACAAGTGAAAATTTCAAATTGCAGCAATAAACTTCTGTCTGTCAATATTTAAAAGATCAACACCAGATATGCATGCATCATTGTCCTCCTTGGTAATTGTTGTGTAGGATCAAAATTCATAACTGGTGTGATGTACAGAACTGTTGTCTGGCTTTGCTGACTGTGATGCTGGTGTGACAGTATTGCAGAAGAAAAATGTAAATTTAGGACTCAGGTCACTTTCCATATTTTTCACTAGCTTAAAAAAAACTAAAAGATAACTTCTGAGGATTTTTCCAATATACTGATAGTGCGATTAAATACTATATTATTACAAATGGCTACCGCTATAAATAGAAAAATAATACATTGGTATTTGAGCAAAAGAATAGCATCCAATCTTACCATATTGTAATATTAATAATTAAAATTTTGGAAAGGTTGGTAAACAAAACTAACTTGCCCATGTTCTATCTTATTAAAAGAAATCATATTTTTTAAAACCTATTCTATGGTTTCAAAATTGAAGCCATCAGCCAAATATGCTATCATTTACAACAGATGTGCAAAACACCTCAATATAGCTGTTGCTTAGCAAGGCCTACTGGTTTGTGATATGTGATAAATATGTGATATTCTGGATAAACTGAATATTCACAAAAGCTCCTTTTCAATTAGTTGTTAGTAATGAACTGAAATTTTTTATTGTCTATAATTATAAAACAAAACTCCATTGACATAATTGTTGTTATCTTTCAAAGTATTATTTTTTAAAGTACAGAACTTTCTTTTCCCTAAAAAGAGTCACGCAAATAATTAGAAGTGAAGCTAGGATTCTAATCCCTGCAGCCTGACTCATTAGCTAATGTACACGTTACTTATTCAAGCTGATTATTTGGTAAACTGACTGCCTTTTATACCCACTTGCTGTTTCCTTTGGCTTCCTATGTGGTAACAAATACTTTGGATACGAGTATCCATCACAAACAAGAAATTGTTTATCTTGAAAATACTATTTATCTTAAAGATTTAGATGCCAAAAACAGAAACACAAGTGAATTGTTTTAGGCCATTGGGTTGATTATGGTTAGGAAACTACTTTCTTGTGTTTCTAAGGTTAGACTGAGAATAACATTTCATTTTCAATTGACAAAAGAAGGAAAAAAGACCAAACTTCCAAAAATCAATTAATGAGCAAATATTAAGAATAACTGGAGTATTACTTAGGAATGTGATATAAAAATACTATAATAATTGCAATCAGTATTTGAGTACTTAAAATGTAACAAACATTCTATGGAGTACTTTATCAATTTTCCATATTGACTTCTTACAACTCTATGAAATAAGTACATTACTATACAGTTTCCATATGAAGAAACTGTGGTTTGGATTGAAGATGGTGCTATGGTCTGAATGTTTATGTCCCCTCAAAATTCATATGTTGATACTCTAATGCCCAATGTAATGGTATTAGAAGATGCGGCCTTTGGGGGTGTTTAGGTTATGAGGGTGGAGCCCTCATGATGGGATTAATGCTCTTATACAGGAGACCCCACAGAGCTTCCTAGCCCCATTCACCATGTGAGGACACAGAAATAAGGTGCTGACTATGAACCAGGAAGAGAGCCCTCACCCAGAATACAACTATACTAGTGCCTTGATCTTGGACTTCCCAGACCCCAGAAATGTGACAAATACATTTCTGTTGTTTATAAGCCACCCAGTCTGTCATATTTTGTTGGTGCAGCCCAAACAGACTAAGACATGTAGCTCTCCCAATAATCATTATGTACTAAGTTACTGAGATGGAACATGAATGAGTCAATAGGGTTTCAGAGCTTATCTGATTAACCATCATGCTCTCCTCATACAAAGCGATAGAACTATCTTTTACTGTACTAGAATATACATGTGTATGTGTATTTATGAGTTATTAACTACTATTATTATTACTTTTAACACTGAGAAAACTGATGCATGAAAAGATTAAATAACTTGCTCAATCTAATCTACACAGCTCTATAAAGAGAAAGAAAACTGGAAGTTATGCTCCTTACCAGTTCATGAGCCCTCCCTCCTCTATTAAAATCTAAGTTCTCCAAACATTAATTTAGTACTTATTATATGTCAAGAACTGTGTTGAACCAATCCTTTAAAATCATTTAGTCAAAGAGGTTTTTTTTATTGTTAGATGAACCAGACACAACCATTAGCTTTTTGGAGCCTCCAGAGAGCTGTCAAATTTTCGCAATGTTCTACAATTTTACCTAGATATTTACTTTAGTGACCCAAATAGAAGAGCTTATTTGATCAAGTATTTTGTAAATAAAATATGAATCTGGTTGCCAGTTATCAATAAAATATTCTGTTCAAAAAAATAAATGACTAAAAAAAATCACTAGAAGTAAATTGCAGAGTTGGATAAAATGAAGCCTGTGCTTAATTTTCAGGTTGCCATGTTCCCTGCTCTCTCTGATAAAGATAACACAAGGGATGTGTGGTAGAATATAATACAGAATTTAAAACAAAAGCTAATCAATGAATTAAAAATCCCTCTGCTTTCTTAGGACAACATGCTTGTGAAGAGCACAGGATTCAATGCTATTTTTTTTTTTAATTCTAGTTAAGTGTAGAAACAAATTTGATTCTGGATACACCTGGTGTCAAATCAGCTCAAAACCAAGAATAAGGGAAAAATTAATATCATTTTAGCTAGTAATCTTAATGGTTAATTACCAGTTATAATTTACTCAGTTTTAAATGCCTTAATATCATATGTAAATATGGAAAACTTTTCAACATGATGTTGTTTGCTTAGTTATTTGTTTTTGACCTGGGCAAGACTCTCAATCCTCCAAATAAAATGTTCATTAAGGCTAATTTTCCATTATGTATTATATAACTTCTGAATAATAAATTATTAAGTATGGAAAGTAGTTTCAGAGAAATTTAAAATTTGAAGGAACTCCAGCATGTTCAACCTGATCAGTATTTCTAGACTTTATATTTTCCATCCAGAGCCTCATTAGGCTCTAGTTGACCAGTAGTCTGATCTCACTTCCTGTTTTCCAGAGGATTTTATGAATTGAGATTACTCTAGGTCAATAGGATGGTATTACAGCAAGTTGTTCTGGATGAAACAACTCAAGATAACTTCTCACCAAGATGTCTCAAGGGAAAAAAAAAAAAATGAGCCAATTGCATACCGTAACCTAATGTTACAATGTAAATGTCACACATTAGAATACACTGGATATGACTAATTGCTTATGGCACAGGAAAGTTATTGCAAGAGATTTGGAAGAAAGAGATTATTGTTACACATCTCGCTCAGTGGTAAGTACACATTTAATTTTTTATTTTAAATATGTCAAAG
This sequence comes from Kogia breviceps, assembly GCF_026419965.1. Taxonomy (NCBI): domain Eukaryota; kingdom Metazoa; phylum Chordata; class Mammalia; order Artiodactyla; family Physeteridae; genus Kogia; species Kogia breviceps. Next base: position 76,796,038 of record NC_081317.1, read on the forward strand.
TAAAATTTGCTAAAACATATTTATAAAAAATGGCATATTTTCAGAAGATTTTTTTTTTTTTACAATAATGTAGCACATTAAATTACTTTATGTGCTTGGTATCCAGTGTCTCTTTCACCTTTCCCTCTCTTGAGAACTCTTTTTTCCTCTTTGTCCCCTGCACTTCTTTGATTTACAATATTGCTGTGTGTGCAGTCCTCTAGAAATGTGAAACAGAGCAAGAGGTTGTAACAGGGGAGGGAAGAAATCTAACAGCTAAACAGGTGCACACAGGAAATAAATAAAAAATCAGAAATCAGGCCCTATGGGTGCTATTAAAGGAGCACTGGGTGAAAAACTAATTTTGTAGCCCTTGTGCCCTGTGAATTATTGCTGTGATTTACTCAGTCACACTGTCTTACAAACTCAAATGGCTTAACACTCTAATTATTCTGTGTGCAACATGCAAGAGAGCAATTTCTAACTGGCCAATTATTAAAGAAAAGAAGTGATTCTGGTTTTCTTTGCTTTGTTTATTTATTTGTTTACTTTGTTTTTGTTTCCCACTATAATGGAGGACATATTCATGCTTAAAGAACACCTGACTCATGTTGTATTTTTTTAATGGTCCACATAATTACATGTAATATGGCAATTGCTTAAATATTAACTGGTTATTTTTGTATAATAATAATCAGCATGGTATTCTCCTCCTTATTCATTTACTAAAGATTTATTGAACATCTACTATGTAAATACCTACATACAATGACTGTGCCAATTCATATTGGGACTCCAGACATTTGGAAATTTTTATATTTTAGACTAGTCATTCTACATAATATGTTTTCCCAATAATATTTTATTTTCTGTTCTAGAATTCTATTCCATCATTTTACTATTTACTTGCTAAACTCATGAACTGCGTACAGTTAAAGAAAGTTAAATTTAACAACATGTAGTTTTGTTTCATGGTTACTGGCTGTCAAGTTTTGTGCTAAGTGCATTCTACCTTTTAATCATCATAAAAACTGCAATAATTATCTACTATTATTATCCCCACTTTAGAGATGATGGAATGGAAATTCAAATAAGTAACTTGCCTAAGGTCACTCCTTTAGCCTATACATTCAAACTCAGATAGCTATACTTCAGAGAACAATCTGTTAATGATTATTCTTTGTATTATCTGGATGCCAAGTTCATGAAAGTTGTTTGATATATAAACAAAATATAGAATTTACACAGAATGCTTTTTTATTTTATATTTTATCTAATATCTGGCTGCCTGTTTTTTGTCTTCTAATTTTCAAGAGGAAAGGGGTAGAATTAAATACTTTTATAAAATGTTTCCTTTAAATATGACATTGATACTTTTCTGTGGATTTTCTAAGAAAATCATTGCAATAGATGACAAATTCAAAACCAAATGAGTTACATATCAAATGCATTTCAGGGTATTTAGTTATCTATCTAATTCTACTGATCTATGTTTATTTGTTTTTCTTTAGATAATTCAGCCTCACCTCTTCACCGCATTTTTTTGTTCTTCCTTTTTACCTGTTTTTAAACTTTTCCTCCCCATTCACATTAGGGCTTTTCCTCCACTTTCCTTTTATCCTACTCATCTGGCAAAACTTTAACTCAGAATGAATCCAACTGTCCACTTGCCCAGAACTCACATAGAACACCTTAGTGGGAGTCTCAAAACAGCCTATTAATTCTACCATAAATTCCTAAACACCAATCTCAAATGATGCTCAAAGTACCATTAATTCTATTACTGTTTTACTGGTCAACTCACATTCACACCTTCACCAACAATTTCAAATCCCCTCTATTGTCTTAAAACCTCTGGCTGCTCACTTTCCTCATTAATGCTTACTCTGGGCCAAACAATATGATATGTCATTTATTTTTCATAGCCACTCTGGAACATTTACTCTCAAATGTTTCAAAGGCATATAACCCTTAAAATCCTGAAATCCATACTCACCATTAGGCACTCTTTGGGAGTTCCTTATTTCAGTGATTGGTACCATCATGGATCCAACTGATAAAACTAGAACGTTTGATGGCATCCTTAACAATCTCTTCACACTTTATACCCAATATATATCAAGTACTAATGATTCTGTTTCCTAAATTTCTCTCAAATATGTCTAATTCTCTCTGATACCATCATCTTAGGCCAATGTACCATTATCTTTCACCTGGTCTCTGGAAGAATGGATGCATTCATTTTCCATGATGTTTACCCAATTACCACAAAATTAGCAGCTTAAAACAGGGTCCTTTGCTCAATGTCTCACAAGGTTCAAATCAAGGCGTTAGCCAGGTTGTGTTCTCATCTGGAGCTTAATTCAGGTTTCTAGCAGAATTCAGTTCCCTGTGACTACAGGAATGAGGACTCCATTATCTCACTAGCTTTGGCCAGGAAATGTTCTCAGGTTCTTGCCACATGGCTATCTCCATAGGTAGTTCACAATATGGATGTTTGCTTCTTCAAGGTCATCAGGATATTCTTTCCTGCTTTGAATCTCTCTTCCAGGAAAAGACTGAACCCTTTTTAAAGGGCTTTTGAAGAGGACTCGCATGATTAGGTCAGGGCCAGGATGATCTCTCCTTTGCTGCTCTCAAAGTCTTACTGCTTAATTAAAACTGCAGAATCCTTTCACCTTCGTCATATAACATAACCCAATCAAGGGAGTTAAGTTCCATCATATTCATCAATCTTACTCAAATTCAAGGAGAGAGTATTATACAGGATATATATAATACATAAGGGAGTGAGGACCTTGGGTGCCTTTTTAGAATTCTGCAAACCACAATTGCCAAGTTGTACCAAAATTAATTCTGACCCATCTCCACCTCCATTCTTTAACGCTGGAGGAATCTTCTCAAACACAACTTGGTCGTTTTGTTTCCTAAATTAAACTCTACTTGCACTGTCTATTGTTGTTGATATGAATTCAGTAAATGAATTTTTACAGGGACTATGAAAACTAGCATGGTCTGTCTCTATCCACCTCTCTGGCTATATCTTCTACCCTATTCTCTTCACTCTGAATTTCAATCAAAATGATTTTCTCTTGGTCCCTTTATTTACCATGTTCCTTTTCACACACCCTCATGTCTCTGCCTGGACCTTTCTTTCCTCCCTTTTCATCTAGTTATTCTAACTCATTCTTCAGATCTCAAAGTATCACTTCCTCAGGTTAACTCTCCTTTCATAGGCACTCTTTGCAGTATATACCTTTTTCACAGCACTTTTCAAAGCTGAATTTTCTCTGTGTTGTGAAGTGAATATTTCTGTCTCCTCTACTAAGCTTCTTAGGGCAGGGGCCAATGAGAGGTTTTATACCCTTGGGTACCTCCTGTATTTGGAATAGTATCTAGCACAAACTCAATCAGCACACGTTAACTGACCAACTAAATGAATAAAAGTTTCTTATATAACAACTACATTTGGTTTTGAAAAGAAATACAATGTTCTTCCTAAAGGAATTAATCATATTTCTGCATGTTTAATCATAACTTATATTTTTGAAGCATAATTAATGTTCACCCCTTAATAGAGTATATAAGTGAGTATTGTGAAGATTATGTTATTTGGAAATTGTCCTTTTCATGAAAAACATGATTCAGATTTTGAACAATTCAAAACAAATTATTTAATCTTTTACAGTCATGGGGGGTGAATAATTAGAAGGCACATGAAAATATTTGCAGAGAAGATGTTTTAATTGCTGGTTTTTAAGAAAGAACTATACTCTGACATGCTGTGAAGATTGAGAGGCATTAAGTATTAAAAGTTGGAGATGTAATAAATCTAGTTGAACAGATAATAGCAAAAAGTAAAGCAGCAGAAACTGAAGTAGACCACTAGAAATGTGTTTTAGTTAAAACAGGTAATTAATCAGGTTGATTTTACTTTCAACCTGATTAACTCTTCTTTATGAAACTACATAAGTAACATCCCAAGTTAAAATTAGAATATTAATTTGAATAGAACAAGGAATATGTAGGGGAAAGAAATCTTGCTAAACCTAATGCCTACCAAACAGAGATTTGTTTTGTTGAGTAAGACTAATCCTCTAATTTGCCATATTTTCAGCTTGAATTTTCTTAATTCTGCCTAAGTATTTAGAGTCAGCATTCCAAGAAGTCTAAATTCAAGACTCACCTCTGCACCCAAGCATTCTGAAAGATATGACCCTGAATACTTTCTGCTCTCAAAGTTGTCAAACTGCCAAAGCACTAGAGGAGGAAGTACTCTCAGTAGTTACTCATATTATTTCTGATTTTAGAAATATATTTCACCAGTTATAGACTAAGATATTTACTTATGTTAGTGGATATGTTGAATGATATGATTATTTTGAGGGTTTATTGCCCTGTTTATTACAATATTTCTGAAGTGAAGAACTATCTCCCAAACATGTTGAATTCAAATTCAAGTCTATTATTAAACATATTAAGGATTATTACAGAATAATCCTGGTAGACTGGTACCATTATATTATTATCCCTGTTTTTTCACTTTTATAAAATCAAAATCACTTGAGTTTTATAGACAGTTGCTTATATTAATATTCATAATTTATACTAATTCAGTTTAAATTTAGAATCAACAACAAATATCCATTAAGAGGTGGATGTGAATCAGGTTTCATTCTGTGACAGAGAATTATGGAAAAGTATACAGAGGATCAAAGATACAAGAATTAGAAGAACACGTGGTGTCACTGATCATTCATTACACACACGTGAGTTTTCGTTGCATCATATATTTTTATATAAATCATAATTTAGACAAATGTATTAAAAGTTTGACAAAGGCAGTATACTATTGGAAAGCAGGTGCAAAGTTATATAAATATTAAAATAAATCACAAAGATGGAAGTTATTATATATATGTATATCTATCTGTGCATATGGTATATAATCACAAAAGATACTTCTTTGAGACTGTTAGCATAGACACACCCTTAACGTTGGAGAATGTCAGCACATATATAACACCTGTCTTATGAAATGAAGTATGACTTATTCTTTAAGACTTCAAAGTTAATGTTTAAAGAAAAAAAACTTTCTTCCCAATAAATTTTCCACTCTGTAGTCAGTGACAATTACTCAGTGTTGTGTATTTTACATTGTAGATTTATTGCTGTCATGATAATATGTGTTTTTTCCTGCCTTTTATTCTTTGTTTTTTAAATTGCTATCTGCTTTGAAAAATAAAAGCACTATATCAATAAAAATTATTTATGTCTTTTGAAAAATTTTTTTTAATTTGTTAAAATCCAGCATAAAATCCTAGTTTCTATCTTAGGCTGACAATGCCTAGGATTTTTATCTGAATTCATCAGATATCTACAGAAACAGATGGCAAGATGAATTATAAAATATTCCTCCAGATTTGGGATAATTCAAAAGTTTGTGTGGCTGTAAATGCAAAATATCCATAAGTACTTTTACATACAGACCTAACAAAATATAAATGCTTATAATTAAGGCTAAGTCAAGTCCAGGAGCCAAACATACTTAATCATATTGTGATCCAAGTATTGTGAGAATTTAGGACTAAAATAATGCAATTTGTTCATTCTCATCCATCTGTAGTGTGACTGTTAAAAGTCACATTGTATTTTCTTTTAAAGTAACTTAGTTTCCTCATTTGTACAAAGTGTTAAATGTATATGCACACTAAGAGGCTCTTTATCTGACCTAATAACCTCCAAAACCAGCACTCGTGAATAAAAGTTATGGCACAATTGTAGGAGTTTTCACATTATTTTAGGAGAATGGGGAGTATAGAAGTGCTGCAGATGCAAATATTTGCTATATATGAATACATACCCTCCTAATGACTGCGAGGAAAGTTTTAATTCCCACCACATAATGGTCCATTTGCCTCGAGTGTTTCAGATGGTTCAATAATCACTAGCCATGTGTGTAGTTTGTTGAATTATTTAAGCTTATTTCCAGGGGGAAAAAAGACGGGGAGGAAGGCAACTGATTCAATGCAAATGAAAAGCTTTTGAAGCTCCCTATGGTGAAGATGTGATTACAGTCAGACAGTTAATAACCTAGACTTAGAAAAATCTGAAGGTTTTAAAACTGTCTGGCCAGTCAGTAAATGAGGTTTTTCCACACTATCGACCAACTGCCATGCGTTGTAATGGTTTCAGATCTGCTTGGAGTTGGAGTGGACCCACAAATGAAGTAAGAATACCACCCCCTGTACTTTTGATGATTAAGAAAAGTAGTTTGTAAACCTCAACGGTTTTCCTTTGGATTTGGAACTGAGTCTTCAGTGCATACAGTTCCTAACTTCAATTGCTGATTTGTAGAGTACCTATATGTTGGGGTAGGGACTCCCTCTCAAAATGACCACTACCCCTCCACCCATGGACATTCAATGCATGTTGCATAACTGGAGAAAACTGATGCCAGAAGAGTTTGTGGGTAGCAGTACTCCTTCTGGTTTATTAGATCAAATTGAAACAGAAATTTGAAGACCTAAGATTTTATTTTAGCTTCTACTCAAAACCCATTTGACACATCTGTAGAAAATATAGTTTTACTTTGTTAAACGTTCTTTTAATTCCGTGGGGTACAAAATTCTTTTTGTCTACAAATCTCTTTGCAGAGATGATAGAGAGATACTTTTGTAAGTTTCATGAAGACGCTTTAATAATTAGACAAGTGCTATATGTTTGAACTCAGATGAGTCTTTGCATCATTTATACAATGGTCATGGAGAAGTCTGAATTTGCTTTGAAGAAATTAAAATAATGTCAAGTGTTTTACCAAGTTGAGTAACTATGACTACAAAATTTGTCCTGAACCCTGTGGATGAAATCTTCTCCCTAGACTCAAAATCTAGTTTAATTGATCCACTTTCCTAAAATTTTATGTGTCGGTTATCTCGTTGTTTATGAGGATAAGAAAACATTTAAAAATATTTTACCTTATAAGAGGTTCTGATTTTCTTCTGTAATAATTTCCTTCTTAGAATTGTCTTATTAAAAGTGAGGGGTTTACCCTCAGGGCCAAAGGCAGCCTATTAAAATACAGTTGCAGTAACCCTATTTTGGAATGTGTGTGTGTGGTTTTTTCTTTCAGTAAAAAAGCCAAAAAGGATATTAACATTTCCAGTCATCTAAGGGAAACTTCTTACTTCAGACTCAGCACTAAACTTGCTTCTGCATTAGCAAAGGTACAAGATTTAAATAGTTATATATTCATTCTCACAGAAAATTTTCATTATTCACTCCTCTTTTAAACATGTAAAATCCCATAAATGATGCAAAAAAAAAAAATCCTCAGAGTGGAAGATGATCAGTTGTATAGCAAATGCAGTATCATTAAATATTCTATCTCATGCTCACCAACCAGATTAATTAACATTAAGAAACTTATCTTGGAAAAATGTTTTGTTATAGCTCAATTATTGATGGAGTTTACATATTGAATTTAATCAGCAGTTTTTGCTCTCTGCTGCACCACAGCATAAAGTCTCCCAGTTCCTCATTGTGAATGACAATTTTTTTGTCCAGTGAGACTTGAAGACAGTTACTTTTCTTATAATCATGTTTTTGCTTTCCCTCCCACAAACACTTGTAAAGAAAAGAAGAAGAACCGTTAATGTATTATGATTGGGAACTATATGAAACTTAATTGATTTTATATTCAAAACATTGGAATTAATTTTTAGTTTTTTTTATCTTCTCTTGAGAAAAAAACACAAGAAAAGATATTTGTGTGTGGTTTCTTGAGTTAAGTTTACACACAGCAATATTAATTATAAAGAGAGAAAAGTATTCTTTATTTTACTGCACAGTTAAAAATAAAATTTTACTTTCATAACATGTGGTGAATTCTACTCACAATTTTTAGCATGTGGTTTTAAACTACTAAGTTTTGCATCAGGAGTCGAAATGTTCAATTTGACATAGCTACTATTTCAATTTGAAAAATACCACTTAAATAGTCTTTCCTTCTCCAAAATTATCAATATATGATTTATATCAACACACATAAACTGAAAAGAAATGGGTCATTTATAAAATTATACACTCACACTTTGTTCTAATGTAATAAAATATTCCAAAGCAAACAAGCAATAGCACCCACACCCATGATTGAAAAATTAACCCTCTCTATACTGTCTATGTTAATGACGGTCATTGGATAAAAATATATTTTACATGACTGTAAAGATCAACATTAGAATCTGTGTAAAAGACTAGGGATTTAGCTCTGGAAAAACCCTGAATGCAAACTTTTAACATAAAATTGTATTGTTGTCATTTGCACAGTATCCATTTCTCTTTTATATATACTTAGATAAATTATTTGATGTGATTATTTATCAGGAAAACAAAACTGTAAAGTAAAAAAGTATCAGAATCTAGTATCATTATACGAACTTTCTTCTGACAATATCCAAATCAGCAAGTTGGCTACCTTTAAAAGGAAATCACAATTTTCAAAGTTTTACCAGGCTACATATAAATACAGTAGAATGAAAAAAGGATGCTTAAAATTAATATAAGCTAAAAGTCATTGAACTACAAACATGGACTATATAATATAAAGTGTTTTCTTCAGAGTTTGTGTGGTTTTGGCACAAACACAAAGTGTTTCCTCAAAGTTAATATGTTAATATATGGTCTTTTGTGAAATATTGGTTAAAGAATTTGCATGAATGACATAAGCTACTATGTCATAGGTAGGACAAGAATGGTACTTTGCCAAAATTGGATAAAGTAAGTATAAGCAGTAGCAAAAAAACAGAAAACATAAGAAACTTCACCAATAAAATTCTTACAAACTATATATTAAAGGGAAAAACTATACAATATTATTATGTATTTAATATGTGAACAGAAGCCTTCTACTACTTAAATTGGCTCAATATTTTTTCAACAACCATGCAACTTTGTTAAAGTTTATTTACTATGTAAATAGAATTTAATCCAAAACATTGTATGACTATCTTTTTGCTTGTACTACTTTCCCAATAAAATAAATGAAGAGAAAGGACTTGATTACAGAAGTTTCCTGTAATTTGACAATGAACAACAGATCTACATTACTACTTTCTCTCAGATTTTGATGTTGAAGTTCCCTGGGAAGACAACAAATTCTGTGTAGAAGGTGGACTGCTGACAAACACCAACTTCAGCGTATCCAGAAATTGCATGTGGTTAAAAAACAAAATAAAAACTATGTCTCCTTAACTCAGCATCCTATTGGTGTGAGAACTGAAGGGGGGAGGGAGAGAAGAGGATTTTAATTGATTCTTAGAATCCCGAGAGTTGAAAAGGTCAGTATGCAGAGTAATCAAAATGTGCAACAAAATCCTAAACCAGTGAAAGAAATAAACCTGGATAACACTAGGGCAGTTTTCTGTTTTTGTTTTAAACAGGGTGAAAGAGCAGTTTCTACATGTAAGAAAATAAACCACTCAGAAGCATCCATGCTTAGAGTATTAAAGTGGATTATTTGCCTTGTTTGTTTGGGAAAGTCCCTATCAATAACAGGTGAGACTTAAATGCATTGCATTAAAAGACTAGATTGTTCATTAATAAAAAAAGGAAGAAGCTAGAGCTATAAATCAACAGGGACTCCTAGGGAGTTTTATATTAGGCAGTAATTAAATAATAGTTTATGTTGCTTTCTTTCACTGGGAATTACATCCTTTTCACCTCTTCTCTGCTAAAGCAGAGACATCCATTACGATGAGAGGCTACAACACTTGTCAGATGCAATCAGCTCCGAACAGCTGAAGGCCAACTGACATGTACTCTCTTAAAGCAGGGTTTCTTCTCCCCACCAAGCCCACTGTCCTTTCACGTGCATGCAACAGTCAAAAGGGATCACATCACCTAATGAAGAAAAACAGAAGCATATGGTAGGAAGGGGCCTCAGCAGGAGATGGCTGAAATGCCAAGGCTTGCACATAAACAAAATATATGCAAAAATGTGTGTTCATGGAAGCTGTCAGGCACAGCTTCAGGAAATAATAAGCCTGCAAAGGAAGATAGAGTTTTCTGTGACCACAGTTACCTAGGAGTCTGTATTTTTAGTTTAATTTTTTACTACTCTGTAAAGTGGTGCACCAGAGCAGACTACTCCCAGATAGTTAATTATGCATAAGCAGTTGTAAAGTTTGAATTTGCTGTATAATATTGAGCCACATATTCTTCACAGTATATTTTGCTTATACCTATTGCTGACTTCCACATGACAGCTGAATTGCAAACTGTAAGTGACTTCATCGCTGCCTTCCTTTTTGCACCCATCACTATCCAAGGGTGAATGTTGAACTCAGTCCATGAATTCACCCTGTCTTCGTAACTGAAACGTAAGCACTCATCGTTTCGGAGGTGTTTTTTTTTTTTTTTTTTTTTTTGGCGGTACGCGGGCCTCTCACTGTTGTGGCCTCTCCCGTTGCAGAGCACAGGCTCCGGACGCGCAGGCTCAGCGGCCATGGCTCACGGGCCCAGCCGCTCCGCGGCACGTGGGATCTTCCCAGACCGGGGCACGAACCCGTGCCCCCTGCATCGGCAGGCGGACTCTCAACCACTGTGCCACCAGGGGAGCCCCGGAGGTGTATTAATTAATATTTTAGATGTGCATTGGGCACATCCTCCCGTATTGTTTCTTTCAGAGTTGCTTCTGTGCAAAGTTAACGGTCTTCATCAAAATCCTTTCTTCCCATAATGGCTCTGATCTCGGGACTGCAGCTGCCCTGCTGCACTGAATGTTTATCATTTGCCAGGGAAAACGCACATTATCTCCCCTTTTGACTTGTCAGTTTTTATGTTGGGACAACCCTAGTGTTATCACTTTGTATAATCAGTTTGACTGGAACCTTCAAACTTGTGTGTCCCTTTACTGTGAACATTTTAATATTCTATGATGATATTGTTAGAACTGGGGGACTTGTAAGGACGGAACTCAAAGACAGAACTCTGTGTGATTTCTAAAATATGACTACAAGCATTTTATGTACCAGTGTTGACAACAGATAAAACAAGCTATTGTTCTAAAAAAAACAGAAGTGATATGTGCTCTCCTGCAGACCATTGCAGTTATGAAAAAATATACTACCTTCAACCTGAGTAAAAATGCTTTCTTTTAAGTTTGAATTCCATAAATAGTACACCTTGCTCCATTTAAATATTTTGTATTTTACATGAAGGATGATCACATATCTAACATTATATTTAAAATTCATTTTCTTAACGCTTAACCATCTGTTCTCAATGGCACCTAAGAAAGAAAATACACATTTATTTATTAATTTATTTATTTTGAGAATAACATTAAAACAGGCTATATGCTTTTAATTCTTAAAAAGAATCCTTTATTGAAAAGGTGTCTGGAATCTGCAATTTAGCATCTGTCTAAAACTAAAAACTTAAAAGAGATGCAATTGGTTATGTGACAAAAAAATCTGAGTATAAAGTTTGGTTTCCCCAGTACTCCAAATGCTTTATATCTATTTATTGATCCATTTGTTTCACTGTAGGAATGTAAATGTGTAAATGGTACTTGTGAGCAATTTTCTTTCCTTTGGAAGTGATATGAAGACACTTTGCCAGGCATTGACATAAACAAAATATCAGGCCTTCTGTATTAACCTTTACTTTGAGCTAGACAAGCATCTGACAAAATACCTTCCTGTCAGAGAGTCCTATTATTGGTAGTAACATGTGGGTAAATGTCTCCTTGGATCACTTTTAAAAGATTTGTTCCTCTTTTTCTCTCTCAGCATTTCATCCTAAAACTTCCACTTTGAGTAAATGAGGAAATCAGAAAAGACACAACTTGAGAATATGCATCCTTATGAAACTCACTCTTACACTAGCACTTACTGGATCAAAATGAAGGCAGAGTTCAAACAGGTGGTAATTTATTGCAGACTATTCAAGACCAGCTGATTGAACCTCAAATTCTACTCCCAGTAAGGTGAACCATGCCTTACCATACATTTTCTTCTCTGTGGATAAATATCGAGAATTGGATTAAGATACTTTTCAGAATCATTCTTTCTTTTGGCAAATGATTCTTTAGGTGGATCTAAGACAGCTCTGTTTGGCACAGGATGGTCCCAAATGTCCTTTTAGCTGTTTCATTACAGGCAAGGGGAGAGCCAGAGAGAGCAACTTCAGGCAAAGTGTTGACTCCTCATGGCATGCCTTTGATTTCAGCGCGAAAGGTGTCTTCAGCATCCTGTTACGCCGCTGATTCATCTCCTAATGCTCAATGTGTTAGCAAAGCTTGGCCCTGAAGTGCTTTTTTCTTGAAGTACAGTCTTTCAGACACTTTTGGCAATTTGGTTTTAAAATGTGGAGTAAAGAGAATAGGTCGGTAGTGCCAGGGGAACAGCTGCACTACACAATTACTAGAATAATTCAAAATAGAAATTTGCCTGAATTCTGTGGTCATTATGTAGGTTTAAAAGAGCTTACTGGGCAAATATTTTGCAAGAGGGAATAAACATTTCTGAGCAGTTCTCTAGGATAGTTTTGAATGCTTACTAATTTTTCTCCTGTACCCTTCAAAAAGTCTCCAGGAATAAAACAAAGTAGACATCTAATAATATCTTAACACAATCAAAAACAAGCAAACAGGACCATTGCTTACTGTGTTCACAAATATATTCAATTTCCTAAAACTTTTATTATTAAATAGCTCTTGGATAAAGCATTTAGATTATTCTCATTTACTATGATCATGTGCAATTGGTGAAAGATAATTTAATTTATTCTTTGCTGAACAAATAATTGAAGAAATTGACAAATATAAAGAAAAAATCTGTATGGCAGCAAGAATTTTGAATTCATATTGAATAGCTGAAGATTGTTTTATAAACATGAAATTCTTCCTTTTAAATTATAATTGAAGTTATTCAGAGAAATATGTGTTGGTGTTATAAAATATTTTAAATGTTAAATGTATGTTGAGAACAAAGGCATGATTTTTTTTTTTTTTTTTTTTGTGGTACGCGGGCCTCTCACCGCCGTGGCCTCTGCCGCCGCGGAGCACAGGCTCCAGACGCACAGGCCCAGCGGCCACGGCCCAGGGGCCCAGCCGCTCTGCGGCACGCGGGATTCCCCCCCCCCAGACTGGGGCACGAACCCTCGCCCCCTGCATCGGCAGGCGGACCCCCAACCACAGCACCACCAGGGAAGCCCTATGATTTTTAAGAAGTGAATTATTTGAACATAAACTTATATTTTTAACCTCATCAGAGGTAGTGTGAATGCAAATTAAACCCATCTTTTTCCTTATATTACTAGGATTGTACTATATCTTATGGAATTTGAAAACACTGAGTATTTTCATATCTTATTTGATCTCGTGAAAATGAAAAGACAAAAAAAAAAAAACAAAAAAAAAAAACAAAAAAAAAAACAAAAAAAATGAAAAGACCACTAATACCCGACTAGAGGCAAGTGGAAGAATCCAGCTGAACATATTTCATAAATTCCACAAAATTAAGGACTTTGTTATTGGCCAAGAAGTGATGTGGCCTATTCAGCTCTAGGCGGAAACAATTTCTCTTCTCAAAACGATATTCTACCAAAGGCAGTTGTTAGTGTGGTGTTTCAATGCAGACACACACTTTAGAAAATACCTAGACACAGCAGATCTGTGAATGAAACCTTGTTCAAATGCAACCCTTGGAACCCTCTTGCACTGTTGGTGGGAATGTAAAGTGATACAGCCACTATGGAGAACAGTATGGAGGTTCCTTATAAAACTACAAATAGAACTACCATACGACCCAGCAATCCCACTGCTGGGCATATACCCTGAGAAAACCATAATTCAAAAAGACACATGTACCACAATGTTCATTGCAGCACTATTTACAGTAGCCAGGACATGGAAGCAACCTAAGTGTCCATCAACAGATGAATGGATAAAGAAGATGTGGCACATATATACAATGGAATATTACTGAGCCATAAAAATCAACAAAAGGGATTTATTGTAGTGAGGTGGATGGACCTAGAGTATGTCATATGGCGTGAAGTAAGTCAGAAGAAGAAAATCAAATACCGTATGCTAACACATATATATGGAATCTAAAAAAAAAAAGAAAATGGTTCTGATGAACCTAGGGGCAGGACAGCAATAAAGACGCAAACGTAGAGAATGGACTTTAGGACACGGGGAGTGGGAAGCGTAAGCTGGGACGAAGTGAGAGAGTGGCATGGACATACATACACTACCAAATGTAACATAGGTAGCTAGTGGGAAGCAGCCGCATAGCACAGGGAGACCAGCTTGGTGCTTTGTGACCACCTAGAGGGGTGGGATAAGGAAGATGGGAGGGAGATGCAAGAGGGAGGAGATATGGGGATATATGTATATGTATAGCTGATTCACTTTGTTATAAAGCAGAAACTAACACACCATTGTAAAGCAATTATACTCCAATAAAAGTGTTAAAAAAATGCAACCCTTGGAATTTTTTTACTTTTGTTTGCTTTACTTTTATAAATGAAATAGAAAAAAAAAAAGCAAGTCATATGTAAGTAGAAAATATGAGACAGTGCAACTGTGGGAAATCAGGAAAACTGAGTAAATAAGAAATTGAACAAGTACATTGATGATTCTTGGTATTGCTGGATTGTTGAAGCACTTCAGATAATATTGATTTGACTTTGGGACCATTTAGTCCTTTCTTTGTTTGAATTCTTTTCAAGCAGGACAAAAAAATTAGACACTAAAAGCCCTCTCTTGCCTTCCTTGGTCCCTTTGCATTTCTAGGTGTTTACCAAGCTTGCTGTTATATATCCTGTTTTACTAACATTCAGTGCACCCTGTTGATATGTAATGATTTATTTATTTTATTGTTGAAAGCTTGTGTAAAGAGTTTAATGTCTAAAATATCAAAATATCAAATGCAAATGAACCTCTGGATCAGTTACCAATAAGCAATAGGAATAAACGTAGTAATATATATCCCTCGAGAAAAAGTCTGAATACAAAAGAAGAATAAAAACACTACTTCTGATTGGTAGAGTCATTCAATACATTTTCACATGGAGGTGCCAAAGTTGGAGGTATTAAATGTATTTAACTATAAAAGCACAAAGATCATGTGGTATCAGAAACAATACGAGATGTGATATTTTACCTTGCATTTTCGCAGGAGTGTCAAAACATTTGGGGCTTCATTTATTTTAAAACTTAGGTGCTTTAGCAGTGATACATTTGTAAAGCTCTAAATATTAGCTCCCAGAGGTTATGCTTTTTATATTCTCTAACAGCATATATTATTTGACTAGCTGACAGATATTTCAATTAGGAGAGCCGTAAGTTAAAGATTGTTTTGATAGAGTAGCTCCAGAGATTGACAGTTTGGCACTACCTTTCAACAGGCTTGGCATGTTGCTTTCAAAACAGGCAAACAAAATCATCCCCCATAATTAATAATAATAATAATACATGGGTCTAGTACAATTAATTTTCTATATGGATTGTGGTTTTATACCCTCTACTCTTTTCCTTTGACAGGTAAATGGTTGAAGACAGAAGACTTATAGATTTTATATCTAGCCCATGAGGATTTTGACTGATTCCATTGAGCAGGCTCAGGTCAGCTAAGTCCTTCCCTTCAAAGCATCATGGGTGTCTCCGAGCATCATTGCAAGCTTGTCCTGGCAGTAAGCCAGGCTTCAAAAGCCGTTCACTGCAGTCACTGACTCACTAATGGGCAACTGCAGGCTTTCTGATTTTCCTTTCGTTTCATGTGTTCATTTGACATAAATTTAATTAAACCAAATCTGGTGTTAGAGCAAGACGAGATAAAAGTGATATGTCTCAAATTAAAGAACTGTGAAAGATACAGGAAACAGAACTATGCTTTTTTAAAAAAAATCTGCTTCTGTAAAATATTGTCAGTTTTCATAAGCTCACTACTTAAAGTCGACCAAAAAAAAAAAAAAAGATACCGGTATGCATTATTAAGAATAATGTGTATCCAGGGTTAGATGAAGGTCTTGGCCCCACATTCTCTGTAGTAAAACCTTTCATAGAATTCTTATGTTTTCTTTCATTCTCACACTTCAGGTAGTCACCTCTTCACAGGATATAAGACAAGTCTGCCCTTCTTCTGGCTACATAGCTCTAGTTGTTAGACAGCTCAAAAGCACACAACAGCAGAAACATGAAAAGATCACATATTAAATGTAAAAAAAATCATCAGTTTTCAAAGGTCTCTTTTGGTTTTTACTTAAGGCTAAAGAGGAGATAGAGTGAAAAAGATCATGTTGCTTAAAAAGCTCCATTTAATTGCTTTGAATGTTGCTTTAGGAACCATCCAACTTTCTCCTTTTAAAAATTGCTTTTTCGCCATTAAAAGAAATCCCAGACTAGAAATACACTATGTGAACTAAAAGCAGTTTTGCAATCTTCCTCAAGAATGCTCAGACTGAACCTCTTCCTTCCTGCAGCTGAAAAGCTGTTACTTCCTAGGACCACACTATAAGTCGCTGGATGTAAAATGATTACTCTGAGCAAATACACACAAACTAGCAAGTGATTGCAGTGTCCTGTGGATAAGAATCAGGAAAACCAGAAGAATTGAGCTGACAAATTGTGGGATAGAAGGTAGATTTCCTTGGGGCAGAAAACAGTGTGTGGCGTGTGGACCCTCCGCCTTTCTTGCATTCCAACTTTTGATGGCCGACTTCTTTCACTACAAACAACTCAGATGCCTCCAGCGTACTCCCCTGACTTGATTTCTTTCTGTAGAATTCACTGGGATTTAGACTCAGGGTTTAGGATTACCAAATCCCTCTGTAACTTCTTTCATTTAAAAGATGAAAAATTAAGGGCCAACAAGATTAAGTGACTTGTTCAGGGTCACACAGCCAGTTGTTAGCACAGCTGAGACAAAAGCCACATCAACTGACTCCCAGATGAATGTTCTTGTTTTTGTTTGCAGCATTTTGAGTACTTCATTAAAATGGATCTTTTGGATTCTTTAAAGTAAACTCTTTGTATTTCCAGGTGTTTGTCATGCCTCTGACCTAAGAGAAAATATTCCTAATGGAATTGGTAGAATTAAATCTATTTAAGATTTTCAAGTACCTCATAAGGATTTCTTCTTTTAGTACTCAATAAATGTTACTCATTGGTCAAATCTTTGTTTTTCCAGAATTACCAATGGGACCAATTTTAGACTGTGATTTATGTGGAGCAGACATTACTCATGAAAGCTATTCACATCTTTAATATAACCACAGAACAGACTACATTTCATCCACAACCAAGCAGAGTTATGACCCTCAATACAATAGACAGTCATTTAGTCCTTAAGATATTTCATTTTAAATTTTACTCTGAATTCAAATTATCATTGAAATAGAAAAGACAGATTGTTATATTCTCCCTTAGACAGAAAGCTTTAAAAACAAACCCAAAAACCCTTCTGATCCTTTTAGTCATGGACCTAAGTTTACTTACAGGGATATTATAAACTTTCTATATCTATATCTATTTATCTTTCTATCAATATAGACACATTTTTAACATAGACTCTAGTCTTTATTAAAACTAAGACTTGAAGACTCTAGTCTTAAGTTTTAACATGCTTAATGAGACTTTGACAAGGTCCACAATGATAGCATATGTTAACATAATTTTATCAGTGTTTGTTCAATTTACTGAGTTCATTTATTTAACAAATATTCATTAAATAAGTACTATATGCAATTCACTGCATATACACAGCAAAAAGGGTGAATCAGCCTCTGAGCACTTGGTAATCACTCTACCCAACAAAGATGCTGTATTTTTCTTATGATATGTACATATTATATACTCAAGTAATTTTACAGTGTTAAACTTGACATATTATTCAAATTACTGTAATTTCACAATCCTGGAATTTAAGTATTTTGTTTTCATAAAGGCTGACCTCCTAGTGATAGACTTTAAAGGTAGAATTTCTATAAGATGCCATACTAACAGTTGAGTTGATTAATCAAAATGTAATTGACAGTGTTTATAAATCTCGCTATGCTGAACAACTGATGGTTTAAAAAAAAACAAATTAAAAAAGCACAAATAGGGCTTCCCTGGTAGTGCAGTGGTTAAGAATCCGCTTGCCAATTCAGGGGACACGGGTTCGAGCCCTGGTCCGGGAAGATCCCACATGTCTCAGAGCAACTAAGCCCATGTGCCACAACTACTGAGCCTGTACTCTAGAGCCCACAAGCCATAACTACTGAAGCCCACATGCCTAGAGCCCATGCTCTGCATCAAGAGAAGCCTCCACAACAACAAGAAGCCCGAGCACCACAGTGAAGAGCAGTCCCCGCTCGCCACAACTAGGGAAAGCCCGCACACAGCAACGAAGACCCAATGCAGGCAAAAATAAATAAATAAAATAAATTTATATATTAAAAAAAAGCACAAATAAATTTCAAATCACCAGTCTTAACCATAAGGGCAGAAAAAGAGTATCGTTATCATCTAATGCTTTAATGACTATACAACAGTCTTCAAAAATGTCCCTTCCTTAATTGTTGCAAACCTGTCTAATCGAATATCTTTGTGATATCTCTCCAAATATTTGGGAGTTTAATTTTTAAACTTTACGTATCAATTAATAACAAAATTAAAACTTCAGGTGTTCTTATCACAATATTTAGAAAAGCAGGTAAAATGCAATTTTGCACAGGTAATAAACACCTGTATCCTTGTTACAGGACATAATCTTTGAAAAGCAGAGTGACTCCTAAGGTGCAGGAAATCCTGAGTGTGTCCCCTTAAAGCATTTTTTCCAAGATTCTCAACAAATATAAATGACTTCTGACAAATCAGCATCAAAGATTCTTTGAATAAGTATAAAAAATTGGGCTTCCCTGGTGGCGCAGTGGTTGAGAATCCGCCTGCCGATGCAGGGGACACGGGTTCCTGCCCCCGTCCGGGAAGATCCCGCATGCCACAGAGCGGCTGGGCCCGTGAGCCATGGCCGCTGAGCCTGCGCTCCGCAACGGGAGAGGCCACAACAGTGAGAGGCCCGCGTACCACGAAAAAAAAAAAAAAACAACTATCTGTTCATCACTTCTTAAGACTGTTTAGAAGCAAATTGCTTATAAAAACTGACGTGTGCAAAAAAATTGGAGTTCAGAAAAGCAAGTAAGAATTTCAAAAATAACCTGTACAAAATCACGTTTTAAAAATCCCCTCTGATATTCAGTGTATTGGCATTTCATCTCCAATACTTAGAATTTGGTTTACTGTCGTAGCAACCATTATTAGGCAAATGGCTCTTGAAAATGATTGAAAAATGTAGACTGACCCTTGGGAGAGTCTATTTTTCTCCTGTTAAGAATTTAGATAATATCTAAGGCTTGGTGCCTGACATCTTAAACTTCCTCACAATGAAATTATGGTGCAGGATAACCCAGTACCAAACATGAAATGACAAGTAATTTTTTTTTAAACAATGTTTGGTAACATCTGGATGAATGGTTGTCTTTTTAAATCTATGTTCCCCCCATCCTTGCATCTTATTTGGCATCATATTAGACAGAGTCAGTCTTGTACACGGAATTTCATCTAGGTCTCAGGACACAATTGGTCCTTTTCCTCTCCCTCCTCTCCTTCCCCCTCTCTTCCTCCTTGTCTTCCCCCTCTTCATCCTCCTCCACTACCTCCTCCTCCTCCTGTTTATTTTTTAATAAACCATAGTAAGGATGAGAAGAGTTCATGCCTGCCATATTATTAATCAAATATATTTCATTTGGTTTATTTCCTCTCTTCTGATTGACAGAGGTGGCACAGAACATCTTTCTCACAAAATTTTATTGATCTGTGTTTTATACTAGAGAAGCAATTCTTGGTAGAAATATAAATGCAACACTAGGGCCTAAATGATATTGAGCAGGTTTTGGCATTTATCTTTCTTAGTGCATTTCTGAGTACCTCTTTAAATTCTGTGCCCAAAGTGAGTGCCTACTTGCCTTAACCTATTTCTGGCCCTGTGTAGCTCGAAAGCAACCCTAGACAATACATAAATAAATCAGCATGGGTGTATTCCAACAAATTTTTATCTGTTGACACTGAAACTTGAATTTCATATTATTTTCACACCATGAAATATTATTTCTTCTCTTGATTTTCAACCATTTAAAATCATAAAAAACAATCCTTCACTTGCGTGTACAAAAACAGGCAGCTGACCAAATCTGTAACTTTGGTCATAGTTTGCCAACCACACCTTTTGAAATTCAGGCATGTCCTGTTTTTTAAGAGCAACTACTCTGTAAAAGTTACATTAATATTAAGAAGGCTAGAAAACAATAATAGTTTTCTTAGGAGAATGAAATTATGGGTAACTGTTTCCTCTACAATGTGGTTATGTTGCTTTCATAATTAAAACTACCTAAAATATTGATAGCTTTTTTTTTTTTTTTTTTTTTTTTTGTGGTATGCGGGCCTCACTGTTGTGGCCTCTCCCGTTGCGGAGCACAGGCTCCGGACGTGCAGGCTCAGCGGCCATGGCTCACGGGCCCAGCCGCTCCGTGGCATGTGGGATCTTCCCAGACCGGGGCACGAACCCGTGTCCCCTGCATCGGCAGGCGGATTCTCAACCACTGCGCCACCAGGGAAGCCCGATAGCTTATTTTTATAACTTGAATAATGTCTCTTGTTTGGAATGCATCAGAATCTCAGAACTGTGTGAGTTCACTTTTGATTGATTCTCAATGAGAAGTTACTTAACATGAAATTTCAAATCAACCAATGCTTAGCCCTCAGGTCAAGTTACTTATGATTTATGGACAAGAGTGGGCATACCACAGGCAC
Organism: Kogia breviceps; assembly: GCF_026419965.1. Taxonomy (NCBI): domain Eukaryota; kingdom Metazoa; phylum Chordata; class Mammalia; order Artiodactyla; family Physeteridae; genus Kogia; species Kogia breviceps. The sequence continues at coordinate 76,816,874 of NC_081317.1, forward strand.
TCGGGCTCTTAATTCATTGTCTTTAAATGCTGATTTATAAACACATATTTGTATATGTATTTATGGTAGACACGTGTAGTATTTAAACAATCAAATCACTGGATTTTTTAAAATGACTATAACCATCACTTAAACATCCCCTACTCCTCTCCCAAACAGAAGAAGTATATTAAAGAAAGGTGGCAAGATATAATGGAAAAACAAATAAAAGCCATGGGTTTGGAAGACGATCTATACCCTAGACCTGTTTCTTGAGCAGGTGATCAACAACTAGAATTTCTTTTCTGTTATTAGATCCTGGGAAAGAAAGAGGATATATTCACCAATTACTTAGGTGCAGGGGGGAGATAGGCTTATCAAATCACAGAGTCAAATTTGAAACAAATTTGCTCATAAAAAGTCACAAAAAGTGGTTAAGACCTCTAGTGTTAGTAGTTCTATGCAGCAATCAGATAGCTTATTGGGGCTGATTGGTTAATTAAACATGCAATCCCCAACAACCTTCCCTATACAAAAATATATTTCATATTGTAAACTGCTTACTTCTCAGCGTAAGTTTGCTTCACAAACTGTCTGAGTTTAGCTTTATAAGTGCATATAAAGTTATGCATGGCTTAAGCGATGCTGTAAATAAATAAAACATAAAAATACTGCCTATCTGGCTGCAGAAGTGAGCTACTACCAGATTTCAGCCCAGTTGGCACAAAGATAATGCTTTGGAGCAATTCAAGTCTGAAACAGCTTCAGCGATACCATTTAAGCTTGAGGTATATTGGCAGAACAAGGATATCACTAAAACTAAATTTGGCTTAAGCCACCTATTACTCATACCCTCTTTCTACTGCATTCACACTCCAATTAACAAACTGTACATGATACACACACATATATTTATAGTTTATGTTTTTCCTGTGTTGGCAATGAAACTTTTAAAATTACTTTCCATAAGCTGTGAGAATCTTCTATTCAGATCTATTTGATAAGATAAACTTGGCTCCGGAAGTGGTGGGGTGCATGGGTTTTTCCTGTTCATCTTAGAGAAGAGTTCCATTTGTACCCATTACCTCTATCCCATTACCACTTCCCACTCCTCTCGTTATATGGGATAACGATCATCTGTACCCGTTTCAGAGTAACCAACACTCACAAGGCAGTTCTGTGCCAAACGCTTTGTATGCGCTACTATCATTTCCAATATAAGGAGAGGTACACCAATATTTCAAAGTTAAGAAACTCGTCTACGGTTACAAAGTCAGTATCTTCCGTACCAAGATAACAATCTAGTTCTTTATAAATCAAAACCTGTGTTTTTTAAAAGGGTTTTTTTAGGTATAATTTTGGTACATTAAAAGACACAATGAGTTTTGACAAACATACTTAAGTTTGTACCACAGCCACAATTAACATACAAAATATTTTCACCACCGTAAAACACTCCCTCATTACTGTTTATAATCAATCTGCTTTCCCCACCCACAGATCCTGGCTTCTCTTGATCTGACTTCTGTCCCTATAAGTCTGAGTTTGTTAGAATGTGATAAGTATGGAATCATACAAAATACAGCCTTTTGTGTGGACTTCTCTCACTTAGCATAATACTTTAAGATTTGTCTTCATTTTTGCATGTTAATTCCTTTTTATTGAGGGATAAATTGATCAGCAGTATTCCATTGTACAGAAGCACTTCAATTTGTTTATTCACTCACATGTAATGGCACATGGGTTGTGTCCAGTTTATAACAATAATCATTAAGTCTTTATAACCATTCATATAAGGTATTTATGTGGACACGGATTTTTGTTTCTCTTGCATAAATACCTAGGAGTAAGATTGTTGAGTCATAAATATATTTGTTGTGTATGTCTCATTTTGTCAGAAACTGCCAGACTGTTTTCCAAAGTGAATGTAATATTTTACACTCCCACAGGCAATGAACGCGAGTTCCAGTTGCTTCGCATCCTCATCAGTCATTTTAACAGGTGTGTAGTGGAATCTCATTGTTGTAACTTTTATTTCCCTAATGAGTAATGACATTGAACACCTTTTCATGTGCTTGTTTTGTAATTTGGCTCTTTTCTTTTGTGAAATATCTTTTCAAATCTTTTGGCTCTTTTAAAAATTGGGTTGTTTTATTATTGAATTCTGTGATTTTTAATATATATTCTGGATATAAGTAATATATCAAATATATGTTTTGCAAATATATTTTCCCTGTCATTGTGTTTATTTTTAAGCCTTAGTTTTTTTTTTTTAGAACAGTTTTAGGTTCACAGCAAAATTAAGAGGAAGGTACAGAGAGTTCCCCTATAACCCCTGCATATGCATAGCTTCCCCCATTGTCAGCATCCCTCACCAGAGGGTACATTTTTTACAAATGATGAACTTACATTGAAATATCATAATCACCCCAAATCCGTAGTTTACCTTACAGTTTACTCTTGGTGTTGTACATACTATGAGTTTGGACAAATGCATAATAACATGTATCCATCATTGTAGTATCATACAGAATATTTTTAGTGCTCTAAAAATTCTCTGTGCTCCATCTATCTATTCATCCTTCTCCCCCAAACCTCTGGCAACCACTGATCTTTTTACTGTTTCCATAGTTTTGCCTAATATAAAGATATTTGTAGAAATATGATCAATGAAGTATTACTTGAAATAGTAAAAATTGATAATTATTAAATTTGCTACAGTGTCATAGGATGCTATTACATAGCCAAGAAATAATAATATATATAGTATGTATCTCTACTATATTACTAAAATAAAACTATGCCCAAATCATATTATTGAATAAAAACTTATAAAACAGTATTATGGTATGATTAAAACAAATATATTTAGTAAAAAATTAAAATTACCTTTAAAAATCAGCTGCCATTTAAACCAGCTATTCCAGGATATGGCAAAAAAAAATTATCCCAGAAAGATAGCCATTCCTTTGTATGTAAAACAGTTTTTGAATAAGTCCGATTGACATGAAATAAAATGGTTTTAAATAAAATATAACAGGGTGACTGCTTGCTTTTACAATGTCATTTGTGGTGCCTCTAATGGAAGAGGGAGCAGAGATCGAAGAATGGGCAGCAATTACATGATGGGACAACAAACAGAATGATGGCCACTATGTAGGGGAAATATATATCAGCCAAACCAAGATATGTTTGAGGGTGAAAATGGTCTCTTTATAATTATACCCAGTGGACTGGAATATAGTCAGCTATGGTAAACCAGAAATGTAGCATCTGCTTACCTTTCAGTAGTCCCTGATAAGGATCATCCTTGGTTATTCATTTTAGGTACCATCATATTTGGAGATCTCATTCTCTTCTACTATCCCAAAAGCTTTCATGGTGATTATCATGGAAAACAGCCCCGTGCTAGTGGAAATATAGAGATATGAAGGTAAAGAAGGCTGAGTAATACATTATGTGCAATTGGACAGATTGCAGAAGGGGTTATTTGGACAATTTAAATAGCCTTGGAAATCCACAGGAGGCTATGATCTAACGTAAATATTAAAGGTAGGCACAATTCCACTTTGTATTCACATATATAGCAATATGTCTGAAGAGTAGAAGGAGCCTAATAAATAAAAATTTGTTACATGTATAAAAGAAAAAATACCTATACAGGAGTCTTAACATTCCTGAGGGCATTTTGTTTGTACGTAAAAATAATAATGGCTTAACCTTATTATATGCCAGATACTGTTTTAAATGATTTATATACATTAACCAATTTGCTACTTATAGCAGTCCCATGCCCTGCAAAGTCCAAGAAAAACATACCGGATGTTGAAAAAAATTGATATTATTAACTTGTTTCAATAAATAAAACTGCACAACATTGAAAACCATGGTCCATCCCAGCAAGAAGGTATTAGAAGTGATTTAGAAAGTTTGGTCTTGGTTGGGTAATTTTAGAGAGAATTCATATAAGTAAGAGTTTGCTCTGAATTGAGTATTACCAGGAAGGAGGGAGGATCCTATGATTGTATATATTAATTTGTATGAAGAACATGTTAAAAATGAAATGGGGCTAAAGTATAATGGATAAAGAAGTAGGCATTTCTCACATTATCTGTGAGAGGGGGATTTAGTAATTTTTGTGGTTTACTCAGTGATCATATTTTTGTTTCTGCTCAGACATGATTATGAGTGATGTTGGTCACAGAATGACCATCTGATGCTGGTGATGTCTGGCATTGTTTTGTTCAGTGGGAGAACACCCAGCCTAGCTATGAGTGCAGGCCTAGCAACAAGCTAGCTACCAACTGGCAGAAGCTACTTTTCTCTTTTCTCAGTAATATTTTATTCCTGTTTTGTAGTCAAGGAAATTGAAGTACAAACAAGTTGAGTAACTTGAACAAAGGCATAGAGTTAGTAACTGGTAGAGGTAGGAAACTGGGGTTTCTGGTTCTAGAGCGCCTGTGAATTACTATGCTAGGAAAGGTTTTCTATAACATTCAGAATTTTTCGTGGAATTGTTATGAAGAAAAGGTGGGTTTTTTTCTTGTTGAACAAGAAGATTTGTTTTTATTTTTTTCATCTCTTGAAAATGAAGAAATTGCTGGTTTCTTTCATATAACTGATTCTGTGTGGAGACTCAGTGAATTGCTTTTACTCTATTGATATTTATATATTTTCCAACAATATTTGATACACACATGTTCCTTTTTTGTGTCTGAGTGACCTTGACTCTGTATTCCTCAAGAGCAGGAAATCTCCAATTTAAGAACTTCTGACTTCAGACTTATGTACGGTAAGGGACACAGAAGTTGGCTAATGTATGTGTTGAGCCTGAAGAGAATATTGGTTTCATTTCCACATCTCAATACAGGGCATCCAGGCAGAATGTCAGTATGATTACAGGAACACAAGTCTCTTGTAATTCTGATTATATACTGGTCATTGTCCTAGAAGATGACTTTATTCTAAATAAATCCTGTTGAAGGGGAAGGGAAGGGAGAGCATGGAAAAAGTAATTACAATGCCTCCTGTCTGTTTAGCGTTTTTTTGAGGACTGAAATAAGCCTGGAAAGTGTTGGCAGTGGGCATAGAAGCTCAGGAAGAATGGAGGTAAAGAAAATCAGTCTGTGTTTGACACTCCTCTGTCAATTATAGACTCCATATTTTACTATTTCCCTTCAGTAGGGAACCTATACTCTCTTCTTTTACCTACCGACAATCACAGTTACTACACAGATCTACTTGCCTGATAATAAACATTATTTCTAATTTGTGATGGTTAATTTTATGTGTCAACTTGGCTAGGCCACAGTACCCAGATATTTGGTCAAATACCAAATTGAGCATCTCTGTGAATGTATTTTTTAGATGAGATTAATATGTAAATCAGTAAATTTTGAGTAAAGCCAAGTTTTATTCTATATTATGGGTGGACTTTATCCAATCAAATAAAGGCCTTAAGAGAAAACAGATAGAAGTCTCTTGAGGGAGAGGAAACTTTGTCTCCAGACTATCTCTGGATTTGAACTTCACAAACTTCTCCCTGAATCTCCAGCCTGCTGGCTTATACTGAAACGTTTGTACTTGCCAGCCTCCACAATCATGTGAGCCAATTCCTTAAAATCTATTTATCTAACTATCTATCTATTTATCTATCTATCTATCTACCTACCTACCTACCTACCATCTATCTATCTGTCCATCCATTCTATTGGCTCTGTTTCTCTGGAGACCTCTGACTGATGAGATTTCAACCCTTCCTAATTTCATACCCGAGATTCCCATCAAATTCTTCCTTCATTATTCTTATCCCAACTAGGGCTGAAGACTTGGGATCCCATACTTATTCCTCCAAGTCTTAAAATAAAAATTTCTAGAATTCATTTTTTTCATATCACCACTGCTACTGACCTAATTCATACCATCAACAACTCTCTTCTGAATTAATGCAACTTCCTAACTAGTCTACCTTCCCCTTTCTTCCCTTCTTCCACTACATTTTCCACACTGCTACAAAACTAACTTTATAAAATATAGACCTAATGTTGCCACTCTCAGCCTTGAATATTTTGGTGATTTCCCATGAATTTCGGGAAAATACATTTAACAAAATTTTTTTGGTGAAAAATGCATGATTATATCCATTAAAGGCACAGGAGACTTCATGAAAAATAGAACTACACTTTGGCTTATGTAAAAGTAAAATATACTTAAAATATTCTAATGAATTTTAGAAATTAAAATAGGAATATAGCAATGTACAGTATTTCCTTTCATATTCTTTAATCAGGATCATCTAGTCTAAGATTGCTTCACTGTGATTTAAAAAAAAAGTTTATTCTTTAATAGTAAGCTACTATAGATTACTTTTGTCCATAATTAGGATCAAGGTTTTTATGGCTAAATAGAGGTACCAAATAACTCTATCCTCTTTCAAAGGCTTACTGTAGTTTTTGAAACATAGATTTACAAAATTTTTCTGGAGAATAAAAGTAGTTCCGAAGTCAAAACTGTATTTGTTTGATAAATTTACAAGAACATATATACATATTATTTCAGGACAGCAGCTAGAATCCTTAAGAAACAATAAAGATTTTCTAAGCTAACTAATGTGATGCGAAGCCAGCCTGCCTTTAAGATCCTCACATAAAATCTATATAGATTTATGTTACCTTTTCCTGAGAACACACAATATACTGTGTTTATGTCATGAAGATGACCATTCTAAGAATTTCACATTTTAATTTGAATGTTTTAAAATTTGCTCCTTTTTTTTGGATAAAATATGGCTTAATAAAGGCAGAAAAATATAATGGAAAAATACAATGAAATGATCAAATTTTGTTATCAGTTCACATTCAGTAAGTCTAGAACTGCTACTTAGATATGCTGATATTTTATTTTCTATTACAGTCTGGTTTATTTCATTTTATTATAATGCTAATTACCACCATTTAAATGACTTAATGTAACGCACTAATTTGTCTTGTTGTATAGCTTAAGTAGCTATACCTTAAAATACTTTTTCCGTTGGCTTTTTGGAGAGAGTTATGGTAAGTTTTCTCACACATATAATTGGTTAAAGTTCAAGAACTAAAAATTCGAATTGAGAAGATTAGAAAATAAATATTTTCTTGCTCCTCTCAAGTTAAGAATTATAATAAGCATTATTATCATTTTAAGTGTCCAAGTATAAACAGTAAGTTGCAAAATCAGTTTATTTTTAAATCTTACCTCTTCTGACTTGAAGCTCACTTTTACATTCAGTACACTACAGGTATCTCTTCTCTATTAGTAACAGTCCACAGTTTTCCCAATTCTAGTCCCAGATGATCCCATATGTTCTGCCCTGCTTTCCAGATGCATCACTGAAATACAAGTGTAAAATTCCATAAATAAATACAATCATAACAGTGAAGAGAGCCAGGGGGTGTAATTGGATAAGAGTAAAAAATTAAATATTTCAATAAATTTCTACATGACGGAAAGTAGCTAGGAACACATTGAAGAATGAAATGAGTTCAGAAAGCCTCAGCCCAGAAAGTTTCAGGGGACTGGGGAAATCTGGGAATCAGTCTGCTGGGTAGCACCCTAATGAGGCCCTGGTCTCAGGAGTTAGCAGGTACAATGAGAGCCAAGGGTGAGTAATAGACTAAAGGGAAGGAATTGACTAAAGATTTGACCAAGTGCCTTAATCAGTACCAATCCCTTCCCAACCCCCACCTGCAGAGAGATATTTTAACCTTTAATCCCAGGCCAAAATGAATTGCTCTTCTCTAGAAGTACTGAACAACCTGTTTGCACAAATCACAATAGCCTATACATAGTATTGTGATTAACGCTGTAATGAACATGGGAGTGCAGATATTTCTATGAGATACTGATTTCATTTCCCTCCAATATATACTCAGAAGTTGGATTGCTGGATCATATGATAGTTCTATTTTTAATTTTCGAGAACCCTCCATACTGTTTTCCACAATGGCTGTACCAATTTACTTTCCCATCATCAGTGTACAAGGGTTCATTTATTCCACTTCCTCATCAATACACAACTGTGATTCTTAAACATGAGTGTGCATCAGAATTCTCTGGAAGACTTTCAAAAACACAGATTTCTGGGTCCTAGCCCCAGAATTTTTGATTTAATAAGTCTGAGTTGGGGCCCGAGAATTGTGTTTCTAACAAGTTTTCAGGTTATGCTGATATTGCATGTTCAAGAACCACACTTTGAGATCCACTACATTACACAATTGAGATTTCAATTTTTTTTTTTTTTTTTTTTTTGAGACAGCAAGACATGAAGTCAAACTCCAGCATACTCCCTTTCAAGCAAAATGACTGTGGTAAGATGAACTAAATTGGAAATGTTTCTGTTTATTTTTCTGTAAAATAGGGATACTATTGTAAAAGAGTATTTCAAATCTTAAATAATATAATGAACAGAGCCCAGCACATGTTAAACGGTCAATAAATGTTACTACAATTTTTAAAATGCAAAATGGTAATATTTTTATATCATCAGGCATTTTAGGTTCTCCTTGTCTGTTTTCCTAGCAATTTATGCCTGTAGGCAACAGTGGTAGACTCTAAAATATGAATAGGGAACTAAAAAGTCTCTTACATTTACATCGTGACTTCATCTGAGTCTTCCTTGATTTTGCTGACAAATCTGTGCATTGGGATTAGTACTTTCACATGATGAAACCATTTAAAGGGAAAATATTTCATAACTCTTCTGATTTGGTATTTTATATTTCTAACTTGGTCAGATATAAATAATTGTTCTTGCCGTAACATCCATTGTGAATTGCTCTCTTGCAGTGGCTCGCCCCTTCTTCAATTTGATAGGGAGTCACGGTCTGCCTTTCAGCTGGGGATAGCCACATAAAACATATCTGGGGCAGTTTTTTAATTAAGAACATCATAACAAAGAGAAGCTAATTAAAAGTGATTATGCCTATATGTAGTGAGAATTCTATACATATATATGTATTAAAATATACCCACACATACACATTTGTGACAGGGATGTACTTATGTCAATTTCCAGTTCATGCTTGTTAAGAAAGTGATAATAGTACAAGTCCCTCTCTGTTATGGTCCCATCAGGTCTGTATTCCTCTTCTCTAAGGTCCTAAGACCTCCTCCTTGAGCCACAAATCTCTAAGCTGGTAGGTCTCTTTTTCAGTTACAGGCCAGTTGTTTATAAGCTTTGAACTTGTGGCTAATGAAAGCAGGATGACCAAGCTCTTTAACTGGTTAAAACAAAGCTTCCACTCAACAAGTTGCAAAATGAAAAGTGAATGAGATTAATTGGCTGAAGAAAGAAAATTCTGCATTGAATTAAAAGTTAACTTCTCCAGCCCATTTCCAAACTTTACCTGTCTTTTGAATATTTTCCACACATTTATTTTTTTTACCCAGAAGGGTGTTTGTGGGGAAAAAGCGTCAATGACTCAGTTCAGTTTTGCAAGTACTAACAGTTCTAGAAAGGAAACCTGCTATATTGAGTAAGTGCAAAGTATGATTATTAATATTAATATTTTAAAACAGCTGACAGATGGTGAAAACAATGAAATATTTTGATAACTCCTTGCTATATTTTCAGAGACTTGAAGGCTTACTGAAAATGGGGTTCTAAATATTTGAATACGTGAATGCTTTTTCAGATCAGTGTGACCAAATCTTTTTTTTTGCAAATACTGTGTTATAGTTTTAAAATTAAGGCGGTGCTAAATGAAAAGGGGATAAAAATACATACAAATGAAAGATTCCTGCAGGAATTCTAGTGAGATATCAGGCATTGCACCTCCAGGGCAATCTATGAATCTTTCAAACAGAAACTCCCCTAGATGAGCTTGTCTAGGATCACTAAAAGAACTTGGGCCAAGTATGTCAGCATCAAAAATACCGAATTGGCTGGAAATACTGTTGTGTGTCAACCTTTATTTGTCCTTTAAACCAAGAAAAAAAGAATAAATGTATGCCTGTAGGCAAAATAAAGGCTTCCTCTTTCCTTCCCCTCCCTTTCATTCCTCTTACTCTCTTCAACTTATATGAGATTTGTAAAATGAATTGTAATAGAAAGTTCATATGACAAAAATTACAGTGGTGTGGCCAAGAAAACACCCAGGGGGCTTTTAGCTTCCGTTGTGCCAGGAATGAACTATCAGATCAGCCTTCTGGACTCAAATGCGACACTGTCAATAAGGATACATCATCTTTTTTGTGGTGTAGAAGAGCTGTCGGTTGTAATTCCCATTATTCTAAAGCCAGGATTTTCCATTAGTATAGCCACCTGCTGGGTTTCTCTACTCAGGTTTAATGGAGTCTGAATTAGAATTTATCACCATCTGTGGGAAGACAGGAAATGAGAGAGCATCACTAATTCCTTTCTTCATTTGCAAAGTGTATGTATAATTTTTATAAGGAAGTAGCAAAAGCAGCCGAGGTTGGAAATGGATGGAAGAATATTTTAGCTCACGTTGACATCAGAGCTCCAGACCAGGGGGGACACATGCTGTTTGTTCTAAAGCCAATTTCAGCAACAAAAAGAATGTTTTAATTTCCTATGTAATGTAGTTTTGAAATCATGCAGATTCAGGATGCTATCTCTCTTCAGCTTCCAAAAAGATCTCAGAAGATTTAATCAGATCTCTAGTGAAGATGAAAGACTTGGATACATATCAAGTTCACAAAAATGAGTTCAAGATTCCTAGTTACTACATTAGCTTATAAACAGAACAGTAAAGAATATAGGTATCTATTATATGTAGTTCCTTCTTTTCCTCCAGAGATTTAAAAAAAAAAAGAGAGAGAGCTTTGTAGAACTCAAGAAGAAAGGCCAGAGAACATCAAAACCTTCAGGATGATCTCTAGAATCAGTGTAATGCCTTAAATTCATATAACTGTATCTCAGGGGTGCTGACTTACACAGAGTCACCAATGGTGCTTTATTATCATATTTAATTTTTTAAAAAACGGATGGGTTTATAGGAAAGGTGAGCAATTTGCAATTAAATTCTGGCATTGGCTAGTGGATAAAAAGCTTGCAAATCTGATCTGCCCAATTTTTTACACTGCTCCATCAGGGTAGGGTGTTGCCTTCTGGAATCTGCTGTCCAAATACATAGAGAAAAACTAAACCATTCCCGACATACCAGCTGTGATAGATATTGCTGACCACGCCAGCTAAGAACAAGCAGAGGATAATGGCAGTTCAAAAGATGAGGGGAAAAATCCTCTCAGGAAAGAGGAGGGATTTAAAGTCAAAACAAACAGACACAGACACACACAGACACACAGACACACAGAGACACACACACACACACACATAGGGCCTCTGAAAAAACACTGCATGCCATTGTCTTTCTTCAGGAACCATGAGTTCATCCCTTTCTCATGAATCTCCCTCCATGTTTATAATCTCGTATTAATGACTCTAAACAGTGAGCCTGTTCTAAAGTCATGGGGGTCAGCTCTGTGGACTTGAGGAGCCTGGATAATTGGAAGGAATGTTACTTATTACAGTGAAGCAACAATTCCAGGGTAGGAGAGGAAGAAGCACAACAAATAACTGCACTGTTGTTCTTTAAGACTACCAAGAGAGTTCGCGCTCCTATCAGGGAGGCTGTGAAGACCGTATTGTGACAAAGCAAAATGCCTCCTGGGTGCCTGCTTCCAGTGGAAAGCTTTTGATGTTTGATCTGTAATGAGATGGAAGAGGAAAACAGTCCCTTGGTTAACTAATATATACTGGATATGAACAGATTCAAAGATTTAAGTTTCCGTTCTGGGACAAGATCCCCCATGCCACTCATTTATTATTTAGGAAATTCTGTAAGTTCTTTTCTTTTTTGTACAGAATGTGTGATGGGTTTAACATACTTCTGCTTTCATATCTGGCTTGGATAATAACCCTAATAATTAGTATGCCGTATTTCGCTTTTACTAGTTTAGCTCTTTCTCAGTGTGGATAAGATGTGGCTTTATGTAATTTCCTTTTGGCGTATATGAGCAATCAGAACTTAGGGCTTCTTATTGGGCCTAAGCACTTTGTACTGGAAAGTGGAGGGGCAATAACCTAACACAAGTGCAAAGGGTTGCATATAACACAGAGCTCAATATAAAGACAGAATGAAAAAAATGGAAGCAACAGCAATAAATAAATAAGCAGTTAATTTTACTCCACGCGGCATGCTATGGATGATGTCACACATATGGTGATTCATACCAGGAGCAGCAACTTTAGAGATGAAGTCAAACCCTAGAAAATCTGTCAGTTTGGGTTAACAGAACATTGTTATTACCTCAAGTCAAGCAGATGGAGGGCAAACTTCTCTGCTGGATTCTGCTGCTCTTTAATTAATGTCCACATTTATTATGTCAATATAATGCATCACATTTGGTCTAAAGGTTGTTTTACTTTTTTTTTTTTAAGCAAGAATGATTATTTCATTTAATTTCAACATTTGAACAGTTGCACAGGATTTCAGAGGCATATGTAGATAACCCAATAATAATGTTTATATCAGTGTATAAAAGAAAAAGAAGAGAAGGAACCAAGATGCTTTTACATATTTCATTCTTGATGTAGAGATGGATTTGTTACTTCTTTTATGAGCATTTCCAAATGAGGGATTTTGAGTACGTGCATGTGAACATATAAGAAAAATAGGAATCTCAGATGATAAAGCTATGCAGATCTTATTACAGTGTTATTCCTTCATAAAGAAATTAATAGCTTCAATTCATTTAGTGCTCTGTTTAGTCTTGTCAGTGAGGAATAGCAAGTAGGAAGATAACACTGTAGAGACATCTCATCTTATCTCGGAAACTTTGATTTTCTTATGTGTGTTCAAAAGGAACAAGGAATCCCTGGCATCCGATATTGTGTATGAGAAACTGTGGTGTTAAATCTTTAGCACAATTCAAAGAATAAGCCTATTATGTAACAATAAAAGAGGACATGTGCCATAACTACAAACATGCTTTCTTAAATAGATGGCAGGCTTGCATTGTTCATTTTGGGAAAATATATTTTCAGTGTCGGCTCTAGCTTTTAATTATTTAAGTTAGTCAAATCCAGAATCGTTAAAATGTGCAAATATTACCTGGAATCACTCCAAGAATAGGGAATTGAGGAATAGATTCTAAGATTCTGCCATGAGCTTCACATTAAAAAAAAAAAATTATTGATAGTTTAGGCCAGTGGTTCTCAAACAGGGGCAATTTTGTCCCCCAGGGTACATACAAGTCTGGGGAGGGAAGTGGTCCTACTGAAATCTAGTGGGTAGAGGCCAGGAATGCTGCTAAATACCCCCAAATACACAAGATAGACACCAAAACACAGAATTATCTGGCCCAAAATGTTAATACTGCTGAGATTTAGAAACCCTGGTCTATGTCAATAAAACCACTTTGTCAGCTCTAAATATATGAAAAATCTTCAGATGAGTAGGGGAAAAGCATTTTCCAATTCAATTGATTTGTTTCCATCATAGGTACTATAACTAAGGAACACAATACTAACCTTGGTTGTGTTACTTGTCAGTGAATTATATTATTATATACGACAGGAACATATATAGTAATGAAATATGAAATAAGTGAAAAATTTCATATTTTATAGGTTCTCTTCCATCCACTTCTCTTTCTCTCTCTCTTATTTTTACATCATTTTCCTCAATTTGTCTTTACATTTTTTGGAGGAAAAAAAAATCTCAAAAATGTACTGAATTGGCATGTTAGCATTTCTGTGTCTGGACTCCTTTTTAATTTTCAGTCCTTCAAAATCTGATGCAAAACACCTCTAGCAGGAGACTTTTCCTGTTCCTTTTTACTAATTATTTAATTAAATAATTAATTTATTAATTTATTAATTTATTAATTATTATTTAATTCTGCATGCTTTAACATTCAATTATTTGGTATTCTTCCAAATACGAACTTTATTTCACAGTATATAGACAAGGCTATATTTGAAGAAATAATTTGTAAATGATGGGTTAAACAAAATTAAATTGTGTTTACTGCAAGACTTTTCAGAATCTTGAATATGCTAATGTGCATTGTAAATATCAAGAAGAGGATTTAGTTAACTATTTTTTTTCCAAATCTATTACACTATAGAACTTTTTTTTACATGAACTATCTATTACATCTGACAAAATTTGCGGTCTGAAAAACATGCCATGGATTGCTCATGAATTGTCTAGAATGTCCTATTCCCATTGCTGGGTATCTATCATCCATAATTCCACTTTCTCATCTTAAATATTCCAAAGCCACTAGGAATCTAAGGATCTGATATCTGCTAGAGAACAGGCACTTCCACAGGGCAGAACATGATACAACTCCCTTGCTAAACCTCTAGTGCTCGTAGTCTACTCCTGGTCCAAAGGAAACACTAATACATGCTTTAATAAAAAAAAATCTGCAAGTGCAGGTCAAGCTGGGTGCAACTGCCTCCTTTGACTTGCATGTTGGTCATTAGCCAACCTGTCGCTGGCCATTTAGACATGTCTCCATGAGACAAGCATTGCTTGCTTCTGTCCCTCATACTGCAGAGGATGCAGATTAAATTCTTTGAGGAATCTCACTGAAGACCCTTTACTGAACAGGTAGCCCATTCCAAGTGCTAGGGACTCACAGCACAGCCTCCCCTAATAAAGTTTTTTATCAGATTTTCTAATTTCCACCCTAAAGTCTATTATAGCTTCAATACAATACTTCACTGAAGTATCAGACTATGCTTTCATTTATTTTTCATCTATTTTTTTTTCCAGTCCTATAGGCTGGCCAGTCTCATAATTCACCCTGCTATCTCATCTGTTCTACTTGTTGCTTCAGTTTAAACTTCTAACAAACTGATAGATATATCTACAGGTTTGTGCATACAGAATCATGTACACTGTCCTGTACTTTATGGATATTAGAGAATTTTCAAAGATAATTTCACCTGTACTTGGTTTTCACCAAATATGCTAACGTTGGAACCAGACTCCTATTGTAATATTTGACTACTCTCTGTAGAAAAGACCAGATAACTGAGTTAAAAACCTTACCTTTTAGTTCTAAACTTTTGACCAACTTTCTAAGTGAGCTAAATGACTCACTCTACCTCTTTGTTCTGTTTTTTACCTGAGCAATATAGATATTTTCCTATATTACTTTTTAGTAAAAATGTAAAGCACAATGATATATGATGACTAAAACGTGGTCTCAAATGTAAGATTCTTCAATATACTCATGTTTATATTAAAGTCAGTTAAATGTGCCTCTGAATTTTGAAATTTTGGTTCATGTTCTATTTTATATATATATATATATATATATATATATATATATATATATACACACACACACACACACACACACACACACACACACATACATAGTAGAAGACATTGCTTTGTGGAGAGAAATTCTAAAAACTGTAAGGAAATAACATATGTTAAAATTTCAGTAATCTGATAAATGAAATATTGAAATGTTGTTTGGTACAACAAGAAAATTGATGTTTCCAAAATTCATAGATGTTCCATGTGACTTTAATCATGAGAAAAGGGAGGATAAAGTGAGAACAGAGGAAAATGGCTGTTACCTAGATAGATGAGTTAGGATTTTATTTTACCTTAATTTGATCAAAAGAGTCAAAATAGGGGAATAGATTATCTTTGTAAATAAATACAAGATAAGATATAGGAATGTATTCACATCAAGATATTCTTATAATATGGAACCAAAATACTGGATGTCTATACCAATCCCCAAAAGAATTTGAAATTGCATAATGGATTTATAATGTTGCCAAAATTTCAAGTCTAGAAGTAAAAATAATCATGTAAGAATGAGAAAGCTAACATAGCATTTCTGACAGTACAAGAATTAATAAAATGACAAATAATGTTTTATTGTGTTTAACTGCTTCAAAAGTATTATATAATGAAAGTAATAATAGTAGATAACATTTACTAGATATTTACTAGATTTCATTCTTTCTAACTGCTTTATAGACTGTTAATTCATTTACTCCTTATAACTGTAACAGAGCAGAATCCTATGGGGCCTTCCTGGGACAGACCCTTCCCTCATATTCTCTGCTTTAGCTTCTCTCTAAACATGATAGATTCCGATACACACTCCCCTAGCTGTTGTGCAGATGCTGGGATCCTCACTAGCTGGAAGAAATTAACACATCCCCTCCCCAAACCAGAAAATACTTGCAACAACTTCTCACCTTTTTACTTTACCTTACCATCAACCAATCTGAGACTTGTATAGGAGCTGATCACATAGCCTGGGACTCCCCTCCTTTGCCTTGCCTTTAAAAATGCTTTGCTGAAACACATTGGGGAGTTGGAGCTTTTTGAGCATTAGCTGGCCTGGACTCCTTCTATGGCACCTTACAATAAACGCTGCACTTTCCTTCAGCACAAACTGGTGTCAGATGTCAGTCAGATTGTGCTTGGGCCAAGGGACCCATGTTTTGGTTCTGTAACATAACAACCCCTTGAGATAAGTTTGTTGGGGAAGAAGAAATTTTCCTCTACCCTTCTAAGTTCTAGCTGGTCTAAGAATTAAATTGACATAATACAGATTAACAGGATAAAATCAAACAAAAGTTTAATAACGTGTACATGGGAGAGATCCAGGAAAACTGAGTAACTCACCAAAATGGCTGAAGCCTCACCCTAAATACCATCTTTAGCTAAAGACAAGAATGTTGGGGGTAATGGGTTGGAATTTCAACAGAAAGGAAGGCAATTCACTTGAAGATTGAAAAGCAAATGTCTGGTAAATAAATGTTTGCTAGACCATTCAGGGACAACAGGACACAGAGTGGACTTTAATCTCTAGGCCCTACAGAGTCTCCCCCACCACATCTAGCCCATATTCTCTCCAGATATCTCTGGTGATAGCTCTACTCCGGGAAAAGGCCCTTAACCTGAATTTTTAGGCAGCTAACTGAGGGTAAAAAGAAAGACTTCTTGAGTTTTCTGTTTCTTAAAAATAATCAGCCTAAATTATTCCTCATGCCAAAGAGACACAATTTGCAGAACAAATTTTGATCCCCTACAAATTCGATCATTATCCCATTATATATGTGAAAAAGTGAAGCACAGAATGCCTAAGTAATTTTTCCAAAGTCAAACATCTAGTGGTAGAGCCAGGGCAAAAAACTGAAGCAGTTTGGCTCCAAAGTTCTCATTATTAACCACTCTGCTGAACAGCCTAAGAGAAGCATACTGCCAGTAAAATACAATGAGAAAAGGAAACTCAAAGTCACAGCAGATATTTCTTTAAAGTTAGGTTTTGTATTTGAAGAATCTGGGACTATATTAGCTTATACTTGTTTTCACAAGTATATTAACTCTTTTTGACTGATAAAACACTCTACAAAGACACTGATGAGGTATGAATATTCGCTATTCCTATCATCGTCATTATCGCTTACTATTACTACCTTTCTGGTTGTTAAGTTTGTCAGCTAAAATAAGGTGTCCACTAAGCTTTCAGATACCATACACTATATATTTTCTAGGAAAACCTGGATTTTAGTAATTGTGCTTCATGAACAAATTATATCATGAATATATATATATATATATATTTTTTTTTTTTCTAAAACAACGAGACTTGGGACTATGCTTTTATTTTCTATATTTTCAATGCTTACCTAACACTTGCCACTTGATAGACTAATAAAAAATGTTTTTTAATGTTTTAATTATGAAATGTTTTAATGATTACTCAAAAGTAATAAATAAAAGTAATAAATAAATGCTACCTAAACAAATCAATCAACTATATAATAATCCTATTGGTTAGCAGCTTCGTTTACAGGAAGGAATTAAGGCTCCTTTAGGATATGACCTCAGCCCATTACTTGTTAGTTGTTCAAATCTCTTCTGTTTGGTTCTGTGATACTGTGATTATTCAGAATGGTTAAATAATCTTGGAAATTACTGAACCTGATGATAACTTTAATTTCAAGACTTTGAAGTACTCTCCTTGATGCCTCACTACCTTTATGGTTGTCTTCAAAGTTCACACTGTCTCATTTACAAAAATCTTTATGTAGATCTACTGAAAATTTTATATAATGTTTCTTATGCTCATCATACACTCATCAACATATTTTGAGGTTATTAATAGCATGATAATTTTGAAGTGTTATGTAAAAGAAGGCTTTTATGTAAAGGAGATCACATTAATCCAAACTGAAGTTTATGCAGTATAAGCTTGAGGGAAAAGAAATTTGAATGCAAATCAAATTGGATTTTTCTGGAAATATCTCTTTAAGCCTGTGAGGAAACCACTGTAGTAGCAGTGATTAAACTTTGTTCTCTTATTCTCTTATATTTGATTAGAAAAAAAGTTCCTGTTCTTTTGGAAAAGTGTTTGTTTAAAAGGAACTTTAGGGCTTCCCTGGTGGCGCAGTGGTTGAGGGTCCGCCTGACGATGCGGGGGACGCGGGTTTGTGCCTGGGTCCGGGGGGATCCCGCATGCCATGAAGCGGCTGGGCCTGTGAGCCATGGTTGCTGGGCCTGCACGTCTGGAGCCTGTGCTCCGCGACGGGAGAGGCTGCAGCGGTGAGAGGCCTGCGTACTGCAAAAAAAAAAAAAAAAAAAAAAAAAAAGGAACTTTATAACACTTCTTGTCCCATTTAATTATTCATTCAATAGGCACCGACTTTCAGTGGGCAGAATGTGAGGGCAATGTGGGCAGAACTGGGAGTGGAACAAACACATAGCAATAGTGTTTCTATAGGATCAAATGAGAGGAGATCAGAGACAATAAGGCAAGACTGCTTGCTCTTTTTAGAAGATTTCTTACAAAGAAAAGGGAAATTGGTCATATTAAAGGAATACCCAAATCATGGGCCTAAAAATCCCTGGCAGCCTCGGAGATGACCCTAATGAAGCATAAAAGCAAGGAATGGAGCATCCTTTACCCTTTCGATAAAAATAGCATTGGATTTTTCCTTTATTTTTGCAAAAGAGCTATTCTTTTATTTTCCTCATTATCTCCTGGTTTGCCTTAAATCTTATACAAAAACCATGGTTTCTGGCATTTGAAAAATGAAACAGTATAAGGGGGTGGGGAAGGAGAGGAGGAATGCTATTTTAGATGGCAGTCAGGGCAGGAAGATTTCTGTGATGGGTGATATTTCAGTAGTAACCACAGTGAAATGAGGGAGCAAGACAAGTAGATGATTAGGTAAGAGAGCTCCAGACCAATAGAAAAACAAAGGCAAAGATGTTAGGTAAGTATGTTTATGGGAAGTTTGAAAAACAGTAAAGAAGTTAGTGAGGAAAGGAATGGTAAGATCATGTTGTAGAGAGAACCAGAGTCAAGATGACAAGAAAATTTAAGGCCATAATAAGAACTTTGGATTTTATCTAAGTGTAATGGGAAACAGTCTGAGTACTCTGAGAGAGAATGTGTCATGATAAGAACTACATGTTAAAAGGATAATTCTGGCCACTGGGTGGTGAATAGACTTTCATATGTATCATATTATGTACAGCCTAACAGACCACTTGAAATTTAATATAAATGTGATTGGAAACCATTGGAGTTATAAAAACAGCGTATGAAATAATCTTATTTATGATTTAAAAGGGTCATTTAGTTGCTATATGGGTAATAATTTTTAGGAAAAACAGGGAGATCAATTAGGAGACCATTTTAGTGGCCCAAGTAGTAAGAGAAAGTAGTGGCTTGGATTAGATGGAAGGTGATGCAGTAAGAAGTGGTTGGTTTTGGATATTGTGAAGGTTGAGATAAAGAAAATTGATGGCAGATTGAATATGTGACTTACAAGAAAGAGAAGGGTCAAAAATAACTCCAAGGGCTTCCCTGGTGGCGCAGTGGTTGAGAATCCGCCTGCCGATGCAGGGGACGCGGGTTCGTGCCCCGGTCCGGGAAGATCCCACATGCCGCGGAGCGGCTGGGCCCGTGAGCCATGGCCGCTGAGCCTGCGCGTCCGGAGCCTGTGCTCCGCAACGGGAGAGGCCACAACAGTGAGAGGCCCGCGTACCACAAAAAAAAAAAAAAAAAAAAAAAAAAAAAAACCTCCAAGGTTTGGGGCCTGAGTAAACAGGTAAATGATGGTAAATGATTTGCTGAGATAGGGAAGCTTGGAGCAGGAGTGCTTACAGGCCTATGGAATCAATCGCTCTTCTTTGGACATGTCAAATTTGAGATGCTCTTAAGCCTTCAAATTAGAATATGGATTTAGCAGTTGGATACATGAGTACTGTGTTCAGTGAAGAGTTTACTGAACCCTTATTATTGTATTTACTGAGTCATCAGGAAGAAAGAGATGATGTGGTATCAGATACTTCCAGGCCTCTGCTTTTCAGGCATATTGTAAAATTGTATTTCTTAGATTCCTTATGGTTAGTTGAGGCCTTGAAAATAGCTTTGAGAGGAAGCTATTCTAGGCTTGACCATTCGACTTCAGTATGAGGGCCTCAAGAACTCTTTCTTCCGCCATTGTCTACTGACAGTTTTACAGATGGTGGCTGCTCCATCTGTCTGAGTCCCAAAACGAAGACAACATGTAACATAACTCCCAACTGACTCACAATGACAAAGCATGAGTGATAAATCAACTTTCCTGTTATAGTCTCTCAAAATACAGGTGTTGTTTGTTATTGTAGCATAGCCTACCTCATTCTGAATAATACAGAAATAATTAAAGCCATAGGATTGAATGAGATCATATGAGGAGTAAGTACAGAAAGAAGACAGAACAGGTCTAAGGACTGAGCCATGGGGCATTCCAACACTTACTAAGTGGAAAGAGAAAGAGGATGAGGATGAGGCAGAGGAAAAACCTTTGGGTTATTCATTTACTTTTAAAAATACCATTATTCCTATTATTATAGTTGCTTCAAAATTGTCAGAAATTTAATAAAAGCATTTCCCACCCTGGGGTGGGGAAACACCTCTTTAAATACCAATTATAATCAACTATAGCACACTTTTGGCTGTATAATTATAAAATATTATTTCTCTATTAGAATAAGTGTGAGTCTAAGGCCTCTTTACCATCCGTTTACACAGATTCTTCTGAAAAATTTTAACTACTGGGTCTGGCATAGTCATATGATAACCCGCTGCTCACAGTCTTTGCTTAACTTCATTTCTTCGGTATCTTTAGGATTGTGGTAAAACTTTATGACATATTTTAGTACGTGGCATAGTCTAGTGTATCAGATCCTATAAAATTTAATAGCATATGCCAGGATTTTGACCACATTTCCTATTTTGTTAATTGAAGAGTTATTTTGTTTTCCTTAATTGAATAATATATACCTGAACTTCAGTTTTACATGAATATTGGATCATTTGGAGTGATAGGTATTTGGTGGTTGAAAGACAGTCATTAGAAAGACTTGAGTAAGCCCCCCCACACACACAAACCTATTTGCACTCAATAATATTCACTGAGCAATGTGTAAACTTTTCTATCTTAATTTTATTACTCGATATATGGTAGGCAAAAATGCTGGTTTCATGTGTCTTGATAACAAAATGAAACAAAGCTACATCTGTAGCCACCTTCCCTTGATAGGTCTGAAAAGCTTGCAACAAATGTGAACGTGTCCTGTTTCCATCAGTGACAGCTACTAACTTCATTCATAAATGTATATTTTGAAACTCCATTCTACTGTTCTTCTTTTGATACAGAAAGTTCATTTCAAGCCTGTCATAATTTAACATATTTGAAGACAATTTAAACTTATGAATTGTTAAAAAATTAACTGCTTGTGATATTACTAATGTAAATAGCACTACTGAGGTGATTATTGGATGAACAGATACATTTCTAATATGGCTAAGCACACAAAGACAGGCACTGACAATTGTGTCTAACATACTCCTCTCCCTGTCAAGGTACAAGTTTTCTTTTGAAGTTAATTTAAAAATGAGCCACAAATTCAGAAACATTGACAAATTTTGGAAGCTTATACATTTTTTTATTGTTTGAGTATTGCCCAATCATTTCTCTCCTCTCATTGCTAAAAAGGATTTCAATTTCCTTTTCCTTGAAACCCTCCATTATAGATAGACCAGCCATTGCCAGCTTGATTTTACTTTATTTTTATCATGCTAAATCACAAAGAGGGAGGGATAGAAGAACAAGAGGGAAGGGTGGAAGGACAAGCCGTAGGCTAGAGACAGGAATTTTGTGATTGGTGGGGAACTGGTAACAGAAGGATCGGGAAGCAGGTGTGATTGAGAATTGGGAGTGAGGAAAAAAGGGTGAAGTATTGCCAAATGTCAGAAATTGAATCTCCTTTATAGGCTTCTAGAGATGCAATTGAAAAGTGGAGTTCATTTTGACCTATTTGAACTCTGCTTCTTTAAAGACAACTCCTGGGCTGAAACAGGCTGTTCATTCATTCACTCTCTTAACAATTATTTATTGTTATTTAATTATTATTTATCCTACTATCTGCCATCATTTTTCTAGGTATAGGAAATACAGTCGTAAATAAAAGAGCCCCAAATCCCAGTCTTCAAGGAATTTATGTATAGGGAGATATTAATTAAACAAACAAAACAGACCAGTAATGACAAAGGAGCTTAAATCAGTAAGCAAAAATACCTCAAAAAAGAAAATTTTAGAGCCAGATGGTTTCACTGGTAAATTCTACCAAACATTTAAATAATTTTACCAATCATTCTCAAACTCTTCCAAAAAAATTGAAGAGGAGGACACACTCCCAAACTCATTTTATAAAGCCAGCATTACCCTAACACCTAAGGACACTACAAGAAAACTACAGGCCAACATACCTGATGAATATAAATGCAAAAATTCTTAGCAAAATTGTAGCAAACTGAATTCAACAGAACATTAAAAAGATCCTATATCATGATCAAGTGGGATCTTTTCCAGGCATGTAGGAATGGTTCCCATATGGAAATCAATAAACACAATACATCATGTTTATAGAATGAAGGATAAAAATCATATGATCATCTCAACAGATGCAGAAAGAGCATTTGATAAAATTCAATATCCCTTCATGAAAAAACTCTTGATAAAGTGGTTATAGAAGGAATGTACCTCAACAGAATAAAGGCCATATATGACAAACTCACAGCTAACATCATACTTAACAGTGAAAGGCTGAAAGCTTTTGCTCAAAGATCAGGAAAAACACAAGGGTTCCCACTGTCAGTACTTCTATTCAACATAGTACTGGATATCCTAGCCAGAGCAATTAGGCAGGAAGAAGAAATAACAAGCATCTATATTGGAAAGTAAGAAGTAAAATTGTCTCAGTTTGCAGATGATATGATCACATATAGAGAAAACCCTATAAACACCACCAAAATACTGTTAAAACTCATGAACAAATTTAGTACAGTTGCAGGATACAAAATTAACCATTAAATGTACTTGCATTTCTATACACTAAAAACAAACTATCTGAAAAAGAAATAAAGAAAACAATCCCATTTATAATTGTGTTAAAAAGAATAAAATACCTAGAAATAAATTTAATTAAGGAGGTGAAAGATCTGTACACTAACAACTATTAACACATTAATGAAAGAAACTGAAGAAGACACACCTAAATGGAAGGATATTCCTTGTTCATGGATCTGACGAATTAACACTGTTAAAATGTCCATACTACCTAAAACCATCTATAGATTCAATGTAATCCCTATCAAAGTCCCAATGGCAGGAGTGGGATGAATTGGGAGATGGGGATTGACATATATACACTATTGATACTGTGTATAAAGTAGATAACTAATGAGAACCTACTGTATAGCACAGGGAACTCTACTCAATGCTCTGTGGTGACCTAAATGGGAAGGAAATCTGAAAAAGAGGGAAACCAACTATATTGCAATAAAAATTAAAGAAAAAACAAAAACACACTGGAGAACAGTTGTGAAGGTATAAGGGGGAAAAGAAAAAGGAAAAGTGACACAGACAGAATATTTCATATGTAATGAAACTTAAATTGAATACAGAAGACAATATATACATAATTAAATATTATCACTAATAAAATAAAAAGAATGGAAAAAATGACAAGAATATAACTAAAAAAATA
The DNA here is from genome assembly GCF_026419965.1 of Kogia breviceps. NCBI lineage: Eukaryota > Metazoa > Chordata > Mammalia > Artiodactyla > Physeteridae > Kogia > Kogia breviceps. The sequence goes on from NC_081317.1 coordinate 76,840,954, forward strand.
AAACTAGGTCTTGGGAAAAAAATGTTCCAATGGCATTTTTCACAGAAATAGAACAAACAATCTTGAAATCTGTATGGAAACACAAAACACCCCAGATTGTTAAATCAATTCTGAGAAAGAAGAAAAAAGCAGGAGGCGTCACACTTTCTGATTTCAAACTATATTAAAAAGCTATAGTAATCAAAACAGTATGGTACTGGCATAAAAACAGACATATAGACAATGTGTTCAATGAAACAAAATTGAGAGCCCCAAAATAAACCCACACATATATGGTCAACTAATATATGACAAGGAGCCAAGAATATTCAACAGGGAAAAGACAGTCTCTACAATACATGATGCTGGGAAAACTGGATAACAACATGCAAAAAGAATAAAACTGGATGCCTACCTTATGCCACTCACAAAAATTAACTCAAAATGTATTAAAGACTTAAATGTAAGACCTGTAACCATAAAACTCCTGCAAAAAAAAAAAATCAGAAAAAATCTCTTGACATTGGTTTTTGGCAATAATTTTTGGATATGATACCAAAAGCACAAGCAACAATAGCAAAACAGATAAGTGGGGCTATATCAAATTAAAAAGCTTCGGGATTTCCCTGGTGACACAATGGTTGTGAATCCACCTGCCAATGGAGCGGACATGGGTTTGAGCCCTGGGCCGGGAAGATCCCACATGCTGCGGAGCAACTAGGCCCTTGTGCCACATCTACTGAGCCTGCGCTCTAGAGCCCATGAACCACAATTACTGAAGCCTATGTGCCTAGAGGCTGTGCTCTGCAATGAGAGAAGCCACCGCAAGGAGAATCCCGTGCACCACAATGAAGAGTAGCACCTGCTCAAGGCAACTAGAGAAAGCCCCCACACAGCAATAAAGACCAATGCAGCCAATAATAAATAAATTAATTAATTTATAATAAATAAATAAATAGCTTCTGCACAGCAAAGGAAACCATCAACAAAATTAAAAGGCAACCTATGGAATGAGAGAAAGTATTTGTAAATCACGTATTTTATAAGGGCTTAATATCCAAAATATATGAGGAACTCATACAACTCAATAGCAAATAAGTAAATAATCGAATTCAAAATTGGACAGAGGACCTGAATAGACATTTTCCAAAGACATATAAATGGCCAACAAGTATATGAAAATGTGCTCAACAATCATCTGGGAATTGCAAATCAAAACTACAATGAGGTATCACCTCACCCCTGTTAGAATGGCTGTGATCAAAAAGAAGAGATAACAGGAGTTGTCGAGAATGTGGAATAAAGGGAATCCTTATGGAATGATGGTGGGAATATAAATTGGCACAGCCATTATGGAAAACAGTATGGAGGTTCTTTGAGAAATTAAAAATAGAACTACCATATGATCTAGAAATCCCACTTCTGGGTATATAGCCAAAGGAAATGAAATCACTATTTAAGAGGTATATACATTCCATGTTCACTGTAGCATTATTCCCAATAGCCAAGAAATGAAAACAGCCTAAGTGACCTAAACAACCCATTTTACTATATTACAATGTATAGTGTATTATTACTCAGTCATACATTAGAAGAGAATCCTGCTATTTGTGACATGGATGTACCCTGAGAGTATTATGCTAAGTGAAATAAATCAGACAGAAAAAGATAAATATTGTATGATCTCAGTTATATGTGGAATCAAAAAAAGCTAAACTAACAGAAGCAGGGACTAGATTGGTGGTTGCCCGAGGCTAGGGGGAAGGTGGTGGAAATGGGGAGTTGTTGGTCAAAGAGTATAAACTTCCAGTTAGCAGATGAATAAGTTGTGGGATGTAAGGTGCAGCATAGTGACTACAGTTAACAGTACTGGATTGTGTACTTGAAAGTTGCCAAATGTTTTCACTGCAAAAAGGAAGAATGAAAAAGGAAAAAAAAAAAGATAACTATGTGAGGTGATGTGTGTGTTAACTAACTATATTGCTGTAATCATTTCACAATACATATGTATACTAAATCATCACGTACATTTTAAACTTACACCATGCTATATGTCAACTGTATCTCAATAAAGCTGGGGAAAAATTAAATTAAGTAGTAAAATATATGGCAGAGAATGATAAATTGGCTAAAGTGAAACACAAATCAGAAAAGACTGGTATGAAGTGTGGGACTGGGGAGGCATTATAAATTGGAATATCAAAAAAGGCCTCACTGAGAAGGTGACATATCTGCAAAATTTTGACATTAAGGGAGACATCCAGGAAGACAGCTGGAAGAAGAAGCCTCCAGGGAGAATTCAGAGCAAGGGAAAGGCCTTGAGTTATTGGAATCCTTGTCTGTTCCAGAATGAGCAGAGGCCTGTGTGGCTAGAGTTGGGGAAGCTGGAGCGAGTTAGGAGGACAGATCAGAGAGGAAACAGAAGCAGGCCTTGGATGTTGTCTGGGGCCAGTTTGAGAACTAGCTTTTACTCAAAATAAGTTAGGCCTTTGGAAAGTTTGGAGGTTTACACATGAAAGAATCAAAGAAACATGGTTTTATTTACATCAAAGTATTATATATTCTTCTGTGTTGGGTCACCAAATTAAGTGTTAGGGTTCAAAACAATTGTTTTCAATTTCAGGCATAAATTCAAATGTGGTGGATAGAACTATTTACATTAAAAATATAGTTATGATGTTGTTTCTGTGAAATTACCTTTGGGAACTATAAAGTTCTCTTTAAACATTGGTTAAATAAAAATAAAAGCCTTCTTGTAAAGAGCCTTATTCCTATCGGGTACTAAATAAAAGAGGGCTATTATTATTGCTATTATCTGAGTTTCTCCCTCTTCATTTGAGAGCCATCCTGCGGGACTAAGACATCAATTACACAAAAAATATAGGGTAAATAATGTTTTATGTGAGAATAATATCCTTTATAAAACATTTTTTCTTGGTTAGTTTTAAATGAAGTATTTGCATTGTCATAATATTTCCCCTTCAACACAAAGGGGAAATAGTTGACATAAGTTATGTTGGAGGATAAAAGGGAGAATTAAATGATGACTATTAAAAGTAATGTCGAGACAAACTGAGATAGACTTTATCTTCCATTAAGCCCAGGCTTGTGGTGAGGGGGTGAAAGACTGTACTCTGAATTCAATATTAAATGTGTATAGAGAAAACCAAAGTCCAACCCCAAAAAGCAAGGGATGGGGGAAAGTTCTAAATTTTAACAATTTGAAGGGCTATAAATGCAATTCACAAGTTGTTTTTTTTTGGTTTGGAACTTTGATTCAGACCTGCCCTCAACCAGTGCCCACTATAGGAAGTAACAGACAGAAACTCTACCCTGGGGTAACTGAATCAAAGTGCCAATGTGGCAAAATGGCTACAGATAATGGAAATTAAATGAGGACACTACTGAACAATGTTCTCTGGAGGCCAATAGGTCTAGTCAATATAAGGCACCGGGATATTGGGCAGAAGGCTTTCAGACTATTTACAGTCTCTGCTGACATGTAGGGAAGATTCTCCAAGTGTAATACCAAGTCTCTGCTTAGTAGGCATTCCAAGGCAGATAGGAAGGAAACATCTATCATATCTAAATACTATCCAATTCTTCCAGAAACCTAGGCCAGAGTTGGGAGGAATTTGTTGAAAAGCAGGAGACTTCCCACAACACAGCTATGTATTACTGACTCCAGTGGTAAATAAGTAGTAGAAAGACATTGATTTCAGGGTCTTAGATTTGAATCCCGGTGTAGTCACTTATTATAAGTCTGGTCTTGAGCCATCTTTCTACCTGCTCTACTCCATCAGTTAAAGAATATAACACTTACATTTTAGGATTAAATAAACGAATGTGCAGTGCATGATACATAGCAGGTATGCAATGTAGTATAAAGAATATTAGCTAGTTTCAGTGAGTTGGGATCAATGTATAATGGATATTAGGGACATCTTAATGTTTATAATTATTATCCTTTCATATTCAAATAATTGAAATATTGTGTTATGGTCAACAGCAAATAAATCTATCAATTTTACTCTCCCCACCCCACTATATGAACAAAGTAAAACCATCTTTTAAGTAACAACCCATTTGGGTGGCAACGCTTATTTTCAATAATTCTCTCTACCTTTGGGGGAAGGTGAAAGAAAGAAAATATAAAGAGCACTTACAGAGGTTATTATATCCCTTACTCTAACTTTTACTTCCCTCCTCTTGAAAATTATCATTTCTATACTTAAATTATGCATCAAAAAGAGAGCCAGTTTAACTCTCTCTGTCTCTCTCTCTCTCTGAGTATACAAGGTCATTAATTGCTATTGGGACCTTCATAAACCCTAGTCTGCCGATGGGGTGAGAACTCTATTGTTAAATGTATTATGGCAGGACTGTCTTTGGAGATTGCCTGCTTGATTGCTTTGTAGAGGCCCAATGGCACACAGCAATTAAAATCCATAGACCTCTATAACCCTTCTGATGTTTTATGGGCCTTTTTGTGTCCTTCGGTAGAGTTTACCATTTGTGTATTTCCCACTGGGTCTCTCTTTCAAAACTCTAAGTGGGATTTTTTTTTTTATCTACTGTGATAAAGCTAGTTATACATCATGTGAAAGGTTAATGAACATTTTCAAAAGGAGCATATGTTTTAAGTCAGAAGGTGAAAGTTGTAGTAAAGAAAGGTTATATAAAAACTAACAATATTTTCCCAATCTCATCAGAGTTAATTTTTACAAACCTCAACAATACCTGTGATTCCTAAAGTAAAACATAGCTTGTAAGATTGAAATGACCCCAAAATTTAAGGAAGTGACTTGAGTTTACATGAAAAGCCCACTTTTGAGCTACATAAGAAGTGCACTATTCATCTGTTAGGTTTATACCGTATGCAGAATAGATATATCTATTTATTTTCTATTTCATTGGAACTAGAAGTTTCACCTTAATAGAGGGCTTTGCAAACAAAGATTCCTAGCTTGTGTCCAGATGTGAGAAATTTGACATTGTAATAACTGGGGAGAAGACAGAGAAAAGACCACCAGAGTGGTGTTAAGGAAAGCAGCACAGCTAAGTATAAGCTACGGGTCTGAAAAGTCTCACGGTACCAGGTATCCTACTTTCAGCACCACTATCAAAGCTCCCATAACCCCCAAAATGAAGTCATTAGGCAGTTCATAATGCTTTCAGTCATTTGCAATTGTAATTGTTTTCCTTCTCTACCTTCTTTCCATTATCCCGCATATTCTCACTGTTCTTTATTCTCTGCGCTCCCACTCTCAAATACTCAAAGGGCATTTAGAAATCTTCATTGGAAAAGTGATTTCTACACTCTGAAAGCAAATTGTTCAGTGCCTGGAGCTCTTTGAAGGAAAAGCATTTATGGACTTCAGAAAGTGAATACTGAGCTTCAGACTGTACTCTGCATGAAGCTCACATATTCTACAACTTCACAAGCTCTTATTTTAGGTGTAAATGGTAGACATGAGACAAGGGCAAGTCCCTTCTTATGAATTTTCTAAACCATGTTCTGAAGAGCATTTTGTGTACTGTAGCTATGAGAAAAGTGATTACCCCATCAGGTGTAGGTGGTGTAGAAGGAAAGGAGGATGAATGTAATGATAATGCATTATTATTTAATGGAGAGAGGACTAGTTCTTAATCCCCATTACCAGATGGCCACACATTAACAGGAATAATTCAGTAACTCTTCGTCCAGCTCCATGGGGTTCTTATCTACTTAAGAACACATACTGCAATATGCTTTTTAAATATTATGCTTTTAAAATTTCTAAATGTTATTGCTTTTAAAATTATGTCAAGTGTCAACTGCTTTAACTGTAAACAATTCACTCTAGTTAACAATGCTTTTCTACGGCTGTATTTTCTAAAGTACAGTCCATGTTCTTTATGCATCTAGATCACCTATTATGTTTGTTTAAGAGATTTCTGGGCTATTCTCTTGAATTGGTTTATTTGGGAATATTCATTGAAGGCGATCTCCTCACATGGTCCTTAAGCACACAAAAGTGTGAAAAAACTTGTTCTAGAGTTTAAATGCTCAGTATCTTTTATGCAACAAGGAGTTGGTCCTGAATATAAACACACATTCCAGGTACTATGTAGATGCTTTACACATAATCACACATTTAATATTCTCAATATTCTTGCAAAGTAAGTCCCATTACCTCTAATAGATAACACTTAGTGTTTTTCATTTATTCATCAAAACTATTTTTTGAATACATAATGCCTTCTAGGTATGGAAAAAAATGATGAATTAGACAAAACCTATTCTTGAGTAGCTTTCAGTTTACAAGTAATCTGAAGAGAAGTAGGTAGGAATTAAATCTCGTAATTTCTCACTTTGGCATTTTTGTTTGTTTGTTTTTTGCGGTATGCGGGCCTCTCACTTTTGTGGCCTCTCCCGTTGCGGAGCACAGGCTCCAGACGCGCAGGCCTAGCGGCCATGGCTCACGGGCTTAGTTGCTCCGCGGCACGTGGGATCTTCCCGGACCAGGGCACGAACCCGTGTCCCCTGCATCGGCAGGCGGATTCTCAACCACTGCGCCACCAGGGAAGCCCTCACTTTCGCATTTAAAAAGTAAACTCTTTTATATATGGCTCAGGTATTCTTTTAAATGAGGTATATCTCACTATACAGATCATATGATTCATAACTTATGCAAACTGTGCTAAAAATAGAAAAAGTAGTGAAAACTACTGTGTTTGTTTCATGAAGCTAGTACAGTATCAATGCCAAAATAGGGAAGAACAATAAAATAAAATAAAATTTATAAACCAATCTCATTACTGTATAAAATGGTTAACATCTAAATGGAATATAAACAGATCTTCCCCTAGTAATGCATATAAAATGCATTATAATAAATGCAACAAATTCATCAAAATAAATTTAAAAAGCTTATCCCAAGAATGCAACGGGATTTTAACACAAGTACACTTATTAATATACTTTACCCAAACAACAAAGTATATGGGAAAAATAGACTTAGGACAGGTAGAAATAACATAGAATTCAACAACTATTTATGATTTTAAACATAACTTAGCAAACTACAGATAGGATGGAACTCCCTTATAGGTAAAATGTATGTCTTATGTAAACAACAACAACAAAAACCTACAAAAAAATGTTAATGTATGAAGCTTTTGAACTATTACCATTGAAATCACTGAAAAACAAGGCTGCCTGCTATTACTTAAGTACTGGAAGTCCTAGCCAATTTGGTAATGCCAAAAATAAATAAAATTAAAATATAATATAATATAATATAATATTATAAAATAAGAGGCATAAGACGGAAAAAAGCCATAGAAGTTGTTGGGGTTTAGCTGATGTGTGTGTGTGTGTGTGTGTGTGTGTGTGTGTGTGTGTGTGTGTGTGTGTGCATGCACAGAGGACAAGATTGTACATACATAGACAAAGAAGAGAACTCAGCATGACTGCTGGACATATACATGTACACACACACACACGCAATCTATATCTATGTTTGTATGTCTATTTCTATGTCTATATCTGCACACATAAAGTAAAATCTTATAGCAACAATATGTATGTTATCTGAGATTAAATCTACAAAAGTAGCACAAGAAAGTTAATGAACAAAAATACAAAACTTTTTTGAAATACATGAAAAAATGCATGAATAGATGCACTATGTTTATAAATAGAAGTGACAGTACTATATAGTATTATAAAACTATTAGTTTTACTCCAATCTGTACATCCAATCAATTTCAATGAAAATCTCAAAGGATTTTTCATGGATCTTTACAAAATTTCTATAAGCTTTAACTCCTCTTAACAGAAAAAAATGTAAGGAGTAAATATAAATATATATATGCATATATATATGTATGTACACATATACATATATATAGATAGATATATATATAAAAGAAAGCCAAGGAGATTTCAAAGATTAAGGCAAAGGGATTTTTATAAAGATTTAAATCCATTTTTTTTCTATATTGGGTTACAGAAACACAAATGAATTCTAGATAGACTAAGTCATAAATGTGACTAGCAAAACTTTAAAACTTATAGAAGAAATATATTTTAAATATAGAAACATATCTTAATGGGTAATTTCAAAACAAATGTTGAATGAAACAAGAAGTCACAGAATTGTAAGTATCACATTATTTATATAAAACATTTAAAACATAGGAAACAGTACTACATATTGACTATCAACATACATATGTAATTTCAAAAATGAACTATGTTAAGAGACTTCAATATAGGATATGGAGACACAGAAGTTAAAAGGACCAGGAGGTTCAAAAGACTTCAGCTATATCTGTAATGTTTTATTTTTGTTTTATTTATTTATTTATTTATTTTGGCAGTACGTGGGCCTCTTACTCTTGTGGCCTCTCCCACTGTGGAGCACAGGCTCCGGACGTGCAGGCTCAGCGGCCATGGCTCATGAGCCCAGCCGCTCCGCAGCATGTGGGATCTTCCTGGACCTGGGCACGAACCCGCGTCCCCTGCATCGGCAGGCGGACTCTCAACCACTGCGCCACCAGGGAAGCCCTGTAATGTTTAATTTTTAAAAAATAATACTTGAAGCAAATATAACCATTTTTAAATTCTTGGTGGTGGATATATGGGAGATTTTATATATTTTCTGTGTGTTTCTATATGTTTGATGTCAAGCCTCTGGTCACTGAACCACATGCTAAGTAGCAAGGACCTTGATGATTTTCTGTTTTAAGGAAATGATAACTCTGTATTTATTTGCAACAAATCCTGCTAATCTCTTTACTGGGAAAATGAGCAGAGTAAAAGTCTAGTAATTTATCCTGGCTGCCTATTATATGGTATTTGGTAATTTAATATAACCTTTAATGAAAACTAAAATAAGTTACCTGTCTTTGCTAAATGCGTGGGTGAAGATGGTTGCAAAAAAAAAAGCACATTAATGAGGAAGCAAGCAATCTCACTTTTGAGATACAAACTATATCAGTCAATACATTAATATCTATATCAATTTACTATCTATCTGTCTATCTGTCATCACTTGAATCACTTACTTCCATTTTACTCTAAATATTACAGTATCATTTGCCAAGAATTCACTGTGATCTAGATGTATTGATACAAGGCACAAAAGTTTATAAACCAGGATTAATTTTTTTAAAAGCTACTAAATTTAACTAAAGTGAGACAGATTTATTTTTATTTGTTTTGTCATCATGATTTTCCATTTTTATTAAAAAAGTTTAAAATTTATTTTAAGTGGATTAAAAGAATGATTAGACATCAAATGACTCTTACAAAATAGCAGTTAATGATTTAAGTCTCAATGATTACAAACATGTGGAATAAATAATGAAAAATAAAACATAATCCACCAAATTTAAACCCAGAATAAAACATGTTTTAAATTGTACTGTACTTTAAAAAATAAAATAGATCTTACATCAAGCTATAGAATAAATGAACAGAATAAAGTATAATAATGAAAAACAAGTACTAATTTTTCTCATAGGCAAAACTAATTCCACTGGCCACACAGAATTTTGAAAACATAGAACAACAAAAACAAAACAAAATGGTCTTTTTGAACAGAGAAGTAAATCTTGTGCATAAATCAGATGGAGGTATTTATATCTCATTCTAAAAAGAAAAGGTCCTTTTGGACAGTGATGTCTGATAGTTCCTCAAGCAGGGTGATCAGAGGCCAGGCTCACTATTGAATTTCAAAGTTCTAGAAACGTGCTATGAGAAAAGCAGAGAGATTCAGACAGAAATGAATAAGTAGGAAACTATAAATGGAATAGTCCGGTAAGTGTTTTCTTGTTCATGCTAAAATACTAGAAGAAAAAAGGATATAAATTTTACTCTTGATATTACTGACAAACAGCTCTATGAACTTCTTTGTGACACCTCTCTGGGCTTCAGTTTACTCATGTCTAAGAAAGGAGAGGTAAACTAGTCATTTCTAAAGCATCACCTAGTTCTAAATTGTATTATTCATTGACTGTAAGATTATGGAATTCATTGCTACCACCTGATAATAGCATAAGTAAAATAAACTTTCATAGGTCTAAGCTTACTATTAGTCCTGCTTAATAATTTCTGACACAAACTCTTTCAATTTTATACTAAGGGAAAATAAATAAACATGAAACATATCAAAACAAGGAAAAAGGAAATAACTTATTTTACTGTTGGACATTTTGACCACAAGACAATCAGTCAGCTTATTGCAAAAACCTGGAGGCATTGCCACTCTGGCTAATGTATGCCTAAAACATAATCCAGCACAAAGAATAAACATTAACGAAGAAAAATATCTAAATGACAATAGAACAGAAATTATGAAATTTTGAAGGAAAAATTTTACATAGCCAAGGATTTTAAAATTAAAATACTGTAATTCATGTGGAAAAGGAATTTATGGGCATTCTGAAGTTTAAAAAAGAAATCAGAAAACCTATCATCTATGTATTTTCTTAGAAAATACAAAAAAAGTTATTTAAAAACAAACATTTTCTGGCCAACTAAAACATGCTGAAATTAATAATTTTGTGGAGAAGACATTTAACAATGATTGATAAGAAGGACAAAAACTTAAATAGTTAAGTTGAAGTAAGAAAGTTAAGCTCGTGTAGGGGCTGACTGTAATCCTCCCCATAGACCAGAGTAGCCAGCAGACTCCACCTTTGCCTTCTCACTCCCCCGCTCCAAATCACCAATGTCTCCCTGGAAGGGGCTTGTATATATGTGTGGTGTCCCAGCTTTTGTGACTGCTACCCAAAGGATGGGTTCCTGGATCTCCTGGCTTGCTAGCCAATGGGTCTTGCATTTATGAGTCCCACAGGACTGTAGCAAACACAGAAGCAGTTATTAATGGGACCGAAATCACACCTCCCCTCCAACCCACAGCTATCTACTTGGGCTCAGCACAGAGGGAACAGGCAAAAAAGCTTATTTCCCAGTTTATCCCTGGAAAGGGAGACTACATACATTTCCAGCTGCTGCCTGATGACCTGGCTTCCTGCAGCCTGATCAGCCTGCATCTAGGTGCTCACTGTGATTTCTCCCCCTTGGGACCCTGGCAAATCTTGGCAAAACCTCAACTACTGGGAGCTACTAAGAACAACGAAGGCAGCTTGGACAAACACAAAGATTTGAGAGGCAACCAAAAGCTCAGGCTAACCTTATTGATAAGTTTCATATCCTACACAAGACCACTCCACTCAAGATTGGGAGAGATGGTTGTTTTATCTAATGTGCAGAAATCAACACAGAAAGTAAAGAAAAATGAAGAAACAGGAATATGTTCCAAACCAAAGAACAAGATAAAACCCCAGAAACAGAGCTTAATGAAATGGAGGTAAGTAATTTACATGATAAAAAGTTCAAAATAATGATCATAAAGTTGCTCATGGCGGTCAGAAGAAAAAATGCAGGAAGAAAGTGAGAAATTCAACAGAGACAGAATACGTAAGAAATTACCAAAGAGAAATCACAGAGCTGACAAATACAATAAATGAACTGAAAAATTCAATAGAGGGGTTCAAGAGCTGACTGGATGAAGTAGAATAAAGCACCTGTGAACTGCAAGACAGGACAGTGGAATTTATCCAATCAGAGGGGCAAAAAGAAATGAGAATCAATATAGCATAAGGAATTTATGGGACACCACCAAGTGGACCAATATACAGTTTCTAGAGGAATCTGGAAGGAGAGGAGAGAGAAAAAAGGGTATAAAACTTATTCATAGAAATAATGGCTGAATATGTCTGTAACATGGGGAAAGAAACAGACACCCAGATCCAGGAAGCCCAGAGAATTCAAAATAAGATCAACCCTAAGTATCCACACCAAACCATGTTATAATTAAAATGTCAAAAGTTAAGACAAGGGGAGAAGTTTAAAGCAAGAGAAAGGCAACCTGTTACAAGCAAAGGAACCTCTCATAAAACTATCGGGCTTCCCTGGTGGCGCAGTGGTTGGGAGTCCGCCTGCCGATGCAGGGGATGCGGGTTCGTGCCCCTGTCCGGGAGGATCCCACGTGCCGCTGAGTGGCTGGGCCCGTGAGCCGTGGCCGCTGGGCCTGGGCGTCCGGAGCCTGTGCTCTGCAATGGGGGAGGCCACAACAGTGAGAGGCCCGCAAAAAAAAAAAAAAACTATCATCATATTTTTCTGCAGAAATTTTCCAGGCTAGAAGGGAGTTGCATGAAATATTCAGTGCTAAAAGAAGAAACTGCCAACCAAGAGTACTGTATCTGGCAAAGCTGTCCTTTATAATTGAAGGAGAGAATTTTCCAGGGAAGCAAAGGTGAAGGAATTCATCACCACTAAACAGGTCTTAAAGAAATGTAAGTGGGACTTTATTCAAGCTGAAACAAGAGGACACTAATTCATTACAGGTAAACATATGAAAATATAAATCTCACTGGTAAAGGTAAATATATAGATAAATTCAGAATACTCTAATATTGCAATGGTGGTGGGTAAATCACTTACAACTCTGGTATGAAGGTTAAAACACAAAAGTATTAAAAATAGCTATGACTACAATAATTTGTTAATGGATAAGCAAGGTAAAAAGATGTAAACTGTGACATCAAAAACATAAAATGTTGGGAGGAGAGAAGAATGTAGACCTTTATTATGTGTTCAAAGTTAAGTTGTTGTCAGCTTAATAAAGACTGTTATAAACATAACGAAGTTTTATGTATGCCTCACAGAAACCACAAGGCAAAAACATAATAGATACACAAAAGACAAAGAGAAAGGAATCTAAGCAAATCACTACAGAAAATCATCAAATCACAAAGAAAGAAAGAGAAGAAAGAAATAAAGGAATTACAAAAAAAGCCATAAAACAGTTAACAAAATGGCAATAAGTACATAACTATCAATAATTAATTTAAATGAAAATGGGCTAAATTCTCCAGTCAAAAGACAGAGTGACTGAAGGGATACAAAACAAAACCCAACTATATGCCACTGCCCACAAGAGACTCACTTCAACTATAAGGACACACACAGACTGTTAAGACACTGATGAAAGAAACTGAAGAAGACACAAGTAAATAGAAAGAAATTTCATGCTCATGGATTAGAATTGATATTGTTAAAATATCCATACTACACAAAACGATCTACAGATTCAATGCAATCCCTGTCAAGATATCAATGGCTTTTTTCAGAGAGAAAGAAGAAGCCTAAAGTTTATACAGAACTAAAAAAAAGATTAACAGCCAAAGCAATCTTTACAAAGAACAAATCTGGAGGCATCACTTTTCCTGATTTCAAACTCTACTACAAACTACAGTAATCAAAAAAAGTGTGGTATCAGCATAAAAACAGACACACAGATTAATGGAACAAAATAGATAACCCAGAAATGAGTCTATGCATATTTTGTCAATTTATGACAAATGAGTCAATAATATAATTGGGGAAAGATAGTCTCTTTGATAAATGGTTCTAAGAAAACTGGGTAACCACATGTAAAAGAATAAAACTGGAGTTCCCTGGTGGCTTAGTGGTTAGGATTTCAAGCTTTCACTGCTGTGGCCCAGGTTTGATCCCTGGTAGGGGGAAATGAGATCCTGCAAGCTGCACAGTGCTGCCAAGAGTAAATAAATAAATAGTAAAATATAAAACTGGACATCTACCTTACACCACTCACAAAAATCAATTAAAGACATAAATGTAACATCTGAAGTCATAAAACTTTTGTAAGAAAACATAGTGAAAAACCTCCCTGACATTGGCTTTAGCAATGATTTTTTGGATATGACACCAAAAGCACAAGCAACAAAAAAGCAAAATAGGTAAGTAGGATTATATCAAACTACAAAGCTCCTACATAACAAAATAAATCATTAACAAAATGAAAAGGCAACCTAGAGAATGGGAGAAAGTATTTGCAAACCACATATCTGATTAGGGGTTAATATCCAAAATATATAAGGAACTCATACAGCTCAATAGCAATAGTCATCATCATCATCATCATCCAATTAAAAATGGGCAGAGAACCTGAATAGACGTTTTCATAGAAGAAATACATAGTCCACATGTATATGAGAAAGTGCTCATCATCACTAATCATCAGGGAATTGCAAATCAAAACTACAGATAAGTTTTTTTTTTTTTTTTTTTTTTTTTGCTGTACGCGGGCCTCTCACAGCTTTGGCCTCTCCCGTTGCGGAGCACAGGCTCTGGATGTGCAGGCCCAGCGGCCACGGCCCACGGGCCCAGCCGCTCCGCGGCATGTGGGATGCCCCCGGACCAGGGCACGAACCCGCGTCCCCCGCATCGGCAGGCGGACTCCCAACCACTGTGCCACTAGGGAAGCCCAAGAAGAGATACGTTTTGACGAGAATGCAGAGAAAAGAGAATCTTCATGCACCACTGGTGAGAACGTAAATTGGTACAGCCACTAGGGAAACAGTATGGAGGTTCTTTTGAGAAATTAAAAATAGAACTACCATATGATCCAGCCATCCTAATTCTGGGTATATAGCCCAAAATCACTATATCAGGGAGATATCTGCACTCCATGTTCATTGCAGCATTAATTACAATAGTCAAGATAAAGAATCAATCTAGGGCTTCCCTGGTGGCGCAGTGGTTGAGAATCTGCCTGCCGATGCAGGGGACACGGGTTCGTGCCCCGGTCCGGGAGGATCCCACATGCCGCGGAGTGGCTGGGCCCGTGAGCCATGGCCGCTGAGCCTGCGCGTCCGGAGCCTGTGCTCCGCAACGGGAGAGGCCACAACAGTGAGAGGCCCGCGTATCACAAAAAAAAAAAAAAAAAAAAAAAAAAAATCAATCTAAATGTTCATTAATAGATGAATAAATAAGATGTGATATATATATGCAATGGAATGTTCTACAACCATAAGAACGAAGGAAATCCTCCTCATGCCACAACACAGATGGATCTTGAGGGCAGTATGCTAAGAAACAAGGCAGACAGAGAAGACAAATACTGCATGGTATCAGTTCTATGTGGAATATGAAAAAAAATGTGAAACTTATAGAAACAGCAGAAAAGTGGTTGCCAGGAGCTGGGGGTGGGGGAAATAGGGAGAGGTTTGGTCAAAAGGTAGAAACTTTCAGGTACAAGATGGATAAGGTCTGAGTATTGTATTAATATGATGACTATAGTTGATAACTCTATATAGTATAATTGAAATTTGCTAAGGGAATAGAACTTAAGTGTTCTCACACACACAAAAAAGATAAACATGTGAGGTGATGGATGTTAACTAGATGGGACTAATCTTTTTACAGTGTATATGTGTATCAAATTATCATGGAGTATACTTTATATATCTTACAATTTTGTCAATTATACCTCAATAAAGCTAAAAAAGAAAATAAAAACAATAGTGTAATTATAATGATTAGAGTTACACACACAGATATTAGGGAGTAAATATATGGTATATTTGCTGACACTAGTTTGTGGCAAATATCACCAACTGGTACTGGGATAGTTTCTCTATTACTCTGATAGGTTTCCTGTTAAAATCCTTCTTAAAAGAACACTACAGAAAGCTGCTATTATTCTATTAGATTTGTCATGTGATACATTTTTATCAAAACAATGATACATCATGGATCTAACTCTGTTTTAGGAGCACAGAATGAGATTATTTTTAGCAAAAGAAGTTGGTAATCATATGGGGAAGCCATTTGCCATTTTACAATTTCCACTATTCCATAAGAGGCCATGGGCCAAATGGCATGAAAGACATCTGGAGAAAAGTAAAAACATTCTAAATACAAGGTGAACTCAAAAGATACTACATTACAAAACAGACTGCTCCAAATTGCTCCTGGGTATTAGGATTTCAATATGCAGTATTTTAATTCTGAATTTCAATTCAGAATTTTACTAAAGCACTGTGTGTATTGACTCACCTAACTCTTCACCCAGGACGAGAGAACACTGTTTTAAAACTGAATGTAAAGTAGTGGTTCTTTTGGTGTACAACAGCCTGCTCCAACGCTTGCCCTCCAAGTAGAAGTGCTTGATCTGGACTTACTAAGGGATCAAGAAGGGGAAAAAAATCCTAAAAACCCAAAACGCATACTCAGTAGCATTGCCATTCAATCTTTAATGCTTGGCATTTTAGATCAAAACATCTGTGAATTTATAAAAAGAAATTAAGCAAAAATAACCACTTAGTGCCTCAAAGTAGAGTGTAAAATAATGATAATTCATTTGCTTGTCCCATATTTTAAAACTGATTAAACATGTTCCTTAATTTCTTCTTGAAAAATTAAAAAAAATACATAGGTTAGAAAAATAAGTGGTCGTATACTTCTATGATTCTCTCATTAATTACCTAGGACATCATATTAAATTTCTTGTTTAAGTACTTAATATTACCAAGGGGAAAAGATATTTTAAAATAGTTTTCAACAGAAAGAAAAATCAATATTTTAAAGCTAACCCATATTTACTGTATTACCATTATACTTGAATATGTAAGTTAAGCCAATAAAATATTATAAAAAGCATAATCATTAATAACAATAGGCATTTGAATTTGGATGAACTATTTACGTTAAGAATTGGGTTTCTAATAAATATGGTATAAATAAAATATAAAATGTGTGATTTTTCATTTACATAGAAGTTTCCTATCTTAATATTTCCCATTTAATTATATCATACTTGTAAAATACAAACATTTTAGTGTTGAAAGAAAATAATTTTAATGCATGTATTAATTTAAAACTAGACATATTTATATATTGCATTTCAAATGACATCCTCTGAGTATAATATAAAATTGGATAGAGACAGGTCAGTATAGATTTCTTCTTTGATAAGTCCACTTGTTCTTTCAGATGACCTATTTATTTTGACCAAGGATCAGCAGACGGCAGTCAGCAGTACAAACCTAGACTGCTGCCTGCTTTGTTTTGTTTTTTGTTTAAATTTTCTGGGCCTACTAATACTTTAACCATCTCTATCTCCTTTGTCTGCTTTTTAAATTTTTTTTGCCTTTCCCCACCTGCTTTGAGGAAAGTTTCATTGATATATGACCATTGTTTATGTAGTATTTATGGCTGCATTCACACTGCAGCAGCAGAGTGAGGTAGTTGCAATAGAGACTGCTGCATGGTCGGTGAAGCCTAAAATATTTACTATTTACTATCTGGCCCTTTGCAGGAAAAATTTTGTTGATTCCTGCTATGAACAATAAAGTTTGACCTGTTGTAATAAGTTCAATATATATGAATTTTATTTTTTTATACTTTAGGTATACCCTGAAGGTTGTTTAATTGTGGAGCATTTTTAATTACCCTTTCTTCCCATGTTTTACTTTACTATGCTCTTTCACTTTTATTTGCTCTCTTTTTTACCCTCCATTTTTTTGCTTCTCTCTACACTTTACTCGTACATCTAACTGCATTTTATGAGTACAGTATGAAAGGAGAAGATTTTAGCAAAGGAAAATGATAATCATTTGGCAAAGTCATACTGCAAGTATACAGTTTAACAACTCCAAAAAAGGCCATGGGCAGCACAAAAGGCTGTAAGTAGGAAGGAACCAGAAAAAGCATAGATGCCACCAGCAATTCTACCTTAAGTTTCCTTAACAATCCCCTCTTTTCATGTTACATGGTACAGTATCTCTTCACTGTTGAGAAGCTAGTTAAGAATAAAGATTACAGAAATTCAGTAGAAAGATGTTCATTTTCTGTATTATGGGTTTTATTTCTATTTCTAACTACTCTTCCACATTTGAAGAATACTCAGTTAGAAGTTACTGTTTTTATCTTCATTTACCCAGGTCTTTGAACATGTACATTTTAATATTATACAAAATGACCATAGGTAGGCTCACATTTCCTAGGCTTGAATACCGTACTACCACTTGTTAACTGTTTGCGTACTGAACAAATTATATAACTTCCTGGGCCTCAGTTTTCTTACACATAAAAGAGGTCCGTTGTGAGGATTAAAAGATACAACATATAAATGAGGCATACAGCTGTATCTAAATACTTAGAACAGCACTGGGCACATATAAAACATTTATTACTTGTTTACTATTTTAAAATGGGCAAACAAAGCCACTGCGTTTATTGAATCTTCCTTGTCTAGAATTATCTGAGGACTTACTAGGAATCTACCACAGCAATAACCCTTCCCTCCCCTTTTAGTCAATAATGAAACATCATACCCTGAATTTATAAAATTTGGTGATGTAACTCAGAACCCATTTCAAGGTTTCAGATATTCTTAGCATCCTAAATGTGAGAAAGTGTCTTAGACTTGGATCCCCCATTGTTCCTGTCTCTCAGACAATAGAACCATTAGCAATGAAGATCTAACTGCTGATTGCATATCTTCTATTAGAAAAATCTTTGTAGAGACAGCATTTCATAGGGAAACTTGACAATTGCTTGAACTGGTAGGAAATTCAGAAGAAATAAGTGATTCAAAGGAATATAATGCCGAGCGTGTCCTGTGGTCACGCAGTAGAGATAAAAGGATCTCCTTTGACCCCATGACAATAGTTATTGATTATCTTGTGATGAAAATGAACAACTGTAATTCCCAGATGTCATCTTTGGCTTTCACAGTGTCTGTGTATGTACCTATCAATTTTAATAAGTCCAATAGAACCAGAGAAATTAATATCCTGATTTTTTCGTTTTATTGTGAATTGATAATGAATAAGTTTATAAAACATTAGTAAGCAGTGTTTTGTTTTAGCTTCCTGAAAACATCTTTATTACAATCTTGTTAAAAACCTTACTGCATGCATTGCAGAATAGGTATCACTCCATTCACTGAAAGAACACTGTGTGGAATACAGCTTGCAAAGAGTTTGTAAAGAAACAGTATTTTTATAACTGTCTGATCTTCCACTTGGGCTATATTCAATACATTCAACATATTTCAATACATTCAATATATTTAAATATCTAAGGATCAGCTTCTAAAATGGCTGTTCTTTGTCTGTATTCATAATTTTAGTCAAGTAAACCAACAGTTAGTCTCTCTATGCTCCTTCATGCCTGTAGGATTAAGTGACAATGTCTGACAGTTCTGAAAATAGATTACATATCCTTCAGTGTATATAAATGACCCTCAAATCTTCTAGTTCAAAGAACCCTCTACCTTGGCTTAATAGGAGAATCTTGATTCTGGAACAGAGTGAATATACATCTGAGAAAAGGCCCTGTTTTGATGTCATGGTTTCAAACCAGATGATAGGGCAGATGATACATCAGGCATTTTGATGAAATGTTTCTGGAGATCAGTAAGTCTTGAATTTGTGAACCTTAGTTTGCTAGGTACAAAATATTACCTATAATTGGCAGGATAAAAAAAGTGGTACTCTTCCTAAAACTCTAAAACAACAGAGGCCACCAACATAACCCTGCCGCTTTCAAACCATGTTCTATTTATATGGGCTGATGATGAGGCTATGTAGTTATCTGTAAGTTAGGAACTGTAGGAATTAATTGTGTATGTTACTATTGAATTAACCATTAAATGGGGTTCAACACAAATGTATTAAGAATCATATATGCATATACATGCATATGTATGAATGTAAGTATACACATACACGATTGCACACACACACGCGTGCACACACACACATAACCTAAGTGCTAAAGTTGTCCTACAGGAGCACCAATTACATTTTATAATATAGACCTGTATAAAATGGCAGCCCTGTGCCAGATGCTTTATATACATTGGTAAATCAAAATGTATGGTGTCAATCCTCAATAATCTGTTTTAGAGTGATAGGAAAGTTAACAAATAAGGAAATAAACATGAAATCGCTACGTATGATGTAGCTTGAAGATGATAATATGAGAAAGAGTGGTCAAGGGAAAGCCTTATTAAGGCAGTAAGGCCTGAAATTTGAGAAAGAACCAGTCAAACAAAGAGCCTGGAGACTGAGCATTAAAGGCAGAAGCAAATACACGTGTTCAGAGAACACTGAAGCAGGAAAGAATTTAACAATATTGAAATTATCAAAGACCAGCACAGCTGGAGAAGAGAAAGGGTAAAAAAAGATCTCAAATTGAGATTGGTGCTATGTCTAATGGCTGGATCATACAGGTCCTTGTAAGTTATATTTAATGGTTTGGATTTTATTCTTAATGCAATATGGAGCGACTGCCAGCCTTTAAGCATGAGAGTGGTAGCTTAAATAACTGACTCTAGATATTGCGTAATGAGAGCCTGAAGCAGGGTGAGCAGAGAGTAAAAGTGGGAATAATAGTTAAGAAACTAAGTAATCCATCCAGGTGAGGGATGATAGTGACTTCACTGTGATAATGGCAATGGAAATAGAAATAGATATATCCAAATAATATTTGAGGACAAAAAATGTCAAAATGGGTTGTGGTAAATACTTGTTTGACATAATAATAAAGAATAGCTGTGTCTTCAAAAAATATTTCATAAAAAGAAACTATGGGTCAGATTAAAAAATGAATGTTAAAAGCTAAAGAAACCATATTTAATTCAAGAGTCTAAAACAGAGATGTCTAGTCTGGGATAGTAATGGGGATCCGATTAGTATTCTTTGTTTTTAGTAGTTAAAACATATTTCAGGACTCTTTTTTTTTTTTAATGAGGAAATTTTAAATATCTTTGTTTCTGAGTGGACTTTTAGGGCTTGGTATGTAAGGACTTGTTTGGCCTTTGATAATGGTATGTATTTATTATCTATATGTGATTTGTAATGATGAGAAAATGAATTGCCTTTTAAAATAATATTTAGTGTGTGTGTACATGTGTGCATATATATGGATCAGTAAAGTAATGCACGCTTATTTTTAAAAGTGAAACATATAGAAAGGAAGAAGGATAAAATAAAAATATTTAACTTTCTACCATCTAGAGATATCCATTATTAATATAATGGTATGTTACTTCCAAGTGTTTTTCCATGCATACAAAAACATACATTTAAAGCAGAATGGCTGTGTGAAAAATAACATGGGCTTTAGAGTCAAGAAGGGAACATCAATATCAGAATTAAGAGCAGCTACAAACAAAATTACAGCTTCATCATTCTCACATGAAAAACTCAATATTTTTTTACCAAAAGATTAGGAAAAAGGTAAAGATATCTGTTCTTATTACTTCTGTTTAACATTGTTCTGGAGATCCTTTAAAGTACTATAAGTCAAGAAAAAAAGTTTTACAGATTGGAATAGAAGAAGTAAAACTTCCATTATTTGCAGACAACGTGACACTGTATGTACAAAACCCTAAGGAATTTACCAAAAATCCATTAGACTAATAATTGAATTTAGCAATGTTGCAAGATACAAAGGTGTTAAACAAAAAATCAACTGCATTTCTATATATAAGCAATGAACATTTCCCAAATAAAAATTTTTTAACGTTTTTATTGGAGTATAATTGCTTTAAAATGGTGTGTTAGTTTCTGCTTTATAACAAAGTGAATCAATTATACATATACATATATCCCCATATCTCTTCCCTCTTGCATCTCCCTCCCACCCACCCTCCCTATCCCACCCTTCTAGCTGGTCACAAAGCACAGAGCTGATCTCCCTGTGCTATGTGACTGCTTCCCACTAGCTATCTATTTTACATTTGGTAGTGTTTATATGTCCATATATACACTACCACTCTCTCACTTTATCTCAGCTTACCCTTCCTGCTCCCCGTATCCTCAAGTCCATTCTCCAGTAGGTCTGCGTCCTTATTTCTGTCTTGTGCCTAGGTTCTTCATGACTTTTTTTTTTTTTTTTTTTAGATTCTATATGTATGTGTTAGCATATGGTATTTGTTTTTCTCTTTCCGACTTACTTCACCCTATATGACAGACTCTAGATCCATCCACCTCACTACAAATAACTCAATTTCGTTTCTTTTTATGGCTGAGTAATATTCCATTGTATATATGTACCACTTCTTCTTTATCCATTCATCTGTCAATGGACACTTAAGTTGCTTCCATGTCCTGGCTATTGTAAATAGAGCAGCAATGAACATTGTGGTACATGACTCTTTTTGAATTATGGTTTTCTCAGGGTATATGCCCAGGAGTGGGATTGCTGGGTCGTATGGTAGTTCTATTTGTAGTTCTCTAAGGAACCTCCATACTGTTCTCCATTGTGGCTGTATCAATTTACATTCCCACCAACAGTGTATGAGGGTTCCCTTTTCTCCACACCCTCTCCAGCACTTACTGTTTCTAGAGTTTTTGATGATGGCCATTCTGACGGGAGTGAGATGATATCGCATTGTAGTTTTGATTTGCATTTCTCTAATGATTAGTGATGTTGAGCATTCTTTCATGTGTTTGTTGGCAATCTGTATATCTTCTTTGGAGAAATGTCTATTTAGGTCTTCTGCCCATTTCTGGATTGGGTTGTTTGTTTTTTTGATATTGAGATGCATGAGCTGCTTGTAAATTGTGGAGATTAATCCTTTGTCAGTTGCTTCATTTGCAAATATTTTCTCCCTTTCTGATGGTTGTTGTTTCATCTTGCTTATGGCTTCCTTTGCTGTGCAAAAGCTTTTAAGTTTCATTAGGTCCCATTTGTTTATTTTTGTTTATATTTCCATTTCTCTAGGAGGTGGGTCAGGAAGGATCTTGCTGTGATTTATGTCATAGAGGGTTCTGCCTATGTTATCCTCTAAGAGTTTTACAGTGTCTGGCCTTACATTTAGGTCTTTAATCCATTTTGAGTTCATTTTTGTGTATGGTGTTAGGGAGTGTTCTAACTTCATTCTTTTACACGTAGCTGTCCAGTTTTCCCAGCACCACTTATTGACGAGGCTGTCTTTTCTCCATTGTATATTCTTGCCTCCTTTATCAGAGATAAGGTGACCATATGTGCGTGGGTTTATCTCTGGGCTTTCCATCCTGTTCCATTGATCTATATTTCTGTTTTTGTGCCAGTACCATATTGTCTTGATTACTGTAGCTTTGTAGTATAGCCTGAAGTCAGGGAGCCTGATTCCTTAAGCTCCATTTTTTTTTCTCAAGATTGCTTTGGCTATTTGGGGTCTTTTGTGTTTCCATACAAATGGTGAAATTTTTTGTTCTAGTTCTGTGAATAATGCCACTGGTAGTTTGATACAGATTGCAGTGAATCTGTAGATTGCTTTGGGTAGTATAGTCATTTTCAGAATGTTGATACTTCCAATCCAAGAGCATGGTATATCTCTCCATCTATTTGTATCATCTTTAATTTCTTTCGTCAGTGTCTTATAATTTTCTGAATACAGGTCTTTTGTCTCTTTAGGTAAGTTTATTTCTAGGTATTTTATTTTTTGTTGCAATGGTAAATGGGAGTGTTTTCTTAATTTCACTTTCAGATTTTTCATCATTAGTGTAGAGGAATGCAAGAGATTTCTGTGCATTAATTTTGTATCCTGCTACTTTACCAAATTCATTGATTAGCTCTAGTACTTTTCTGGTAGCATCTTTAGGGTTCTCTGTGTATAGTATCATCCCATATAAAATTTTAAAAACTAGAATATTTATAATAGTATAAAAATACTTAGGAATAAACGTGACAAAAGTTTTCCAAGCTCTGTATGCTTAAAAATAGAAAACATTACAAAAGGAAATTAAAGAAGACCTAAATAAATTGACAGACCAAGGTCTGGTTTGGAAGACTCA
Source organism: Kogia breviceps (assembly GCF_026419965.1). Classification (NCBI taxonomy): domain Eukaryota; kingdom Metazoa; phylum Chordata; class Mammalia; order Artiodactyla; family Physeteridae; genus Kogia; species Kogia breviceps. The sequence continues at coordinate 76,864,588 of NC_081317.1, forward strand.
ATATTTTTAAATACAATACTACACAAATTAACCTATATATCCAATGCACTCACAATCAAAATATTAACAGGTATTTTTGACAGAGTTGACAAGTCAATTTTAAAATTTTTATGGAAGAACAAAGGATGTAGAATAGCCAAAATAATTTTGAAGATTAAAGAAAAATTAAAGAATGTAAAATATCTGATCTTAAGACTTACTGTAAAGGTAAAATCATTGCTGCCCAGTATTAATGTAAGGATGAATATTAATCAATGTAATAGAATAGAGAGTTCAAGTAGAACCACATTTGTATAGCCAATTGATTTTCAACAGAATTGCTAAGGTAATTCAATGAGAAACAGGTAGGCTTTTCAACATATGGGGCTAGAACAATTGGATATGGGTATAGAAAAAAAAAAAAAAAAGCTTTACCTTTATTTCACAGATACACACAAATTAACTCAAAATGGATCGTAGACCTAAATATGAGATAAAATTATTAAACTTACAGAAGAGGCATAGAAGAAATGTTTGTGATATTGAGTTAAGTAAAATGTTTTGTTTAAAGATGGCACAAAAATGGAAAGTATAAAGAACATTTGATAAAATGGAGTTATCAAGATTACAAAGTTTTGTTTTTCAAAAGATGTAGTTTAAAAAGGTAAATTATAGGCAAGGAGAAGATTTTTGTAAAAACATATCCAACTAAGGGCTTGTATTCAGAATACATAAAGAGGTCTTAAAACTCAATAACAAGAAAAGAAAGAACAAAATATTTGAATAGACACTTCATAAAGCAAATATAAAAATAACTAACAAGCTCATAGAAAGATGCTGAACATCATAATCATAAGAGAAATAGAAATTGAAATCACAGAGTTATTGCTGTGTATGAAATAGAAGAGCTAAGTTTAAAAGACTAACAAAAACAACAACAACAAAAAGGCTAACGATACCAAGTGTTGGTGAGGATGTGGGAGATTAAAGATCTTGTACATTGCTGATAGGAATGTAAAATGGTACTGCTATTTTGTAATACAGCATGGTGATATCCAATAAATTTAAATGCACATTTACTATATTACTCAGTAATTTCACTTTCAGGTATTGAGCAAGAGAAATGAAAACATAAATTGATGAAAAGATGTATATGTGAATGGCCATAAAACCAATATTCATAATAATAAAAAATCTAAGCTACCAAAATATCTAAATATAAGCTACAAAATTCTAATGTATCTAGGAAACAAGTTGTTCAAGATATTTTTTGAGAAAATTAAATGGAAAATGGTACTTGAAGACCTAAAATTTTTTTAAACAAATAGTAAAGGTGTGACATCTTACTTGATATAAAGATATATTTAAAAAACATATGTAATGTATCGTTGATGCAAGAACCTATCAAAATATCAGTCAAATGGAATAAAGAGTGACCTAAGAATAGCAAATTCAATCTGTTTCATGTAAGAAGTGAGACCAAGAGCTCTTGAAGATCATGGTTGTATGAAAAAATAGTGAGAAATCTATCCCACTATTCTACTCTACTTGCTTCTGATTTCAGGAAATCTTCTAATGATCTAGTGTTGGTTATGTTATGTAATGAAAATAAATTGAACAAGTTATTAATTCATTAAACACATGTAAATCATGGAGCCAAACATAAAAAACCAATGTAGACCCAGTGCCAAGCTATTCACGGAATTTTACCACTTAATTTTATTCAAGTATGTGTTTGAAATTGACCAATGATCAAGGCAATAATTGTAGTTTAATATATTTGAAGAAAGGAAACAACACATACTTTTTTATTACAGATGTGATTAAGGAGAATTGTAAAAAGCTTTGAACTTTTTAAAGTAGATATTTTTAAATGAAAAAATCTACTTTCCACAGCAGTTTCTAATAACTAAATTATTAAACTCTAAGATAAAAATCTTAGCATTACACAATTATTCTGGACAGTGTGGAATTTCTTAGATGCTACAATTAATGTGCCATAATAGAAAACAATTTTGAAAATAAGTTCATTTGTACCATATTTTTAGATTCCACATATAAGTGATACCATATATTTGTCTTTCTCTGTCTTACTTCACTCAGTATGACAATCTCAGAAACAGAGTCACAAATGTAGAAAACAAACTTATGGTTACCAGGGGAAAAGAGGGGGACAGGGATAAATTGGGAGATTGGGATTGACATATATACACTATTATATATAAAATAGATAATAAGAACATACTGTAAAGCACAGGGAATTCTACTTAATATTCTGTAATGAATGGAAATGAATCTTAAAAAAAAGAGTGGAGGGCTTCCCTGGTGGCGCAGTGGTTGAGAGTCTGCCTGCCGATGCAGGGGACATGGGTTCATGCCCCGGTCCGGGAAGATCCCACATGCTGCGGAGCGGCTAGGCCCATAAGCCATGGCCGCTGAGCCTGCACGTCTGGAGCCTGTGCTCCGCAACGGAAAAGGTCACAACAGTGAGAGGCCCATGTACCCTCCCGCAAAAAAAGAGTGGATATATGTGTATGTATAACTGATTCACTTTGCTGTACACCTGAAACTAACACAACATTGTAAATCAACTGTACTCCAATAAAAACAAACAAAACAAAACAACAAAATTCAATGAATACAAAAAACAAGAAAAAATAAAAACAAACAAAAAAGGAAATAAAACTCCAAGAACAATGGAAACATGTGTACCCTTGCTCCTCGTGAGAAAAGTGACTTCTAATCCATTCCCAGGAGAAAGTGCCCTCTTTCCACCCTCTTCATTTGCTCCTCCATGTCTGGCCACATTTAAGGGTTTTTGGTTGTATGTGGCCCTGCCTCTTCTCTCTCAGACCAGCAGGCCCTTAAGCAGGGTGTAGTCTATAGTTGTTCTCCTGCTTCCACCTTGTTAGCATAGCTGAGGCAAAGCAGCCTACCTCTCTCTGGTGCTCTGTCTCCTACGCAGAGGAGCTCAGTGGGCTCTCTCTCTATATATATATATAAATTTATTTCTTTATCCATCTATCTACATTGTTAATTGAAAAGTACCACAAGCTGTAAGGAAGCAAAATGTCAATTTATTTGGGGTTTTAGGATTGTAATTCAGGGATTATAGATTCCAGAGGATTCCAGAATAGTGTATTTTTCCTTTTTGAAAAAGGAAATATTAGCTTGTAATTTTTCCAGGAGGTCTTGGCCCAAATGTGTACAGGAGCAGAAGAAACATGAAGAAATTGGTGAGTTCCCTGACAAGAGCCTATGTCAAAAGGCAAGGGAGCGGTTGGCTTACTTTCATAGCTGTGTTGGAAACTTCTACCATTTGTACCTTTTCTGTACTTTGAGGAAGGGCGTTCTTGAGGCTGGTGGGGTTCAAGATAGACAAAATTTCTCCTGAGCCAAAGAGCATTAATAGCCTTGGCTCCTATAACAAGGCCCAGTTCTCCCAATGGTGTTAGTGGAAATACTTGGAAAACCCTAATACTTTCCCTGGAGCATCCCTATTCTTGAGTGTCTGAAAAGAAGATGTTTCTCAAATTTCTTATAAAATTCATGAGAAGGGTCAGAGTGAGGAGCTTTGGGCTGCTGATGGTGCCTTCTTTTTAACTTTGGGCAATTCTTCTAGTGGCCAGGCTACTTACAATAGTGGCAAGGACCTGGTTCCTGGAAGGGGTCTTTATGGGGATTTTGGTCTTTGCACTGAAGTGGCTGCTGAGATAGCTGCAGCTACAAATTCATGATTTTAGTGGTTTTGCATTTTTCTATGTTATTTGTAATGAGGTGGATAGACCTGGAGTCTGTCATACAGAGTGAAGTAAGTCAGAAGGAGAAAAACAAATACTGTATGCTAACACATATATATGGAATCTAAGAAAAAAATGTCATGAAGAGATTAGTGGTAGGACGGGAATAAAACACAGACCTACTAGAGCATGGACCTGAGGATATGGGGAGGGGGAAGGGTAGGCTGTGACGAAGTGAGAGAGTGGCACGGACATATATACACTACCAAATGTAAAACAGATAGCTAGAGGGAAGCAGCTGCATAGCACAGGGAGATCAGCTCTGTGCTTTGTGACCACCTAGAGGGGTGAGATAGGGAGGGTGGGAGGGAGGGAGACGCAAGAGGGAAGAGATATGGGAACATATGTACATGTATAACTGATTCACTTTGTTGTAAAGCAGAAACTAACACACCATTGTAAAACAGTTATACTCCAATAAAGATGTTAAAAAAATAAAATAAAATGTAAAATTTATTTTGTTATTAAAGATAAGCTGGTTAAAAACATGATGCTAATAAGATTATGTTATTTCCAACATCTCAATCAAGATATATGGGTCAGTTTTGTCTTGAAAAATTACAATTTAATGTAGTTACTCATGTAAAAACTCTAACCTAGTGTGTTATTTCGTTTATTCAACAAATATTTACTGAGTACCTATTATGTGCCAAGCACTAGAGACATGCCATTAGATAAAATATACAAAACCCCTTGCCCCCTTAGAGCTTTTAGCCATTAAATACCCAAACTAAATAAACAAATTACTATGCTAGAATATAATAAGTGCTATTGAGAAAAGGAAAGAAGAGGGAGAATTCGGAGTGTTAAGCAGCAGTGGATTATGACTGTTTTACCCATTATAGGTTATGGCCCACTCAGGGTGGTCAGAAAATTCCTCTTTGTGATTGTGATACAACTGGAAATAATAGAGGCTATGACCCATATAGGCAGCTGGAATAAAATCTGTTTAGATAGAAGAATAGACAGGACTGAAGTGCACCTGGCATATGAGAGGAAAATGAAGAGGGCAGTTGATCTGGAGAAGAGAAAGCAAGGGGAGAAGAACTGTAAAGAGGTAAGAGATATGAGGGAGGGAGCAGGCATGCCCATCTAGGTCCTTTAAGCCACCATAAAGAGGGTTTTCCTTTTTGTGTGTGTGTGTGTGTGTGTGTGTGTGTGTGTGTGTGTGTGGTACGTGGGCCTCTCACTGTGTGGCCTCTCCCGTTGCGGAGCACAGGCTCCGGACGCTCAGGCTCAGCGGCCCAGCCGCTCTGCGACATGTGGGATCTTCCCAGACTGGGGCACGAACCCGTGTCCCCTGCATCGGCAGGCAGACTCTCAACCACTGCGCCACCAGGGAAGACCGAGGGTTTTCACTTTTAGCTTGGATTAGATAGAAAGCCACTGGAGCATTATGGAACAGAGGACTCACTGCTTTTTCTGTGTGTTACTTTCCTATCATTGCTGTAATAAGTTACCAAAAACTTAGTGACATAAAATAACACAAATTTATTTTCTCACAGCTCTGGAAGTCAAAAGTCTGAAATAGATCCCACTGGTTAAACTCAGTGCAGGGCTGTGTTCCTTCTGGAGGCTCAAGGGAGAATCTGTTAACTTGTCTTTTCAAGCTTTTAGAGACTGCCTGCATTTTTTTGCTCAGGACCCCTTCCCTCATTTTCAGAGCCAGCAGTGTAGCTTTTTTAAAAAAATTAAGTCCCTGAGTCTGTTTATGTTTTCTCAATTATTTCAGTGGTGTTTATTTTTTGATTCCACCTAAAAGTGATATCATAAAATATTGGCCTTTGTGTTTCTGATTACGTTACTTCATATGGTTATCTTCAGGTTTCTCTATGTGCCTGCAAATGGCATTATTTCATTCTTTTACATAGTGGAGTCATATACCATTGTGTACATGTATCATGAAAGGACCCTTTGATTACATTGACCCCACCCAGATACTCCAGGATAATCCCCCATCTCAAGGTCCTTAATTCAATCACATTTACAAAGTCCCATTAGTCATTTAAGATAACATATTCACAGGTCCTGGGGACTGAGATGTAGACATCTTTAGGAGGCAATTATTCTACCTACCATAGTCTGTCAAGAGGTAGTGATGTTTTTGATGCTACTAAATGACAGCAGGGGACTGGAACATTGAATAGAAAAACTGTGGCAATATTTATCCAACATTTTTTTTTTTTTTTTTTTTTGCGGTATGCGGGCCTCTCACTGTTGTGGCCTCTCCCGTTGCGGAGCACAGGCTCCGGAGGCACAGGCCCGGCGGCCATGGCTCATGGGCTTAGCCGCTCCGCGGCATGTGGGATCTTCCCGGACCAGGGCATGAACCCGTGTCTCCTGCATCGGCAGGCGGACTCTCAACCACTGCGCCACCAGGGAAGCCCTATCCAACATTTAATGCTATGCAGGAAAAAGAGTATATTCTACTCTGGACATGATACATTCACATTTGTGTTATAAGAATCCTCTTCAATGCAAAGAATAAAGGGAATCAATTTATCTAGATGTTCCAGCTTAATAGAACTGGGATTTTTAAAAAGCCCAAATTCTAAATGATCCATCTCTGTGTTAACTAGGGTGTTTCTGATTCATGTGTTGATCTTACAGGCCATGTTATCCATAAGACGTGAGTGCACACAGGAAACAACTGATGCCAGTGATCCTTTGACTTGTCTACCATTTTAAGTAATTAGAGATTCTTTTATTTAAATCAGCGCTTTGTGAAGTTTGGTTAATTGATTCTGGCTTCTAGAATTTAAATCTTATTTTGGAAACCAAACCCCAACCAAACCAAACAAAAACGAACTGAAATTGAGAGCTATAAGCTGAGAACCAAATCCTGGGCCATGGTGACCCAATGAATTTAGGGATGAACTATAAGACTCTATCAGGTAGCAAATCACCCAATTTCCATATATCTGATAATTCACTCAATTTAAGTGTCTCTCACTTAACAGCAAACACAGCAACAATAATAATAGCTATTATGTACTAAGCACTTGAGTGCCACCACAGTATTAAATGCTGTTTATGTATTATACTTCATTGCAATCCTTTGATATAGGTACTCATAACAGCCTCATTTTACACATGAAAAATCTGAGACAGACTCTAAAAAACCTCACTAAGTTTGCAGAGTTTAATATTAAATGTATTAAAATGATAGAAAAAAAAATCATACCCTTGAGAAGAAGAAATTTTCATATATGGAAATACCCAGCACACCAAAATATTCTCTATGTTTTAATATCAAAGATTAGATAATATAAATATAACTTACACAATTACATTATGACTAGTGTTAATATTGGAGGTATATATCTACATCTATATTTTTTTTTTTTTTTTTTTTTTTTTTGTGGTATGCGGGCCTCTCACTGTTGTGGCCTCTCCCGTTGCGGGGCACAGGCTCCGGATGCGCAGGCTCAGCGGCCATGGCTCACGGGCCCAGCCGCTCCGCGGCATGTGGGATCTTCCCGGACCGGGGCACGAACCCGTATCCCCTGCATCGTCAGGCGGATTCTCAACCACTGCGCCACCAGGGAAGCCCTACATCTATATATTATTAAACTTGAGTATGAAAACACACATGCAGTATAATAACTAAATTCATGATGAATACTCAACATTTGAAACTAAAGAGTTTCCCATTTTCATTTATTTTGTATTGAAATTGATTCGATTTAAGTTCAAAAATAACTTTATTTTCCATTTATCCCCAGTTGAAAGGAACAGAATAACATTTGGCAGCTATATACTTTTTTCTCTTTCAGTGCTTATAGAAAAAAAAAAAAAGACTAGTGTTTTTTGTTTGTTTGTTATTACCACCAAAAAACCCTCCATGCTGATATCCTAATAGTGGTCATTTATAATATGTTTGTAGTGCTAATTAGAAGAGAAGGAATGCTAAAGACTTGATTTCTATAAAAATAATACAACTATAAAAAACCTTTGGGAGACTTTCAAGATGGCAGAGGAGTAAGAAGTGGAGATGACCTTACTCCCCACAAATACATCAGAAATACATCTACATACAAATACAACTCCTATAGAACACCTACTGAATGCTGGCAGAAGACCTCAGACTTCCCAAAAGATATATATATATATATATATATATATATATATATATATATATATATATATATATATATTTTTTTTTTTTTTTTCCTTTTTCTCTTTTTGTGAGTGTGTATGTGAATGCTTCTTTGTGTGATTTTCTCTGAATAGCTTTGCTTTGACCATTTGTCCTAGGGCTCTGTCTGTCCGTTTTCTTAGTATAGTTTTTAGTGCTTGTTATCATTGGTGGTGCTGTTTATTATAAATTTCTTCCTTCCTTCCTTCCTTCCTTCCTTCCTTCCTTCCTTCCTTCCTTCCTACCTACCTTCCTTCCTTCCTTCTTTCTTTCCTTCCTTCCTTTCTTTCTTTTTTCTCCCTTTTCTTCTGAACAGTGTGGCTAACAGGGTCTCCGTATTCCAGCCAGGTGTCAGGCCCATGCCTCTGAGGTGGTAGAACCGAGTTCAGGACATTGGTCCACCAGAGACCTCCCAGCTCCACATAGTATCAAATGGTGAAAGCTCTCCCAGAGATCTCCATTTCAATGCTAAAACCCATTTCCGCTAAAACCCATTTCCACTCAACAACCAGCAAGCTACTGTGCTGGACACCCTATGCCAAACAACTAGCAAGACAGGAACACAACCCCACCATTAGCAGAGAGGCTTCCTAATATCATAATAAGGTCACAGACACCACAACACACACCACCGGATGTGGCCCTGACCATCAGAAAGACAAGATCTAGCCTCATCCAACAGTACACAGGCACCAGTCGCCTCCACCAGGAAGCCTACACAACCCACTGAACCAAACTTAGACACTGGGGGCAGACACCAAAACAAAATGGGAACTATGAACCTGCAGCTTGCAAAAAGGAGACCCCCAAGCACAGTAAGTTAAGCAAAATGAGAAGACAGAGAAACACACAGCAGATGAAGGAGCAAGGCAAAAACCCACCAAACCAAACAACTGAGGAGGAAATAGGCAGTCTACCTGAAAAAGAATTTAGAGTAATGACAGGAAAGATGATCCAAAATATTTGGAAATAGAATGGAGAAAAACACAAGAAACGTTTAACAAGGAACTACAGAACTAAAGAGCAAACAAACAATGATGAACAACACAATAAATGACATTTAAAATTCTCTAGAAGGAATCAATAGCAGAATAACTGAGGCAGAAGAATGGATAGGTGAGTTGGAAGATAAAATAGTGGAAATAACTACCACAGAGCAGAACAAAGAAAAAAAGCATGAAAAGATTGAGAACACTCTCAGAGACTTCTGGGACAACTATAACGCACCAACATTCGAATTATAGGGCTCCCAGAAGAAGAAGAGTAAAAGACAGGGACTGAGAAAATATTTTAAGAGATTATAGTTGAAAACGTCCCTAGCAAGGGAAAGGAAATAGTCAAATAAGTCCAGGAAGCACAGAGAGTCCCATACAGGATAAATCCAAGGAGAAACACAAAAAGACACACATTAATCAAACTATCAAAAATTTAATGCAAAGAAAAAATATTAAAAGCAGCAAGGGAAAAAAACAAATAACATACAAGGGAATCCTCATAAGGTTAACAGCTGATCTCTCAGCAGAAACCTTGGAAGCCAGAAGGGAGTGGCAGGACATATTTAAAGTGATGAAAGGGAAAAACCTACAACCAAGATTACTCTATGCAGCAAGGATCTCATTCAGATTCGACGGAGAAATTAAAAGCTTTATAGACAACCAAAATTTAAGGGAATTCGGCACCACCAAACCAGCTTTACAACAAATGCTAAAGGAACTTCTCTAGGCAGGAAACAGAAGAGAAGGAAAAGACCTACAATAATAAATCCAAAACAATTAAGAAAATGGTAATAGGAACATACATATCGATAACTACCTTAAATGTAAAAGGATTAAATGCTCCAACCATAAGACACAAACTGGCTGAATGGATACAAAAACAACACGCATATATATGCTGTCTACAAGAGACCCATTTCAGACCAAGGGACACATACAGACTGAAAGTGAGGGGATGGAAAAAGATATGCCATGCAAATGGAAACCAAAAGAGAGCTGTAGTAGCAATTCTCATATCATATCAGACAAAATAGTCTTTAAAATAAAGACTATTACAAGAGACAAAGAAGGACACTACATAATAATCAAGGGATCAATCCAAAAACAAAATATAAAAATTGTAAATATTTATGCACCCAACATAGGCTCATCTCAATACATAAGGAAAATGCTAACAGCCACAAAAGGGGAAATCAACAGTAACACAATCATAGTAGGGGACTTTTAACACCCCAGTTTCACCAATGGATAGATCATCCAAAATGAAAATAAATAAGGAAACACAGCTTTAAATGACACATTAAACAAGATGGACTTGTTTGATACTTACAGGACATTCCATCCAAAACCAACAGAATACGTTTTCTTCTCAAGTGCTCATGGAACATTCTCCAGGATAGACCATATCTTGGGTCACAAATCAAGGCTTGGTAAATTAAAGAAAATTGAAATCGTATCAAGTACCTTTTCCAACCACAATGCTATGACACTAGATATCAATTACAAGAAAAAATCTGTAAAAAATACAAACACATGGAGGCTAAACAATACACTACTAAATAACCAAGAGATCAATGAAGAAACCAAAGAGGAAATAAAAAAATACCTAGAAATAAAGAAAAATGAAAACACGACGACCCAAAACCTATGGGATGCACCAAAAGTAGTTCTAAGAGGTAAGTTTACAGCAATACAATCTTACCTCAAGAAACAAGAAAATTCTCAAATAAACAACCTAACTTTACACCGAAAACATTAGAGAAAAAAGAAGAAAAAAAATCCGAATTAGCAGAAGGAAAGAAATCATAAAGATCAGATCAGAAATAAATGAAAAAGAAATGAAGGAAACTATAGCACAAATGAATAAAACTAAAAGCTGGTTCTTTGAGAAGATAAAAATATTTGATAAGCCGTTAGCCAGACTCATCAAGTAAAAGGAGGGAGAAGACTCAAATCAATAGAATTAGAAATGAAAAAGGAGAAGTAACAACGGACACTGCAGAAATACAAAGGATCATAAGAGATTACCACAAGGAACTATATGCCAATAACATGGACAACCTAGAAGAAATGAACAAATTCTTAGAAAAGCACAACGTTCAGAGACTGAACCCGGAAGAAATAGAAAATAAAAACAGACCAATCACAAGCACTGAAATTGAGCCTGTGATGAAAAATCTTCCAAAAAACAAAAGCCCTGGACCAGATGCCTTCACAGGCAAATTCTATCAAACATTTAGAGAAGACCTAACACCTATCCTTCTCAAACTCTTCCAAAATACAGCAGAGGGATGAACAGTCCCAAACTCATTCTATGAGGCCACCATCACCATGATATCAAAACCAGACAAAGATGTTACAAAGAAAGAAAACTATAGGCCAATATCAATGATGAACACAGATGCAAAAATCCTCAACAAAATACTAGCAAAAAGAATCCAACAGCACATTAAAAGGATCATACACCATGATCAAGTGGGGTTTATTCCAAGAATGCAAGGATTCTTCCATATACGCCAATCAATCAATGTGATACACCATATTAACAAACTGAAGGAGAAAAATCATATAATTTCAATAGATGGAGAAAAAGCTTTCGACAAAATTCAACACCCATTTATGATAAAAACCTTCCAGAAAGTAGGCATAGAGGGAACTTACCTCAACATAATAAAGGCCATATATGACGAACCCACAGCCAACATCATTCTCAATGGTGAAAAACTGAAACCATGTCCTCTAAGATCAGGAACAAGACAAAGTTGTCCACTCTCACCACTATTATTCAACATAGTTTTGGAAGTTTTACCCACAGGAATCAGAGAAGAAAAAGAAATAAAAGGAATCCAAATTGGAAAACAAAAGTAAAGCTGTCACTGTTTGCAGATAACATGATACTATACATAGAGAATCCTAAAGATGCTATCAGAAAACTACTAGAGCTAATCAAGAGTTCGGTAAAGTAGCAGGATACAAATTTAATGCACAGAAATCTCTTGCAGTCTTATACACTAACAGTGAAATATCTGAAACAGATATGAAGGAAACAATCCCATTCACCACTGCACCACAAAGAATAAAATACCTAGGAATAAACCTATCTAAGGAGACAAGAGACTTATATGCAGAAAACTATAAGACACGGATTAAACAAATTAAAGATGATACAAACAGATGGAGAGATATACTATGTTCTCGGATTCAAAGAATCAACATTGTAAAAATGACTACACTACCCAAAGCAATCTAGAGATTCAATGCAATCCCTATCAAACTACCAATGGCATTTTTCACAGAACTAGAATAAAAAACTACACAAGTTGTATGGAAAAACAAAAGACCCCAAATAGCCAAAGCAACCTTGAGAAAGAAAAATGGAGCCTGAGGAATGAGACTCCCAGACTTCAGACTCCACTACAAAGCTACAGTAATCAATACAGTATGGTACTGGAAAAAGAACAGAAATATAGATCAATAGAACAGGATAGAAAGTAAAGAGATAAACCCATGTACATATGGTCACCTTATCTTTGATAAGGAAGGCAAGAATATACAATGGAGAAAAGACAGCTTCTTCAATAAGTGTTGCTGGGAAAACTGGACAGCTACATGTAAAAGAATGAAATTAGAACACTCCCTAACACCATACACAAAAATAAACTCAAAATGGATTAAAGACCTAAATGTAAGGCCAGACACTATAAAACTCTTAGAGAAAAACATAGGCAGAATACTCTATGACATAAACCACAGCAAGATCCTTTTCGACCCACCTCCTAGAGAAACGGAAATAAAAACAAAAATAAACAAATGGGACCTAATGAGACTGAAAAGCTTTTTCATAGCAAAGGTAACTATAAACAGACTAAAAGACAACCCTCAGAATGGGAGAAAATATTTGCAAATGAAGCAACTGACAAAGGATTAATCTCCAAAATATACAAGCAGCTCATGCAGCTCAATATCAAAAAAACAAACAACCCAATCCAAAAATGGGAAGAAGACCTAAATAGACATTTCTCCAAAGAAGATATACAGATTGCCAACAAACACATGAAAGAATGCTCAACATCACTAATCATCAGAGACATGCAAATCAAAGCTACAATGAGGTATCACCTCACACCAGTCAGAGTGGCCATCTTCAAAAATCTACAAACAATAAATGCTGGAGAGGGTGTGGAGAAAAGGGAGCCCTCATATACCGTTGGTGGGAATGTAAATTGATACAGCCACTATGGAGAACAGTATGGAGGTTCCTTAAAAAACTAAAATTAGAACTACCATACGACTCAGTGATCCCACTACTGGGCATATACCCCGAGAAAACCATAATTCAAAAAGAGTCACGTACCACAATGTTCACTGCAGCTCTATTTACAATAGCCAGGACATGGAACCAACCTAAGTGTCCATTGACAGATGAATGGATAAAGAATATGTCACACATATATACAATGGAATATTACTCAGTCATAAAAAGAAATGAAATTGAATTATTTGTAGTGAGATGGATGGACCCAGAGTCTGTCATGCAGAGTGAAGTAAGTCAGAAAGAGAAAAACAAATACTGTATGCTAAGACATATATATGGAATCTATAAAAAAAAAAGATTCTGAAGAACCTAGGGGCTGCACAGGAATAAAGACGCAGATGTAGAGAATCGACTTGAGGACACGGGTGGTGGGAAGGGTAAGCTGGGATGAAGTGAGAGAGTGGCGTGGACATACATACACTACTAAATGTAAAATAGATAGCTAGTGGGAAGCAGCCGCATAGCACAGGGAGGTCAGCTCGGTGCTTTGTGACCAGCTAGAAGGGTGGGAGAAGGAGGATGGGAGGGAGATGTAAGAGGGAGGAGATATGGGAATATATGTATATATATAGCTGATTCACTTTTTTATAAAGCAGAAACTAACACACCACTGTAAAGCAATTATACTCCAATAAAGATATTAAAAAATAAATAAAATACAGGAATTTGTAAAAAAATAAAATAAGTAAATATTCTTAGTAAAAAAAACCAAAACCCCTCAATTTCCTCTTTTCTTCCTTTCAGTGATTACCATTTAAGGAAATAAGTTTCTTACCCTTAAAACCAGTTGGTGAAGAGACTAGATTAGCTCTTTTCAACATCTTAATTCTTTAAGCCAATTTTTTCACAATGTGCAAAGCATTCACTGATTATAGTAAACAATAAGGCAGACCATAATATCAGTTTGGAAGCAGTAATACTGAACTTAGGGTGTCAGAGCTCAATATTTCTCTGACATTTTAGAGACACAAACATGTTAAGTGAGGCGAGGCACGCTTACCATTGCCGTAGGTGATGAAAGTCATGGCAATGTAGGACCAGGGAATTTAGCTGGTTATACACCAAGAACGAAACAAGCCCTAGTCATCCCAAAGGAAAACATTAATTCCTTATATCAAATTCTTATCCATGGTGATTTAGTTTGTGACCTTGCATATGGGAGGCTTATTTAGGAGTAAATAGTGGACCCTGTAATATGGTGTGTTTGCCAATGTACCATGACTTACGAGCCATATTTTATAATGTCTGCTTTTTGAGCATGTTTCAAGTTGTGTAAATAATATGTACCTCATCAGAAGTTAAAGAAAAGCAGCATTACATTCAATGACAGCATGGTAGAATGCTGACTTTTTCACATTTATCATGTGTCTCTGATGCCTCTCTAATGGATATCTTGACATTTTCATTTGAAACGATTGTTGTGTTCTCTGACATTTTTGTCTCTGTGTTTGAAATCATAGGGGTTAGCGGCAATTGTTTGCAATTATTGGGCATACACATCATTAGCAGGTAAAAGCTTTTATAAAAGTATTTTTAACACAAAATGTCCCAGATTTTTCATTTGTCTTTGTGAGTGATCAGCTGGTTTACCCAATGTAAGAAGCTTGCTGCTGTAAATGTTAAAAATGCATACAGCATACCACATTCTCTTAAGAGTCTTAATATTTTTTCAAATAAAAATCGAGTTGAATGCTCATACTCCCAATGAACTTTTTTGTGAAGATTTAAGTAAATTCATTTTATACTTTCTATTTTGAGTTTTAATATAACAAAGAAGGCAAACATGAATTTCAATTACCTGTATGAATGTATGTATTTCTTTATAGCTTGCTTTTTAATCTAAGATTTGAAGTTGTTAGCAAAATACATTTAAATAAAGAAGATAACAAATATTGAGAAAATTGGGATTAAGAGTACATGAGAAAATTAATAAAGGTAAGATAACTTGGAAAGTTATATTATGGTACAATATATAGATAATAAATGTGGATTCCAAATTTGATAGTGAGGATTGTGTTTTCATCAAAACACAAAGGAAAAGTGAAGAGTTATGAGGTTCAAAGCATCCAGCAAACAAGTTGTTTAAGGGAAACACAACTTTTCCTCAAAATGAGACCTTTGTCAATTTCTCCCATGCATTTTTATAAAGAGAATGATGTCTTTGATATTTAATTTTTTTTTTTTTCCATAACACATGCTCTGCATGGTTAAGAGAGAATGGATGAAATCATGTTATTTAGGACTGAATCCTGACGTTAGACCTACTGAGCTACTTAACCAACTAAGAGTTCATTGTTTCATCTGTAAAGTGGGGGAAAGTGGCACAGATTTTACAAGGCTCTTTGGAGGAAAAAACGGGTTAGTTTACTGTAGTACTTAGCTCAGTGCCTGACATTTTTAGGGAATGAATATTAACCTTTACCGATTCCAAAATCCTTTGGAGAGTAAGTTATAAGGATACTGATGAGTAATTGAGTAAAAGTATATTTGATAACCTTCAAATTAATGGGGTCCAGGAATGTCATTCTGATTTTGCCTAAAGGAATAATTTAGAACATCTAGAACTCCTTCCAGAGTGTAATATACAGAACACAAGTATTATAGCATGGGTCACACAAATTGGTTTGTGACACTTAGACTTTTATATCCTTTTTTCAGGCTGTAGAGTCCACATTAGCATATTTGGGGATTTGAAATACCCTTCTTTGCGCAACCTGTTTAACTGTGTTTAATGTAACATTTTATTAGTTTTTTGTTTGTTTGTTTCACTGTTGACTAGGATCCTAAGCATGAGATTCAGTTGATGACCAGTAGTGAAAAATAATGAACTTGAATAAAGCACATGACTGAAGGGATAATCATTGCTGTCCTAAATGTATACAGGCCAAGAAAGAACCAATTAGCTGGGCCAAAATCTTACTTAAGAAATCAATTCTTGCCTACTTCAACATGGTCATACAACTGAAACTTCATGAAAATCAGCCTATGAAGTTTAGTGCACAACATTTCCAGACCAGTTCTCTACCACAAACTTAGATCTCACAGTCAAATGTTGGAAGATGAATTAGCTCTCAATTTTACTACTTAGGGAACTGAATGATTTTATCTCTTCTTAAAACACATGTGATACATGTTTCCCTCTATGGAATTTTGTTTAATACCTGCCCCAAATCTTTTTTTTTTTTTTCAGTAATCATTCTTAAACCATTTATCCTGGCAATAATTAAATAGAAGAACTACTGATTTGTTGAGATTACTCTTAGTACTTACTAACATTACTAACATCTTGACATTTAAGGAAGTTACTATAAAAATATTAGCTGATTACAAGCTAAAGGAAGAGACTTAGTGACAATACACAGTAAGAAATACAGTCCTTTCTGGATGTGTAAATTAACTAGTGAGAGGGATTCCTTTCACAATAAATACGTATATCAAATCAACATGATGTAACTTTAAATATCTTATAATTTTATACATTATTTATACCTCAATAAAGCTAAAATTAAAAAATAAAAATTAAAAATATGCTTCTTTCAAAAATAGTTTGGAAAAGACACCAAAGAAATAAACAACTAAAGATTTTAGCAATCAAAAAATAGTAAACCACTGGATAGCTACATGTAAAAGAATGAAATTAGAACTCTCCCTAACACCATACACAAAAATAAACTCAAAATGGATTAAAGACCTAAATGTAAGGCAAGACACTGTAAAATTTTTAGAGGAAAACACAGGTAGAACACTCTATGACATAAATCACAGCAAAATTCTTTTTGGCCCACCTCCTAGAGAAATGAGAATAAAAACAAAACTGAACAAATGGGATCTAAGCTTTTGCACAGCAAAGGAAACCATAAACAAGATGAAAAGACAACCCTCAGAATGGGAGAAAATATTTGCAAATGAAGCAACTGACAAAGGACTAATCTCCAAAATATACAAGCAGCTCATGCAACTCAATATAAAAAAAACCACAAACAACCCAATGCAAAAATGGGAAGAAGACCTAAATAGACATTTCTCCAAAGAAGATATACAGATTGCCAACAAACACATGAAAGAATGCTCAACATCATTAATCATTAGAGAAATGCAAATCAAAGCTACAATGAGGTATCACCTCACACCAGTCAGAATGGCCATCATCAAAAAATCTACAGACAATAAATGCTGGAGAGGGTGTGGAGAAAAGGGAACCCTCATACACTGTTGGTGGGAATGTAAATTGATACAGCCACTATGGAGAACAGTATGGAGGTTCCTTAAAAAACTAAAAACAGAACTACCATATGACCCATCAATCCCACTACTGGGCATATATCCTGAGGAAATCATATTTCAAAAAGAGTCATGTACCACAATGTTCCTTGCAACACTATTTACAATAGTCAGGACATGGAAGCTACCTATGTGTCCACTGGCAGATGAATGAATAAAGAAGATGTGGCACCTACTTACACTGGAATATTACTCAGTCATAAAATAAATGAAATGGAGTTATTTGTAGTGAGGTAGGTGGACCTAGAGACGGTCATACAGAGTGAAGGAAGTCTGAAAGGGAAAAACAAATACCGTATGCTAACACATACATATGGAATCTTAAAAAAACCAAAAGGGTTCTGAAGAACCCAGGGGCAGGACAGGAATAAAGACACAGACGTAGAGAATGGGTTTGAGGACCTGGGGAGGGGGAAGTTTAAGCTGGGATGAAGTGAGAGAGTAACAACGACATATATACACTATCAAATATAAAATAGATAGCTAGTGGGAAGCAGCTGCATCACACAGGGTGATTAGTCCGGTACTTTGTGACCACCTAGAGGGGTTGGAAAGGGAGGGTGGGAGGGAGACGCATGAGGGAGGGGATATGGGAATATATGTATACATATAGCTGATTCACTTTGTTATACTGTAGAAATTAACACAACATTGTAAAGCAATTATACTCCAATAATGATGTTAAAAAAAACACCAATGAAAACATGTCACTTGAAGTTTTGGTTTTGGTTTCATAAACAGTGTACTTTCACAAAACATAGATACTGTACTATAGATTAAATAATTTTCTAAATATTCAGTAAATGAATAAGTGAAAAACAACTTGAAATAGGTGGAGAGGTTTTGGAGTGTTTTTAACTTTTCTCCTGAATGGCCTGACTTAAGTACCAATGGTCAAGAGCAAAGAGAATCTGACATATAATCCCAAAGTTAGGGATGAAATTTATAGAACATGAGCATTTAACAGAGAATAGTTAGAGAACTAAATGCTTTTTATATTTTCAGAAGTATTCTGGATTAACCTCAAAATATAATGCCAGTATAGTTTGTCAAAGTATTAGGTAGTTTCAGGCAAGCCAGCCTCATCAAACTGCAAGGAATAGACAGGGTCTTTGCAACATAAGTGTCTTCAGAAACAGATGGAGGTGAAAGTCTGAAGTAACTGATGTGATGCAAACAAAATGAAAACAATTCACATGTTTTGCTCGGGCATTTTGCAAGTCATTATCAAATTTAAATTAAACAATATAGAAAAATAGCAAATTGGACTAAGAAACCTGTGTTTTTTAGAGTGTATTTATAAGATGTTGATTGATCTTCTTTTTCAAGTTGCATTTCCACACTGTTTGTTGCCTTTGTCCCTTTTCTTCACTGTCTTTGTCCCTTCAAAAAAGTGTGCCATGTTCATACTTTTGAAGGATAATTAAGAGATTTCCTTTAAAATATTTTACGTGATAAACTGATTCTTTCTTTTCCATGACCAAGCAAAGAAGCCAAGAATGTAGAAGGGAAGGTTTACTCCCAGGAAGTTGGCTGAGGAAGCCAGAAGAGAAGAAATCACTGAATGCAACCACAGAGGCCATTATTTTACACACTAAAAAGTCAGGAGGCAAATGAAATAGGAGGAGAAACAAGAACTTGGCTATATTTTGTTTTCAGATAGCTGCATTTCTAGGTCAAAAGTTAGGTCACAAATGAGAGATATCTCACAATATGACCAGCTTAATAACATGAAAAGTCAAAAGAAAGTTGGATATATCAAAAAACTCAGATTTCAGAAGAGAACTATATTTCCTATAATGCCAAACTGGAAATAAACAGAACAATTAAAACTGATGCTTATTTTTATTTAACTAGTCATAATGTATAGTGGTACAAATTAAAAATGCTAGCTATAAGGTTAAATTGAGTATTGACTGGAAAATCACTAAGATGCAGTTTGACATTTAATTTTATGATCACATATATTATATACAAAGATAAATTTTAATATTGTTTATATTTTGAATTTTGAAAAATGGAACAGAATATTGGAAATTTCTGTGCCACCTACACACACAGAGAGATGTTCTCTAGAGTTCCTCTATAAAAGCCTTTTCCCAAAATAATATACAAATGCTTTTGCTCTTTATAATATATTCTTAGCTCAGCAAGTCACAGATGAGAAACAGAGACAGTTCAATTTATTAAACTATGGAGTAAGTTTTCTTCCAAAAACAAGATTTATTTGGAAATGTTAATGTAGTTTAAAAAGATTTCAATGCATCTACTCATGTTTTAAAAATGGGCCACAAATTATCTTCTAATACATCTTCAATCATTATTTTATATCATTTTAGTTCTTCATTTTAAAAATCAAATATGAATGCATGTAAAAAAGTTTTAGAAATATTAATATTTTTACATATTTTAAAACTATGAGAATGTGGGCAATATACAATGATTCTATAGACATGTCTATTACTTTAAATTAGAATTCCACATTGGTGTAAATAGTGATATAAATTTAGGGTTTCTATGGTAGTTTTTTCCAAAATTATTTAACTTCTAAGGACTTCTATTCCCTTATTCATATATTAAGTTAGAGTTGATGACATTTTAA
Organism: Kogia breviceps; assembly: GCF_026419965.1. Taxonomy (NCBI): domain Eukaryota; kingdom Metazoa; phylum Chordata; class Mammalia; order Artiodactyla; family Physeteridae; genus Kogia; species Kogia breviceps. Next base: position 76,884,698 of record NC_081317.1, read on the forward strand.
GTCCTTTCCTGATATTTAGTGATGCAATAGATGCAATTTTTAAAATGTGTAATAATTATCTTTGTATTCAATTCAGAAGTCAGAAATATTCTGAAACATTATTCCTGAAAACAAAGTTTCAATATAAGAGTAAAATTTTAAAAATGTGATGAAGAGTGTCTGTTTTGCTTTTGTTCTGTTTTCTCATTTCACTTCTCAGGGATACTTGATAGTAGTTTTGAGTGCAATCTAAAAAGCAAGGTCCATGGAAGGTTACTTTGTCTTCAAGGATCGTCTGGATGTAGTTTGAGAAAAATCCATCAAAATGGAAATAGTATTTGGTAATAAACAATCTATTATATCATTCAAACAATGTAAATGTAGACCAGAAGAAAAGGATTTCATAGAAAAATACATTTTGTAAAAGATATAACCATTTAATTATATAATGATTTCTAAGACAAAGAAATGTTATTCAGAGCAAATACTGAAAAAAGATCAAGAACTTCCATGGCTAAATATGAGGGTGTAGCTTGAAGCAGAAGTAGATCCTTGATAAGAACAAACATAAAAATTCTAAAAAAAATTTTTTTTTAGTTTTGATTGGAGTGTAGTTGATTTACAATGTTGTTTTAGTTTCTGTTGTACAGCAAAGTGAATCAGTTATACATATAAATATATCTGCTCTTTTTTTAGATTATTTTCCCGTATACGTCATTAGAGTATTGAGTTGAGTTCCCTGTGCTGAGTTCCCTGAGTTCCATATTAGTTAAAAACTTCTAAAATTTTTTAAAAATCAGTTTGATGCATTAAAAAAGAACCAACATTAAAAGGACTTGAGAGACCTAAATACTTGGGTCACTGGAAAAGCAATAAGGAAATTCTGATGTTTCACCATATTTTCCCTCAAGGGGTTTGCTAATTGTCAAATTGGTTCAGATTCCAGAGGGTGAGAAACTGAACGTGTAAGACAGACCAATAGTGAGAAGCAAAGTAGAGCTGTCATGAGTTTTACAATGTTGAGGAGGTAGTAAGATGTAATTCAGGAACTGTCAAAGAGAAGGGGCTCTGATAAACATCCTAGATTTTCACTAGAAGCCCTGAAGAGCTATAATGTAGGAGTAAAGCAGAAACAAAAATAACCCATTTCTTACAAAGACTGAAACAAAGCTTTTAATTAACTCAATCCTTTTTGGATAGAGGTAGTTTGTCTATATGCTGATTGCCTGTCTAAAGCAAAACTAAGTTCTCAACTAAAACATATTTACTAAACATTCCAAGAGACAGGGTTAAGACTGCATCAAATTGTCTTATAAAAAAGAGAACTGCAGGTTTCTGGGATATAGATGTGGGTTTTAAACATACCATCTGGACTTTAACTAAGCTACTCCATGGTATTGCTGCTTAAGCATCCATTTTGCTTGCCAAGCAGCCTGTGGAGAGCCTGAGACTGTTGCATGCCCTACAAAAGAGCCCACAGAGTCACAAGCATTTGTAAGTTCCTAATATGTCTTCTCTAACAGCCTTTGTGATCGGCAGCTTCCCTTGCTTCCTAGGGTTTCTCCTTGTGTGCCTCTTAGATAAGACCTTCATGGTTCTTACCAAAATCCTGTTAAAATTTTTGGACTTAATTGACCAATCGGTCTTAGCCTAGGAACACAAAACACCCCACCACCAGGACTCTCATAAAAGCATGTGCCCCAGGTAATGCCTCTGACTCTACCTGTACCCTGCCTTAACCTCCCTGTGTGGAACCTTGAGGCACACCGGGTACTTCCTCCAGGACCTGTGAGTAATAAACTTCTCTATATCAATTTCTCTTGTGGTCTTTTGTTGAACCAAATCTCACCATCCAGTACCCTATGACTCCTCTTAACAAATGTTAATCTAACAAAGTCATAATTCATACTGTGATTAATACATGCAAAAAATCAAGAGAAAAGTAGATAATTTCAATGGAGAAGAAAATCTTAAAAAAATGAATTTAGAATTCAAGAACTGAAAAATATATTAACTGAAATTATGAATCAAATTGATGAGTTTAACAGTAAACCAGATACCTCTAAGAAGAGAATTAGTAAATAGAAATATAAATCAATAGAAAATATTCAGGTAAAAGCATACCTGAAAGAATAAAAGAGGAAAACATGAAGAGAATGAGAGACATACTGTACATGATGAAAAGATCTAGTAATCATGCAGTTGCAACTCCAAAAGGCAGGTGAAATGAAAATATTTTCAGGCAAACAAAAAACAGAAAAATCAACCCTGAGAATCTTAAATAAAAGGAATTCTTAAGGCAGTAGAATAATGATCCTAGAAACATGCATGTAAATGCAAAGGAATGAAGCAAAATGAAATGGTAAATATACATGTATACTGACAGTATAAAAAGAATTTTAAATGTCTGTGATCCTAAAATATATGTAGAAATAAAATGCATGAAAACATTAACAAAAGGTGAAAATGGGAAAAAGTAATTAAAGGTAAATGAAGTTAACAGGGGTAACTGCATCTTTCAGGAAGTGTTGAAAGCATTAATTTAGACCCCAAATATACTTTCTCTTCTTGTATTGTAGTCAAAGACTTCCAAGAGCCACATCTTTACAGATTTCTTGCTCTTTGTTCCACGTAGGCTGCTCTATAACAACTGATTTCTCTGTGAATTAATTGTTTTTAAGCAAATTCTTAAGTAGACTGCTCATACCTAAAACATGTGTCAAGATGCCAAAATCTGTTTCCTTGCATCTTTTCTGTGTATCATTGTCTAAAAATAGTTCATTCTGTAAGGAAAGCAAATTTCCTTCTGATCATTATGTCACACGTTCATCTTGGTCTTAAACAGTAACCATAAAAAACCCTTTGGCTACTCACTGAATAGGAACTAGAAGGTGTCTCATCTTTTTACTGTTACCATTTATATACATTTTCCTTCACTTATCAGAGCTACAATCATTAATCTAACTCATAAAACAGGAGCTCTGTGAAGGAATCCTCGCCTTCTGTGAAACTAAAGTGTCACTGACATCTATTTTTTCAACTCAGTTTTACTTACAACGTAACATATTATACTGCTTCTCAGACATATCAATAATACTGTTTCCACCATACCTTCTTACTCAATTTCCAAAGGATGATCTTGCTTAGAGAAAATAGTTTTGGGGAGTTCTTGAGAACTATAATAACAATAATTTGTTTTTATTTGCCAAATACTTCATGTACTTACAGAAAAGTTTTCATAAGGACATATGACTAGTAATGGCTTCTAAAAATGTAAGTAATCTTTATGTTCATGATAATACCTATTCTATTGCCTTTTCTTGTTATTTTCTGCAATAATTTGGAGAGTATTACAATGAGAATTTCAAACATATTTCTTTTTTCTGAGATAAAATCTACATAATTATACATTTTGACAGATACTAGTTCACAAAAGAACGCTTCAAAATAAAATTCAAAGACATTCTCAATTTTTCTCCTTTCGAAAACTTAGCCAGACAGGTTGTTTCACCTGATACTACTGAACTTACAATGCATGTATTAGTGTCACTTTTATTAGCTTACTCTTTATAGTGTGTTAAATAAATTCACACACATGATTTCATTTGGTTTTAGAGCTTTGAGAAACTCAGGCAGTTGTTCTGTTTCTTCACTTATACCTATGCCTTTTCGAATGTTAGAGATAATTTATTAGAAAACTGAAAGTTAAATGAATTGCCCAAAGTAAAAGCCTACTGATAGGTAGCAAAAAACAGGTTTTCTTATTCAATATTTCTTGGCTGTTCTTACATGAAACACACTATAGCATAAGTCAAAAATAATCTTTAAATCATTCAAAGTATTGGGTTAGCCAAAAAGTGCCTTCAGTTTTTAAGTAAAAATAAAGACATATTTTTCATTTTCACCAAGAACTTTTTTGAACAATGCATTCACCCATTTAAACATTTTTTGTCATTTTTAAATTATTTTTTAAAATTGGGGTATAATTATTTTACAATGCTGTGTTAGTTTCTACTGTACAATGGAGTTCCCTGTGCTATACAGTAGGTTCTTAATAGTTATCTGTTTTATACCTATTAGTGTATATGTCTATCCCAATCTCACAGCAATGCTGTGCCCCGTTTACTACTCAGGCTCCAGGATGGAAGTGCAATTAGAGACCATAGTCCAAGTGGATCCAGGCCTTCCTAATTCACCTACCAGAGATACTAAAAGAAAGAGGAAATATTTCATATCTCCCGAGACTAGAAAGATGCCTGCAATTTTGTGATGGTCAAGAAGAAAGTGGTTGGAAGACTGGATGAATGTGTGATGGTGTCGGTGTGGTCTAAACAGTGAAAATGTCCATCTCTCTAGACTTTGCCTGGGGGCCAAGGGCCATATAGGCATCATTGTTCCCAAGGCCCCTTCATCTTTAATGTAGGGATGCTAAGACTGAAGTGAGGACCTGGTGGCACAGTTGGATCCTGACTCTTAGGATTCCTGAAGGTATTCACAGAAGAGGCCTTTAGGAAAAGAAGGGAGTTCCTGACTTTAGAGGAAGCATTTTCTGTGAGTTTTCAAAAAGTTAGACATGGATGACTCTGCCTGTGACTTTCCCTTCTTTGTTGTGTTAAAACTTTCTTCAGTAAACTTGAAATTGTCAAATCAATCACTTTTGTGGTGATTTGTGTGTTTGGAGGAGGAGAAGACATGAAAATGGAGGGTGTTAGGTGTTCAAATTTCCAGCTTTTGGTTTGGGCTTAAGATTTCCCCAAAACTAATAGGATAACCTTGACATAAGAATCATTAACAAATGGTAGTTGCTTTTTTAAATCTCAAAATGAAATATGTGTTGTGGATTAAAATGTTGATTGTGTAAGCCTTATTAAAATAGCCACTGTTCATTGAATGAGCCAGATGTTTTAGATGTCATTTTCAGATCCTCATGATAATCCTAAGAAGTTATTTTTTAAGTCCCTAATGAGCAAAAAGACTCAAAGTTTACTTTATTTAAGATTTACTGAAAATTAGGGTCTTGGCTGAACCATTTTTATTTCACCTTCCAGGAGGTACATAGTTCTCTGGAAGATTGAGGAGGCACTGAGAGTTTCTAAATCATCTAGTCCTGTACATCAAAAGATGATTTTGGCTCATATTTGGAAACAGGTAAGAAAGGGGTTAGAAGGTGACCTTTAGTTACAATATCTGACTCTAACACACCAATATACACACAGGAAACAAACAGACATGATCCCCCATTTTTTTTTAGTTTTATGATTCCATGTGGATTTTTGAGGAATAAAACTTTTTGAAATCATCAGATCTCTAAAACTAAATCCAAGGAATGATTATAACGATAAATTTAACTTGAAAAAAAGTTTGATCATTAGTGCAAATCCCTGGGTGCTCTCTAGACAAATCTTACATTCATCACCACAGATACAGAAACTATTCTTTCTGAGTCTCCACCCCTAATTGCATGTTTGTACTCTATTCCTGTTTCCATTATCAGTCGTGCCCAGAATTCCCTTAAAGCATATACAGTGTTAAATTTATAGTTGAAACAAAATGATTTATACTTTCCTTTTTATAAAGAAAAAAAAAGCTATGCTTTCATACTACTTTGGAGAAAAAGGAAGAGATTCAAGAAAACAAAACAATAACCAAAAAATGTCAAGTAAGAAATATAAGAAAATAATAAATGTAAGAATATAAGAAAGCAATAAAAGACAACATATATTTAAAAGTTGTAGAGTGATGAGGAGATCTGTGTATTCAGAGGAAAGTATATAGCTGGATAAAATTGGAAAGCTTCAACAATTTTACATAAAAGAGTCCTTGATGTGCTAGATGGGCAAAATATGAAATGAATTGAAATGAAGTAAAATAAAAGTTACAAAGATAGAGGAGTGGGGAAATATCATGTGGGTTTATCTGGTAGTGGGCTGTCCATCTGGTTAAATTGGACTTGTTTAAACACTGACTAAGGCTGGCATATAGGGAAGAAGCTACTGTGAAGTATTGGGTTGGCCAAAAGTTTCATTTGGATTTTTTCCATAAGACGGCTCTCATAGCACTTAGTTGTCTTTAACTTCATTCAAAACAATTTTGTTAGATTGTATTGTGACAGCTGTCATATCAGCATGCATTTTAAAAAAGACATCAAAATTGGTGAATTTTTGTGTTTCCATTTTAATACTGAAGAGAGAAGGAAAAAGCAACATTTTTGGCACATTATGCTTTATTATTTCAAGCAAGGTAAAAATGCAATAGAAACACAAAACAAAGATTTGTGCAGTGTATGGAGAAGGTGCTGGGACTGATCAAACATCTCAAAAGTGGCTTGCGAAGTTTTGTGCTGGGGATTTCTCACTGGATGATACTCTACTCAGGTGGAACAGTTGAAGTTGATACTGATCAAATCAAGACATTCACTGAGAACAATCAACATTACACCATGTGGGAGATAACTGACATACTCAGAATTCCAAATCAAGCATTGAAAATCATTTGCACCAGCTTGGTTATGTGAATTGCTTTGATGTTTGGGTTCCACATAAGTTAAGCAAAAAAAACCTACTTGACTGTATTTCTGCATGTGATACTCTACTTAAACATAATGAAAATGTTCTGTTTTTAAAACAAATTGTGATTGGCAATGAAACGTGGATACTGTACGATAATGTGGAATGGAAAAAATTGTGGGGCAAGCGAAATGAACCACCACCAACCACACCAAAGGCAGGTGTTCACCCAAAGAAGGTGATACTGTGTATATGGTGGGATTGGAAGGGAGTCCACTATTATGAACTCCTTTCGGAAAACCAGTTAATTCCAACAAGGACTGCACCCAAGTAGACTAACTGAAAGCATCATTCAATGAAAAGCTCCCAGAATTAGTCAAGAAAAAAACGCATAATCTTCCATCAGTGTGACGCAAGACCACATGTTTCTTTGATGACCAGGCAAAAACTGTTACAGCTTGCCTGGGAACTTCTGATTCATCCTCTGTATTCACCAGACATTGCATCTTTGGATGTGCATTTATTTCAGTCTTTACAAAGTTCTCTTAAGGGAAAAAAATTAAATTCCTTGGAAGACTGTAAAAGGCACCTGGAACACTTCTTTGCTCAAAAAGATAAAGTTTTGGGACGATGGAATTATGAAGTTGCCTGAAAAATGGCAGAAGGTAATGGAACAAAAGGGTGAAAACGGAGATAGCCTCATCCACCAGAGGGCATATAGCAGAAGGAAGAAGAACTACAATCCCACAGCCTGTGGAACGAAAACCACAATCACAGAAACATAGATAAGATGAAAAGGCAGAGGTCTATGTACCAGATGAAGGAACAAGATAAAACCCCAGAAAAACAACTGAATGAAGTGGAGATAGGCAACCTTCCTGAAAAAGAATTCAGAATAATGATAGTGAAGATGATCCAGGACCTTGGAAACAGAATGGAGGCAAAGATCGAGAAGATGCAGGAAATGTTTAACAAAGACCTAGAAGAATTAAAGAACAAGCAACAAGAAGAATTAAAGAACAAACAAACAGAGATGAACAATACAATAACTGAAATGAAAAATACAGTAGAAGGAATCAATAGCAGAATAACTGAGGCAGAAGAACGGATAAGTGACCTGGAAGACAGAAAGGTGACATTCACTGCCACGGAAGAGAATAAAGAAAAAAGAATGAAAAGAAATGAAGACAGCCTAAGAGATCTCTGGGACAACATTAAACGCAACACCATTCCCATTATAGGGGTCCCAGAAGGAGAAGAGAGAGAGAAAGGACCCGAGATGTTTGAAGAGACTATAGTCTAAAACTTCCCTAACATGAGAAAGGAAATAGCCACCTAAGTCCAGGAAGTGCAGAGAGCCCCAGGCAGGATAAACCCAAGGAGAAACATGCCGAGATGCATTGTAAACAAATAGACAAAAATCGAAGACAAAGAAAAATTATTAAAAATGACAAGGGGAAAATGACAAATAACATACAAGGGAACTCCCATAAGGTTAACAGCTGATTTCTCCGCAGAAACTCTACAAGCCAGTAGGGAGTGGCATGATATACTTAAAGTGATGAAAGGGAAGAACCTACAACCAAGATTACTCTACTCGGCAAGGATCTCATTCAGATTCAATGGAGAAATCCAAAGCTTTACAGACAAGCAAAAGCTAAGAGAATTCAGCACCACCAAACCAGCTGTACAACAAATGCTAAAGGAACTTCTCTAAGTAGGAAACACAAGAGAAGAAAAGGACCTACAAAAACAAACCCATAACAATTAAGAAAATGGTAATAGGAACATACATATCGATAATTACCTTAAACGTCAATGGATTAAATGATCCAACCAAAAGACACAGACTGGCTGAATGTAAGCAAAAACAAAACCTGTATATAGGCTGTCTACAAGAGACCCACTTCAGACCTAGGGACATATACAGACTGAAAGGTGAGGGGATGGAAAAAGATATTCCATGCAAATGGAAATGAAAAGAAATCTGTAGTAGCAATACTCATATCAGATAAAATAGACTTTAAAATAAAGAATGTTACAAGAGACAAGGAAGGACACTACATTATGATCAAGGGTTCAATCCAACAGGAAGATATAACAATTATAAATATATATGCACCCAACATAGGAGCACCTCAATACATAAGGCAACTGTTAACAGCTATAAAAGAGGAAATTGACAGCAACACAGTAATAGTGGGGTGCTTTAACACCTCACTTACACCAATGGACAGATCATCCAAACAGAAAATTAATAAAGAAACACAAACTTTAAATGACATAATAGACCAGATAGATTTAATTGATATTTATAGGACATTCCATCCAAAAAGAGAAGATTACAGTTTCTTCTCAAATGCACACCAAACATTCCCCAGGATAGATCACATCTTGGGTCCCAAATCAAGCTTCAGTAAATTTAAGAAGATTGAAATCATATCAAGCATCTTTTCTGACCACAACACTATGAGATTAGAAATAAAGAAAAAATAATGTAGAAAATGAAAACACATGGAGGCTAAACACTGCATTACTAAATAACCAAGAGATCAAGGAAGAAATCAAAGAGGAAATCAAAAAATACCTAGAGACAAATTACAATGAAAACATGACGATCCAAAACCTATGGTATGCAGCAAAAGCAGTTCTAAGAGGGAAGTTTATAGCAATACAAGCCTACCTCAAGAAAGAAGAAAAATCTGAAATAAACAATCTAACTTTACACATAAAGGAACTAGTGAAAGAAGAACAAACAAAACCCAAAGTTAGTAGAAGGAAAGCAGTCATAAAGATCAGAGCAGAGATAAATGAAATAGAAACAAAGAAAACAGTAGCAAAGATCAATAAAACTAAAAGCTGGTTCTTTGTGAAGATAAACAAAATTGATAAACCATTAGCCAGACTCATCAAGAGGGAGAGGACTCAAACCTATAAAATTAGAAATGAAAAAGGAGAAGTTACAACAGACACCGCAGAAATACAAAGCATCCTAAGAGACTACTACAAGCAACTCTATGCCAATAAATTGGACAACCTGGAAGAAATGGACACATTCTTAGAAAGGTATAACCTTCCAAGACTGAACTAGGAAGAAATAGAAAATATGATCAGACCAATCACAAGTAATGAAATTGAAACTGTGATTAAAAATCTTCCAACAAACAAAACTGCAGGACCAGATGGCTTCACAGGTGAATTCTATCAAACATTTAGAGAAGAGCTAACACCCATCCTTCTCAAACTCTTCCAAAAAACTGCAGAGGAAGGAACACTCCCAAACTCATTCTATGAGGCCACCATCAACCTGATGATATCAAAACCAGACAAAGATACTACAAGAAAAAAGAAAATTACAGACCAATATCACTGATGAATATAGATTCAAAAATCCTCAAAATACTAGCAAACAGAATCCAACAACACATTGAAAGGATCATACACCATGATCAAGTGGGATTTATCCCAGGGATGCAAGGATTCTTCAATATACGCAAATCAATCAATGTGATATGCCATATTAACAAATTGAAGAATAAAAACCATATGATCATCTCAATAGATGCAGAAAAAGCTTTTGACAAAATTCAACTCCCGTTTATGAAAAAACTCTCCAGATAGTGGGCATAGAGGGAACCTACCTCAGCATAACAAAGGCCATATACTACAAACCCACAGCAAACATCATTCTCAATGGTGAAAAACTGAAAGCATTTCCTCTAAGATCAGAAAGAAGACAAGGATGTCCACTCTTGCCACTATTATTCAACATAGTTTTGGAAGTCCTAGCCACGGCAATCAGAGAAGAAAAAGAAATAAAAGGAATACAAATTGGAAAAGAAGAAGTAAAACTGTCACTGTTTGCAGATGACATGATACTATACATAGAGAATCCTAAAGATGCCACCAGAAAACTACTAGAGCTAATCAGTGAATTTGTTAAAGTTGCAGGATACAAAACTAATGCACAGGAATCTCTTGCATTCCTATGCATTAATGATGAAAAACCTGAAAGAGAAATTAAGGAAATACTCTAATTTACCATTGCAACAAAAGCATAAAATACCTAGGAATAAACTTACATAGGGAGACAAAAGACCTGTATGCATAAAACTATAAGACACTGATGAAAGAAATTAAAGATGGTACAAACAGATGAGAGATCTACCATGCTCTTGGATTGGGAGAATCAGTATTGTGAAAATGATTATACTACCCAAAGCAATCTACAGATTCAATGCAATCCCTCTCAAATTACCAATGGCACTTTTTACAGAACTAGATAAAAAAATCTTAAAATATCTATGGAGATACAAAAGACCCTGATTAGCCAAAGCAATCTTGAGAAAAAACAAAACCAAAAAAAACTAGAGCTGGAAGAATCAGATTCCCTGACTTCAGACTATACTTATAAAGTTATAATAATCAAGACAATATGGTACTGGCACAAAAACAGAAATATAGATCAATGTAACAGGATAGAAAGCCCAGAGATAAACCCAGGCACCTATGGTCAACTAAGCTATGACAAAGGAGGCAGGGATATACAATGAAGAAAAGAGTGGTGCTGGGAAAACTGGACAGCTGCATGTAAAAGAATGAAAATAGAACACTCCCTAACACCATACACAAAGATAAACTCAAAATCGATTAGAGACCTAAATGTAAGACTGGACAATGAAAAAACCTTAGAGGGAGACATAGGAGGAACACTCTGACATAAATCACAGCAAGATCCTTTTTGGTCTACTTCCTAAGAGTAATGGAAATAAAAACAAAAATAAACAAGTGGGACCTAATGAAACTTAAAAGCTTTTGCAAAGCAAAGGAAACTACAAACAAGATGAAAAGACAAGCCTCAGAATGGGAGAAAATATTTGCAAACTTATCAAAGGACAAGGATTAATCTCCAAAATATATAAACAGCTCATGCAGCTCAATATTAAAAAACCAAACAACCCAATCAAAAAATGGGCAGAAGACCTAAATAGATGTTTCTCCAAAGAAGACATACAGTGGCCAAGAAGCACAAGAAAACCTGCTCAATATCACTAATTATTAGAGAAATGCAAATCAAAACTACAGTGAGGTATCACCTGATACCAGTTAGAATGGGAATCATCAAAAAAATCTACAAACAAGAAATGCTGGAGAGGGTGTGGAGAAAAGGGAACCCTCTTGCATGTTGGTGGGAATGTAAATTGGTACAGCCACTATGGAGAACAGTATGGAGGTTCCTTAAAAAACTAAAGATAGAATTACTATATGACCCAGCAATCCCACTACTGGTCATATACCCAGAGAAAACCAGAATTCAAAAAGACACATGCACCCCAATGTTCAGTGCAGCACTATTTACAATAGTCAGGTCATGGAAGCAATGTAAATGCCCATCAACAGACGAATGGATAAAGAAGATGTGGTACATATACACAATGGAATATTACTCAGCCATAAAAAGGTACAAAAGTGGGTCAGTTGTAGAGATGTGGATGGATCCAGAGAGTGTCATACAGAGTGCAGTAAGTCAGAAAGAGGAAAACAAATATCATATATTAACGCATATATGTGGAACCTAGAAAAATGGTACAGATGAACAGGTTTGCAGGGCAGAAATAGATGTAGAGAACAGACGTATGGACACCAAGGGGAGAAAGTGGCAGGGGGTGGTGGTGTGATCAATTGGGAGATTGGGATTGACATATGTACACTAATATGTATAAAATGGATAGCTAATAAGAACCTGCTATATAAAAAAAGAAAAAAAGATATGGACACTGAAGCTTAGAGAGGTTAAATAAGGGTTAATTTGTGTCCCTTAACAGGGACATCATGCTGCTTTCCACGTGTCATCTCTGGTTCTGCAGAGCACAGATAATGATGACATCGTACCTTCATTTGCCTTTGGGCTGATGTATTGAAAAGCTCCCATCATCAAGTTACTATCAGTAAAATGTAGTGAGCATTTTTAGCCAGGCATTCTTATAAGCACTTTAGTCAATTTACATAGTTTTCTTCTACAAAAAGCTCTGCAAGGTTCAAACAATGGAATACTATAGAGCAATGAGGATATCCAATGTATAATACACTTTAAATTATGGTTGGACATCGTAAGCTTAATGCTGAAGGAATGAGTCAGATATGTATGCGGTGCCATTTTCACAATGTATGAACACAAGACAAAACTAATCTCTGCTATTAGAAGATAGGGCAGTGGCTACCTTGGGAAGGGACAGTGACTGGAAGGGGTCAAGAGGATGCTTTATTGAGTGCTGATGAGGTCTGCTTCTTTGACAGGGATACCAGTTACAGCAGAGGGTTCAGTTTGTAAAAATTCATCGAACTGAATGAAATATTGTTTGGATTTCTCTATGTGTATAACTTACTTCATTTAAAAGTTTCACATATGCAGGCATAGTGCACATGCACACACACATACACACACACACACACACACCATGAAGCCTTTAAAAAATTCTTTGAGGGCTTCCCTGGTGGCGCAGGGGTTGGGAGTCCGCCTGCCGATGCAGGGGACGCGGGTTCGTGCCCCGGTCCGGGAGGATCCCACGTGCCGCGGAGCGGCTGGGCCCGTGGGTCATGGCCGCTGGGCCTGCGCGTCCGGAGCCTGTGCTCCGCAACGGGAGAGGCCACAACAGTGAGAGGCCCGCGTACCGCAAAAAAAAAAAAATTCTTTGAGGTATATACTTTATTATAGTTGTTTTTGATATTATCATTATCTAGATACTGAGGCATATAGAGGTTAAGTAATCATGCTCGGGTCACACAACTAGCAACTAATGTAGCCAAGGCATTTTGAACCCATAGTTTGGGGATATAGCTCCTAACCCCCTAGTAAAGTTAGTAAAATAGTACTTGGAGGCCAAACATACATACTATTAGTTTTAGAATATATCAAGATGCTTTACTAATTAATAAAATGCAAACTAATTTTATTGTTTCTGATACTGTGAAAGCTTTTAGACTTGGATTTTCCCAATCCAAAATTATCAAAAATACATTTCTTATTATGTGTGGATATGTATAAAATTAAAAAGGTCCTTTCATTGGGAAAAGCTGGGAACCACTGTCTTAGAACATAAACACGAAAAATCAATTAAATCAATTTTTTATGAACAGCCTCTCAGAACTCAGCTTCTGAAGTCCCCTTCCAGCCTGTTCATTATACTGAGGACCAGTGTTATGTCTGTGGATGACTGAAGTTCTGACCGATGTTACTGAGTACTAATTAATACCTCATCCTGTGAGGTGGAACTCTGGTAGAATCACTCTGAAACTAATTTTCAGAAATGCTTGTCCCACCTCAACAGATGTTACATCACTGTGAATATGAAGGGTTATGTTGTATAAAGCAAAGGGTTATTCTAGACATGTCAGTCTCTGCACAAGTCAATTAGCAGTCTCTACTACAGGTGATTTCCATTCACCGTAGCGTATAGACAGAATTTGTAATTATGCATTTATTTGGGTGTTGTTTGTTTCTATATACATTAGTTGTCATATAGTTGTCAACTCCATGAGGGAGAGGACTCTGGCTATCTCCCATTGCCAGCGTGTCACAAACAACTGGCATGAGAGCTAGCCAATATCAGATACTGAATGGATGGATGAATGAATGAATGAATGAATGAGACAGATCTAAAATTCAAGTACGTCCTATTACCTCTCTGATGGTGGCCAAGTTATTCAACTTCTCTGAATCTCAATTCTTTAAATCTGTGAAACATTAACCTCTTTTATTTTAAGTATTACATGAGATGATGTATATAAAATTTATAGTAAGCACTTGATAAGTGGTAGCTATTAATAGATTTCTTTTAAAATTTTCATATCTAAAAGTAGCACTAAAGAAACTAGAGGAGGTAATGGCAGAAAATGAAGATACTTAAAGTCTCAGGAAGGATACTCAGTGTCTCACCAAGAGGTGAAATTGAGGAAGAGGGCTAAGAACATGTGGCTAAGCGTAATGTAACTTATATATGCTGAGACGTTAAAGCACAATAATTCAAAGTGAAAAGGTGCACTGAAAATGCCTTGTAAACTGAGTGTAGATGTATACTGGTGGGTCAGTATTTACAAAGCTAATAGTCGTGCACAGAGACTAAAGCAAGGTGGCATTTTAGATCCCAAGAGTATCATAGAACCAGGATAAATTACTTGACATGAATAAAAACCTTTAATATAAATATGTACAATGTAGAGGAAGGAGTTTTATTCTCTCTACATATGTAACGTGTATTCAGTGTCAGATCTCCACTGTATACTGTGTAGAAACACCACGTGTAGAAGACAAACATTATCTGTGCTTCCAGATTTGGGGTTTTGGTTAGATATACATTTTATGCCCCTGGAGCTACTCACACATTTTTGCCTTTTCACTGAGCTCACTATATGATGACCCTGTTCCTTCCCATTATGTTCTACCCTGATTTGTATGATAATTAGTTCCATGCTTTTTAAAATAGTTTTGATCACCCCAAAATGCTTTCCTAAACGCTTGTCTGTTTGGAACTTTGTATAATAGAATCATACGATATATGTCATATATTTTTTTGTCCTTTCTTTTACTAGAAGAGGGAAAATTAGACCACATTGTAAGAGTGAAGGGTATCATTACAAGGATGAAAATGAAAGTCAAGCAGTGGGAAAAGACAGAGAGAGAAAAAAAGCAACGGAGGCTGATCCCACCATCCTTAGAACACAGATCTAGCAATGGGAGTAGAAGATGTTCCTCTTTTAGAGTCTGGGCTCCTCTGGGCTCCTGTTGCTGCTGCTGCCAATGCTACTGTGGAATGGCTTGAGACATGAGGTAGTGGAAGGAAAATATGAGAAAATGAGAGAAGGTGCCTCACTCTCTCCGAGCGTGATGAGTGCTCCTTCTCACGCTGAGCCAGAACTGCAGGGCTTCTCCTAGAGCCCTCTCTGTATGCTAACCAGTGCCCACTTCTGCACTGGCCAGAAATATTGGAGGAAAATAGCAAGCAATCTCACCATTAGGTCAATGCTGCTTTACATTATGGTCTTCTTCCTCAATTTACCTGGTATGATTACTTTTCAGAACCCTCAAACACCACTCCATGCATTTTGTACAGGTTTTACAGCAGGAGTAAATCTATGAAGTCTGTTTCTTGAACAATGTGCAGCTGCTGATGCCTCTGCTTAGTTTTCTTTTTCTTTCTTTTCTTTTTTGATTTTAAGCCTGACTCCCTAAAGGTCAAGCTTGTGTTTACATAGCTTATTTTTCAGCCAAAGATTGGGCTCAAACACTACAAGCCAGTAAATCTTGCACTATGTGCTGAAGGATGTGGGGGGGTGGCCAGGGAGCCCATTCAAACTTCAGGCCATTTCTAAGTCTGCTTTCTGTCAGATGGGCTCTGTGACATCTCCCCCTGGTCATTACAGGCTTCTTCTGCCAGGGATGTGCAGGTGGTTGGCACACGCACACACTTTATGTAGCACACATACACAGCCTCTGGTCAACCTGGGATGTATGACTATCTCACCTCCCTGTTCTCCTTCGCTAGTGCACAGGTTTCTTATTTCCATCGAGCAGGCCTGTGATCTCAGGATAGAAACCACTGGCCTTCCTTGTTCCCTTATCATGGATGTTGTCACTTCAAATGACACAATCCAAACCAAGCGTGACCCCTTTGGTGGCAAAGCTTATATTCATTCACAGCCTGCCCCACCATGGTTGTACTATTATGCAGACCAATCTGGGGGAAATGGGAGAACCTTTGGGCAAAAATGTCATGGACTATGCTGTTTTTACTTGAAATTTAGTCATTTTCATTAATAAATGCTTCTTTCTTGATTATCTACTTTTGAGTTCCTATGAACTCAAAAGTATGACTACCACTCATTCCTATGAAATGGTCATATTTTACAATTTTTTCCCCCTTTACAACTTTCAAGCTCCTCATTCTACCATGTTGGAAGCTGATTTCATAATCAAATATAATATTTTGATATAAAATGGCTATCTGCAAAGATAAATTGTATTATAATACAAGCATTAAACAACTAGAAAATTACATATGAAAATATGATACAGTTTTAATAGCATCAATATTCATCAGAAATTTAAGAATATATCTATCAGACCTGAAAGAACTCTACAATGAGATTTAGAAATCATAAATTAAGACACAGAAAAATGTAGTGAGACATCGTAACATTTGCTTAGTTGGAAGACATAATTTGGTAAAAATTTCAATTTTATCCAAATGGATTTGAAAACTCAATTTTACTAAAAATCCCAGCAGTGTGTTTGCTTGTTTGTGTGTGTGTGTGTGTGTGTGTGTGTATAAATAGACAAGATGTTTCAAAGAATAACAATCTTGAAAAAGAACAAAGCTGAAGGAATTACACTACCAGAAATCAAGATATATTAAAAGCTTTACTAATTAAAATAATATAGTATCAGAGCAAGAAAAGAAAAATAAACTAATAGTATTGAGTTGGCCAAAAAGTTTGTTTGGGTTTTTCCATAACATCTTACGGAAAAACCCGAAAGAACTTTCTGGCCAATCCAATACAAAATAGAGAATCCAGAAACAGCAGTCTATGCATACAATAAACTGTGTGTGACAAACCTGATAATCTAATGCAGTGAGAAAAAAATATTTTCAATAATCAGTGCTAGCTCAAACAGATATCCATATGAAAACAAAATGAAATTTACCCCACCTGTCATCATAGACAGAAATACTTCCAGAAGTGTATGTCCAAATACAAAGACAAAAGCAATAAAGTTTTTGCAAGGAAACAAGGGAGAATAGCTTTATGATATTGAAATCCATAAATATTTCTTAACTAGGACATAAAAAGCACTAATTGAAGAGGACTGATATACCAGACTATATCAAGAATAAGAAATATTGGTCAGCAAATAACACCATTAATGCAGTAAAAAGGCAAGCCACAGCATGGGATAAGACAGCTGTTTTATGCTATGTCTAGAATGTATAAAGAACTCATAAAAAATAATAAGAAAAAATTCAGTCCAGGAAAAAAGGTGACAAAATGTTTCTCAGAGGCACTTCACAAAGGCAGGGATCCAAGTGACCAATAACATATGAAAAGGTACTCAACACAATTATTCTTCATATAGGTGCAAATGTAAAACATAATCAGATACTAAAGCTAAACAAAGGCTAAAACAAAAATGACAAAATAAGAAAAAAGAAAGAAAAGGGAAGGAGAGAAGAAGGGAGGAAGAGAAAGGGAGAGAGGAAGGGAGAAAGAGGGGGAAGGGAGAAAAACCATGGGGTGGGCAGGGAGAAAGAAAAAAGTACAAAGTTAAAAAAAAAAAGAAAGAATGAGAGAAAGAACAAACCAAGATTAAAGAAGAATTTGGAAGAGGAGGGGGTAACAGGTCTTTCATACATTCCTGGTAAAAGTATAAATTGCTGGGCCCATTTTGGATAACCACTTGACAGTATGTACCAAATCTAATATAAATGATAATTTACCCAAAAAATCCAATTCTAGGTATATATACCCAATAGAAATGCAAATATACGGTCACCAAAATACGTTACACACATATTTATATTCTTATATTCATAATAAGAAAAAACTGGACATCAATTGCCAATCAAAAATTGAAAATATAAATATTGTTTTTGCTTTGTTCAAATAATGGTTAACTATATAATACTGAGAATGAACAAACTAAAACTGCTTATATCCAAACATAATACTGAAAAAGGAGGCAGACACCAAGAGTTCATATTGTATAGTTGTATAAATTTCAAAACAAGAAAAAACTAATGGATAGTATTACAATTCAGGATTGTGGTTACTCATGAATGAAAAGTGGCACGGGAGTTTTTTTCTGTTTTTCTGATGTTCTTTCTTGAGTCAGGTGTCAGTTACCCAGATGTGTTTAGCTTGTGAAAATTCATTCAGCTGTTCATCTGTGATCTTTGTAAGTTTCTGCATACCTGTATACTTCAATAAAATGTCTATGTAAATAATTAATGTTTGTTTTGATCTTTTTTTTATATTTAAGTTTGTTTTGATCTTTTAAATGCAAATTACAGTGGAATGAAGACTATCCCTGAAAAAAATATCATTTTTATTCACTTGCATTAAATATAAGGGGAAGAAAAAATGGTGAAGCTATAGTTAATGATGAATAGCTGTGAATAGTACACACACTCTTCTCTATGCCAAAGCTCCTAACATATATGTAGCAAGAATGGTGAGTCACAATAATAATTATTAATATATACAGATATTATTGTTACATAGGCCTAGGCTGAAAAAATGGTTAGAAATTCTACTTTATGTAACCTAACATGGCAACACACTTTTTACTTAGTCACTGGTTCTTGTTAATTTTATAAGTACAATTTTATACTAAACTAGGTAGGATTGTGCTCAGGAATGTATCAGATCTGGTCTGATTATTTGAGAGGTAATAATATATGAATGGTGGAGCAGAGAGATAGTATTTCAGTTCTACGTCCCTACTTAAAATGATAGAGTTAATGAATAAACATATTTATGGTTTGAGGGGACACTAGGGTATTCATCATGGGAGAAGGGAGATACAAATATGGAATGGAGGGAGGTGAGGAAGAGCCCTGTATTATTGGATTTGAATGGAGTATAAGAATGAATTCTTTATTTAAGAAAAAATATTGATATCAAACTTAATTTACATCATCTACTTTCATTTTATACTTGCTTTGTATGAATGCTGCCCCAAATTTTCTTTTCATTACACAGTATTTGGATTTTCCTGCATCAGTGAAAACAGGTAATTCCTTGAAGACAGGGGAAAGGTTTAAGTGATTTACAAGTTTCTAGCTTCAAATATGCCCTGTTCTGTTGGTACAGCAAAGTGCATTTTTTGATAGACGCTACTTTTTTTTAAGAGTTGCAGCAGCCCCTAAATCTTGTATTTGTTTTGTTGTTTTTGTAGGACGCTTTATTTCCCAAACTTATTTCTAATTGTCCTTTTACCACTCTTCATAGGATGCCTCATGGTAATGCTTTCCAGAAGCTGCCTTTTATTCACCTGCAAGCCCACCTGCCCCTTAGATCCCTGGAAACCAGTGCTCTGCTGCATTTCAGATAGGACACTTCCTTTCTGGAGATGGTTTTATTTGTTTTCCACCATTGTTGGGCCCTGACTGCCCTCTCCTCTTTTCCATGTAATCTTCTCCTAACTCTCCATTTATGAGATGGGCTCAAGTGCTGGTTCTGTCAGTGGTGATAGTTTCCTCCATCTTTAAATGTACATTAAAACATATTATATTCTCTGTTTGCTAGATATTCTGCAATTTTTGAGCATTGATGGTTTCATTTGATTTTCAAAAGCTGGGTAGTGAGTTCTGAATGTAGTCCTCTGCCACTTTCCTACCAGAAAAGGGAAGCCCTCTGTAGGCACACTGTAAGACTTTTTAATAAATAAATGAATATTTCAGTGTGTTTAATATGCAAAGCACTATAAGTGCACAACTTCCCTCATACCGGGCAAATGTTCTGTGTAAAAGAATCCATATTCAGATTAGTGAGCTGACTTTCAACGATGATACCTCTCAGAAACATCTCTCTATAAACAAGAATGGTGTGGGGCTTCCCTGGTGGCGCAGTGGTTGAAGGTCCGCCTGCCGATGCAGGGGACACTGGTTCGTGCCCCAGTCCGGGAAGATTCCACATGCTGCGGAGCGGCTGGGCCCGTGAGCCATGGCCGCTGAGCCTGTGTGTCCGGAGCCTATGCTCCGCAACCAGAGAGGCCGCAACAGTGAGAGGCCCGCGTACAGAAAAAAAAAAAAAAAAAAAAAAAAAAAAAAAAAAAAAGAAAAAAACAAGAATGGTGTGTACTCCGGCACTTTGCTCCCCAAATATTTTTGCTCCCAAAATATTTTTATGTAAATATTTATATATACAAAAGTCTAAAAAAAAAGTCGAAACTTATTAGGATCCACCATGATTTTTGAACATAATCTTGTTTATAGTATCCGTATACTTATTCCTCATTGTTAGTAGAAAGGTATTTGGGAAAATCAGAAAAAACGTGTCATCTTTAAAATATATTTTCTCTTAAAAATAAAAGACAACATAGAGAAAAGTTTAGGGAAGAAAGTTCCAAGAAAGGGCCATGTTCTAGTGAAGTTCTAAGAGATAGTAACAGAACATGCTCATGCATTGCCAGTGATAGTGCAATGTATAAACAACATTTTAAGAGGTTGCATTGATATGATGTATTAAAAATTTGAAAGTGCTTAAGTTTGAATTACCATTTCCACTTTTCCACATCTGCTTTAGAGGAATACAAACATGGACACAGAGCCATGAACAAAGCTATTTATTTCCATAATGTTTTCATTAGCAAACAGAGGAATTAAATGTCCATTAGGTGAGGAAGAGATATACAAACTAATGCAGATCCTTGCTATGCAATACTATGGAGCAGTTTACAAAAATGAGGTGATCATTTGAATGTTATTATGGGTAAAACTGAACTATGCTCAAATATCTACCCCAGGTGGAACAGAGACCTAACAGTCAAAGTTTAAACAATGAAGTTTCTAGAAGATAAAATGAAAAAATATCTTCATGACCTTGAAGTAGGCAAATATTTCTTTAACAAAAATATTATTACGAAAATAGTAAAAAGAAAAATTTTAATCCTTAAAGAAGAACTGAGAGAGTATAAAGAAAATAAAAAAGAATATATATAAGAATGACTCATATAGAATGTGTGACAACCTCCCAGAAATCACTAAGAAAATGACAGATAGCTGTTTAAAAAGAGAGAGAGAGAGAGAGAGAGAGAGAGAGAAAAGATTGGAAAAAATTCCTTTACAAAGAGGATTTCCAACAGGCAATATAAAAAGGAGAATGTGATTAATATCATAAGACTCCAGAGAAATTAAAATCAAAGCCATGTAAAATATTATTGCTTTCTCACTAGAATGACCACACTTTTTTTTTTAATGAAAAAATATTTAGTTTAATGAGCCCCTGGAGCTTGAGTCTACTATGACAGAGTATAAATTAGTACAATTGCCTTGGAAAACATTTTGGCAGTACCTCCCAAGCTAAAAATATGCTTACCCAATGACCTACCAATTTTACTCCTATGTAAATATTCAAATAAAATGAGTACTTTTGTCTACTGAAAACATGTACAGAAATATTCATATTAGCTTCACCCATAATAGCCAAAACTGTAAATAGCATAAATATCCATATAAATGTTCATATAAAGAAATATTACAGCAGAATGAAAAAGCTGTTTCTCACAACAATATGGAAAATCTCACAAAATAATGCTGAACAAAAGAATTTGGAAACAAAAGTGTACATGTGTAATGAATCCATTTTTAAAAGCAGGAAAAATAAACTATGATGATTAAAGTCAGAATGATAGTTACCTTTGGGGTATATTGACTGAGAGAGACATGATAGGGTTATTTGGGGTGTTAGTAATATTTTAATATTGATCCATCTGATGGGTTGGCTTCACATGTATTTTCATTTTATTTTATTTTTTATTTTTATATTTTCTCAAGTCTATTCTTTACATCTGTGTCTTTATTCCTGTCCTGCCCCCAGGTTCTTCAGAACCTTTTCTTTTTCTTTTTTTTAGATTCCATATATATGTGTTAGCATACGGTATTTGTTTTTCTCTTTCTGACTTACTTCACTCTGTATGACAGGCTCTAGGTCCATCCACCTCACTACAAATAACTCAATTTCATTTTAGAAATGAAAGTATATTGTCATACTTTTAAGATTATTAACTTTTACATTTGAACTCCATAATTAGAAAAAGAGAATGAGGAGGTATCTCTATATATTTACATAGAAATATTTCTAAGACATATTATAAAGTCAAAAAGTAAATTGTAAAACAATATCTATTGTAAAACAATATCTATAGTATGGACCCATTTTTATGACCATCCCACCTCAACAAAATAAGAAACAAAACTGCATATTTGTATGTGTATGTATAATTTTCAATTGTGTGATTAAAAACAAATGTATCTCACTCACAGAGTAATTCCAGGAATTCTGAACCATGTCTAGGTCAGAGAATTCTTATTAGGCCAGTTTTTCCTTATATTAGTTTCAATTAAATCGAGATATTTTCTGTGTCAAATTTATTCCAACAGAAATGACCTGGGATTTTGCTTCTTCAAATTAAATTTAGTTTCATAAAGCATTAATTATAACTATATTTTTTCATAGTGAAAACTTTGCTTCTCTTTACCTTTGACTTGAAAGACCAGAGAACTGTCATGTCTACTAAATTCTATCTCCATGTCTAATCAGTGCTAATATTACAATCAATTCAAGGACCAACGATCAGTCTTTTCTAGAGTTATACAGTCTGAGTTTCAGTGAAGAAAAGAATGAAAATTACCAGTCTTACATCCTTGTTACAATAAATCACTGAGTATTTATTTATCACTAATCTTTTACTTAATCCTTTCTTAGGCAGCCTGAAGAGTAATGAGAAAATATCAGACGTGGTTCCTGCTGTAAAGCAGACAATAATGCAATTGAAAAGAGAGAGTTTTGTTAAAGATCTTTTGTAATTTAAACTACCTACAGAAGGGCCATCTGTCAAAATGATGGATTAAATTTTAATCCAGACTAGGAAGCGAGTGACAAATATATACTTATCATTTAAGATACTTATAGAATGATTACACTGATAAATTTATATTGGGACTAACTAAAACACAAAAAAGACACAAAATGGATTATGTTACACACTGATGACTCTGAAGAAGTTATTGTGAATAATTAAGAGTAATGAATACAACAACTTGATTTTGTTCAAAATTAAAAATGAGCTTCTCGGGCTTCCCTGGTGGCGCAGTGGTTGAGAGTCTGCCTGCCGATGCAGGGGTCACGAGTTTGTGCCCCAGTCCGGGAAGATACCACATGCCTCGGAGCGGCTGGGCCCGTGAGCCATGGCCGCTGGGCCTGCGCGTCCGGAGCCTGTGCTCCGCAACGGGAGAGGCCACAGCAGTGAGAGGCCCGTGCACCGCAAAAAAAAATAAAAAAAAATTAAAAAATGAGGTTCTCAATCTTTTCCCATAATAAATTTACAATATTTATTTTTGAAAATCTCCAAATATTTATTCATAATAATAAGCTTGCACTGAGTAGAAAATACAAATTATGGTACTGATGATAATAAAAATAGTAATTTCCAAATGTTGAGATGTCACTTGATGAAGTTCAGGCAAGTAGAAAGTAAGACAGCCAAAATTTGAATAGTTTTATCTGAAGCCAAATTCATATCATTTCTCTCACCTCAGAGTTCCTTCTATCCAGTTCTATAAAAGTATAAAAAATTGCTTCTACATTTAATATACACTGATGCAAATATATTGCCTATTATGTCACTCAAAGTCCCATGTAATTGACAACATTGAACATGTTACACCAAATAAAAGTATACCTGCACTGTCAAAAGTACATCTCTTTTATAAGATGAGAGTTATGCTTTCTCTTAAATTTTCCTTTTTCCTACCCTCTCTGGACATACATAGCTAAATTTTATGCTAGTAATAGAATATGTTAATATTGTCAATGTCATTCTATTTCCCTTTTCCTCCTTTGTGTTTACATCAATTTACTTGAAGTTGCCTGAAATTCCTATTCAGAAGATTTGAGTTGAGGTTAAATTAAAGTTAGATGTGACAGGCATTGAATAACTTCTATTAGTAAATACAGATGAAGTTCCGACAAATATGAGGCAGAAAGAAGTCTATTTTTTATTAGCCTATGTGAATAGAATGTATTTTTGGTTTCTACTAGTGATGATGAAGGAAAAAAATATACTTGGTTCACGGTCCAAAGAAAAATAGAGATGAGAGGGCTCTCCAAAGAGGAAGGGTATCCTCCCACATCTAGGCCGTCTTCATTCAGTGTACTCTGGACAGAGGGCATCAAACTTTCTCTCAATATCTCCGTGGAAAAATAGACCCTGCCATCATCTGCTTTCAACTTTTTTGTGTTTCCTCAGTGGTTTTCCCACTGAGATACTCTCCATGAAGCTGTCTGATTTCTTCATTCTTACCAATTTTCTCTCCTAGACTTCTGTCTAAGCAGACTGTGTTTTCCAAGATTGGTACTGATTCAGCCTGTTACTTCTGCTTTATGCTTCTGAGCACCAAGGGCTATGATATTAACACATGGTGCATTAGTGTCCTAAACACCATTGAGAAGAAAGCAAGTCCCCAAAGGGTGAAGGTATTAATGACAACAATGAGCACTTCAGTAAGAAGCCCAGGGTGTTTCAATCCAGTGTCCCAGAATGATATATAACTTTGCCAATTGTAGCAAGCATTTCAGGGATCGATTATCTCTTATAAGTTGTAAATACAGGTACTATTTCCATTCATGCAAAAATTATTTAGAAAGCAAACTATGGAAATGTTTTCTACTAATTTAAATGGTAAAAGAAGAAGGCAAAGGACTGGAATTCTTGCCATGCTCAGCCCTAAAACAGAAGATCCTCTGTTTGGGCAACAGTGCTGTGGATATAGCCAAGAGACTGCTTTGGCACAAAAAAGAATATATCAGCATTACCACTGCCAGTTACATTCCATTGCCTTTAGTTTCCTGGCTGAGTTTATCTGTGTGTTTGGGGGAGGGGAAAAGGCAAGAGGGAGGCAAATCTGGCAGCCATTTCTCTTCAACTCTACAACGTCCTTTATAGTATCTAAATAAGAATATGCTCCTAGTTCATCATCATTTTGCAGGTCTAACTATTGGGAATATCAACACTGTGATAGTTACCACAATATTGCTGAACACAGCTATTACTCTGCTTATAGAAAATCAAGGAAAGAAAAAAATTGATTTAATGAACCTTTGATTACTCTGATGTTTAATTTTTAGTTTAAGTTCCAGCCATCTATTGCTGTGTAAAACTAATTTTAAAAAGAACAGAACATAGTTGTATAACAATAATGTATTATCCCACACAATTCTGTGAGTTGAATCAGCGCAACTGAGAAGTTATTTCTTGGGGTCTACCATGCAGATGAAGGAAGATGTAGGCTGATCTTGTGGTCATTTTAAGGCTTGACTGAATTGGAAGTCCAAAACATCTCCCTTACATGACTGACAGTTGATGCTAGCTTTGGCTAGGCTCCTATTTGGGACTGATCACTGGAGCACCAATATGTGGTCTTTCCATCTGACCAGGGCTTCTTCCAGCATGGAAGCTGTGTTCTGACAGGGAGTATCCTAAACATGAGCATTCCTAAACCCAGAAACTGGCACAACACCATTTCTGCTGAATCTAATTGTTCAGAGCAGTCACAAAGATCTCCCAGAATCAAGACAAGGGAGAGGGACACAGGCCACACCTCTGGATGGGTGGAGCATCAAAGAACCTGTGGCCATCTTTAATCTGCCACACTGTAATTATTACCATATGTGGGGAGTCGCATCTTAATTAAATGGCTAAAATTGTTTGTGAATATCATGAAGATATTTTTAAAAGTCCACAGTTAAAAATTTGCAGAGTAGTAATCTGCAAAGCACAGTATATTTGTATCTTGCTGGTAGGTAAAGAACATTAACAAAATTAGTATAATTTGATTTATATTCCAACCCTCTTTACTCGTGAGCTAATTTTTGGAGGACTGACAGCTATTTCAGCATAAGACATTCTCCTACTGGCCCAGCGAGAGTGAAGATGTTAGTGTTGGTTGTAGAGGAGGTGAGGGGCCATTAAAGATATAAGGTGTTAGGTCTCTAAATATCCTTCTCCTTTCATGGTATTGAGGGCCGAAGTAAAGTGAGCCTCCGATTAACTCTGATTTCAACAAACCCATGGTTCTTTCATTAGATATTCCCAGTGGTTTATACATTGAAGTCTTCTGTGTTACTATTACCCCTGTTTCCCCCTCTTAAAATGATACTTATACCCCATAGGAACCCTCTTTCCAATGTGTCTCCTGTGAAATTCAGATGACTTCTCTCTGTGTCCTAGTCTCTTGCATTCAAAGTGAAATTTTCTTGACCCATCACTCAATGTCCATGGGTTAGGGAAGTCCAAAACATTTCTCATGATCAGGTCAAGCTCTCAAAAGCATTCTCGTGGTCAGTTATTCTATAAGCATCGTATCTGTTTCACCCTGCTTTATTTAACACTGTCTGGATTAAAGTAGCTCATATCTACTAAAGTAGCTCAATGTCTCTATTAGAGGAACAAGAAAAACACATGTGTACATCTAATAGGCTGAGGAATTAAAATACACTAATAATTGGGGAGAGTACACTGAAGGTCTTAGTGTATTGGAGCATTAGAGCAAATAATGGAATATCCACAACCAAGTGATGAAGAGACAAGTATAAAATTTTTTCATGTTATCTAATTCTGGATACACACTTTGGAGGATGGGTGTACATGAGACCATATATCCTGAGTATAACCTGTGTTTCCTTAAACCTCTCTACTTGCAGGAAACAGCACTGGCCATGTTTGTCCTACTTTTATAACCAGTTAAAAGTATATCTTGATCATGTGGTTTTCCCTTACATATTTAAATTTATTTTAAGTCTTTTGAAAGCCTGATCTCTAATTCCTGAAATGTGAACAAGAATAACAACAAAACAAAAAGCAAACAAACAAAAATACCCCAAATAAATCACCACAACAGAATCATTTAAAACCATAGCAACAAAAAACCTGAGTTAAGCATAGTGGGATATAACTATATTTAAGCCAGTTAAGTATTTTACAGAGTAGTTAACAAGATTCTTAGAAAACTGATCAATCTTTTGAAAGGTAAAAATCAAGTAAAACTTACATCTCAAGGTTTGTATTATATTCCTTTCAGTGTCATATCAGTTTAATATTGCTTTTGGGATGAGCTATTGCCGCATTCTGCCTATTTTCTTCTTTCCAACAGGATAATACTGTTCATATGCCCAATAATGACAAATAGATTTCATCTCATGTGACAACTCTAATCAATTGATACTGGAAGCTTGGGGCATTGTTTTGCAAACAGTTCTGAGGCTATGTCTGGACTCAACAGGACTAAAAGTTCTTTATATCATCCAAGGGCATGATGCAGGAAGTTGAATTACTAAGTGAAAGATATCAGTCAACCCCACATTGCCTGCTAAGAACTATGGACAGGGATTTATCCTTGGTGTTTCAAAAGACCATCTGTGGGTCTAGTCATTGCTATACTCCTCTTATCTAGCATAAAACGAGCATTCAACAAGATTAACAAATGAATGAATCAATAAAAAGTACTGGATTTTGGTTTTTTAAAAAATATATGTCTGTAATGGACATACAATGGGAAACAAATGGGAGGGACAAGTAAGGAAAGAGAGAACTAGTAGCCTACATCAACAAAGGTGTCTTCCATATACTTCAGTAAACCTTAAGAATGTGGCATAAGATTTAATACATACTCCGGACAGCTTGTAAAATTTACCTCCCCTTTACCAAAATATCTGTTTTATTAAATATCAAATAGTCTGTAGTAGACATTTTCTAGTTAGAAAACCATGAAATTATTTTAGAACTGGATGAGATTCTAAAATTTAAACTTAAATTAGATTGAATTGTTAATATTTGAGTACATGACTATCCCCCTGGATCCAAACCTTCACCCTCTGCTAGGCCAAGACTGTAGTGTAGGGCAGAACGTGTGTTATATACAATTTCCCTTCCCACACACAGCCATAAATCTTTCTCTATAAACACTTGGGAATCATCACCTGATATTATGATATGCTTATGAAATCCTATATTTTACAAATAATTCTAGTTGAATCTTTTTGGTCACCTCAGAAATTACATGAAAAATACTTCTCTGAAGTGTTTTTGAAATTATTTGAAAGTTCAGAATATTTTATACATACATCAGATATCATATTGTTGCTAACAATAACATAAATAAAAGCAACAATAATTTCTCTACTTTTTAACATAGTATAGCATACTATACTTAGATAAACTATAGTTAAATATACAGACATTCCTCAGTATGCGTAGGGGATTGATTCCAGGAACTCCCTACTCCATACCAAAATCTGCAGATGCTCAAGTCCCTTATATAAAAAGGCATAGTACAGTTGGCCCTCCGTATCCACAGGTTCTGCATCCATGGACATGGAAGGCCAACTGTACTGGGGTTTCTGTTCTGGCTTCATCCTTTATATGTGATTTTGGATATGTAGCTTAAAGTTTCTATGTTTTCTTATTGGTAAAGGGACACAATAATTGTAACTACATCAAGAAGGTATATTATAAATGATTTTTGTTTTTTGTTATTTCTTTAATCATGTATGTAAAATGAGACAATTTGTTATAGCATTTCATTGTTACTACTTCAAGCATGAGCTTTAAAAAATTGGTTTTCTTGAGCTCGATTATTTGCAACAAATAAAAGCAATTTGTGATCACCAACCCCAAATCTTCCACAGTGCACTTAGAGGTCTAGGATACATCTTCACAAGGATGGGAGATTTCTCTCTGATATCTTTCTCCATAGCCATGAGAAAACACAATTTCTGGCTCTGAGGTGACATACTCCTGACTCTTAGAAATGCAGCTCTAAATCTTTATCTTACTTGATTCTTTTGATATTTCTATCCGTCTCCTTCTTTTGGAAAGTCTTGAAGCCTTCCCTTGCTCTATCTCTAATAATCTCTCTCTTATATTTCTAATAATTCCTTCCCAGTTTTACACCTTACCTCTTAAATGTAAGTATTCACCAAAGTTCCAGCATAGTTTAACTTTACTGTCGTCCCTCACTAGAGCTCCGCATATGTGAATACAATCAACTACCCAACATTTCACCATATCTCTCAGGCACCTCAAGCTCCACTGAAATGACAATAATCAAACTTTAAATTAAATGCTCCTCCTGTAGTCGCCTTCCTGTTAAAACCACCAGTCACTGTTGTGCATAACACAAATCTGAGGTCCTGAATTTTTTTCTCTTCTCTCCAATTACTATGATTCTACTTATCAACTCTGCCCTGAACTTCCTACTTCCTTTATTTTATTTTTCCTCAGTCACCTTGAATCTCTTCTTGGCACATTTGCCCAAGGGATCTCTCTAGAATGTAGGACTCATTATGTCTCTGCCTCCCTTAAAGTCTTCTCACAACATCCTGCAAACTTCAGAATGAAAGTCATGATTCTTGGCATGACACAAAATCTTTCATTGTCTATTTTCCCCCTGCCTCTCCAGCAACTTCTTACCTTGTGTCCCTGCACTTGACCATAGTGTGTACCCCTACAAAATGATTTGCTGTTCCTGGAATAGCTGTCTCTCCACCATGACTTCTGGCTTGTCCTCCTTTTTTGAATTTCTCTTCAATCTTTAGACTGCTTATCAGTCTGCTTGCTAATTCATGGCTTTAAAGACTCTACTTCCTTCTTCCCTCTTGCCATATTTTGCCACCTTCATTATTATCAGTATCACATAACAGGTAAAAGTACTAGTACTAGTAGTAACAGTAATCATATACTGCGCACTTAATATTGCCATTTTAAAGATGAAAAAACTGAAGCATCAAGTGGTGAAGTACTTTAACCCCAAATCTTATAGCTTCCATTTGGGTCAGGAGTTAAAAACCAAGCAATCTGACTCCAGGGTTCTACTTTTTAACAAAACTATTCCTCTTCCCTAACCTAGAAGCCTAGTCACTGAGTTGCAAGGGTCTATCCACTTATTTGTCTCCTTCAATGGTCTCTGAATTTCTTGAAGTCAGTGTCAAGTCTTTATCATCAAATTCTCAATGCATGGCTTTGATTTCTTCATTCCCAGGTTTTTCAAGTAGGGATATGAGGAAAAGAACTTGCCAAATGTAAGAAGCCTGATTAAAATTTAACACTAGCATTCAAAAATATTGAGGACTCGGGAAGAAAGGAAGGATAGGTATTGTAAGTTTAAAATGTAATGAAGAATGAATTCATTCAGCTGTTATGGAGTAGTTACTAAGGCTACACAATGTGTTAGTTGATCTAGGAGGCAAGATGGAATAAGAAGTGTCTTAGTGGAATACTTTTTTCACAGTCACGTCTTATCCATTCTGAACAGTTATTTATGTGGCCTCTGCTACAATATGTATTCTAGGTAAATATCATATCTATGTATTTGCCATTAAGGTCGTAAAATTTCTGTGAATTGGGTGTGATTATTCCTGTTTACAGCTGTTGAATCTAGAGGCAGAGGATTTCAGTGACTTGTCCAAGTTCACATTTTTACTACACCAAAGCTCTCTTCCACAAATATATAATTAAAGAGGAGAAAGAGAGAGAAAGACAGGAAGGAAGGAAGGAAAGAAGGAAGGAAGGAAGGGAGGGAGGGAGGAAGGATGGAAGGAAGGAAGGAAGAAAGGAAGGAAGGAAGGAAGGAAAGAAGGGAGGGAGGGAGGGAGGGATTGCATACATTTGTATGTTTGTGTGTGTGACTGAGTATGTATTAGTATGTGTGTATGTCCACCAGGTACCAATTGAATCCTCCTATACTCTCTTCAGGTTGGGCCAAAGTTGGGGGTAGGGACTGTGGCTGCTTGGCAGAAGTATGGAGTACTGGAGGAGAGTAGAGAGGGCAGAATATTCTCTGCCTTCCTACCAAAGAGATTGGGTCAGATTGGCTCACTCCCTCAACCAAGGTTCACTGTTTTCCTCAAAGCTGCTGACTGTTCAGGTGTATCTTCTCCACAGGCCTGGGGGTGGAAGGCTCAGGTCACTGAACACTGACCAGACCGTGTAGTTTCCCAATGCCTGCCCTTTGCAATCAATCTCTTTGTAAATAAAATTTTCTATATTAAGAGTGCCATGTGCTTACTGTGGGACCCAGACTGATGTATTCGGTGTTTGTGTGTTTATCAGTACACAATCATTACAGTTCTTTTACTGTCTAATTATTTCTCTACATTCTATAGCATCATGTCATTATAAATTTTATAGTGCAATTACTTGACTACAGTAGAACTTACAAAATAATTAATGACAAAAAGTACGGATCTTTTATTAAGGTCCATAAGGTAATCTGTAATATTTTTGCTGGATATAGCCAATTGCTCACATATAAACAGAGTCCTGTCCCTTAATATTAAGCAGATTTCTAGAGGAAAATGTCTTATAGTATTTGCAGCTAGGTTTCCTTTGGCTTTGAAAAGACCAAAGCTATTATTCTAAAGGGAGGTTAAGGGAGCAACAAGTTTTGCACTTTCAATTTCCAGATCAGCAGTGATGATAGCACAGCATTATTTACATCCACTTTCCAATAGATTCTGCTTAGCACTGTCAAAATCAAAGCTGAACAAAACTCTCCCTTCTCACCACTTTGTCATCCTTACCCTTACAAGCATGAAAATGAAAATTCTTCCCTGTTATGGGGAGATAATGTTGCTCTGGTTATAAAGGTAAAGTAGATTTATCACAATAATTGGGAGTATGATTCTCCATTATGGTTAGTGATTGCAAAGACAGTTGACATGAAAACACTAAATTTTATTTATTTTTTCCTCCTTTCCTCACCATTTCTTCAATTTCTACATAAAGAACTTCATTGTGTACATACTAGTGGAAGTTTATCTCCAGGATGATTAGGCATATCATAATTTGGAAATTTATATATTATATATTGCATATATTACATATACATACACCCTGATAGTGACTACATGATTTTTTACCTCTGTAAGGCTTTGGATAGAGTGGTTGAAGTGTGGAAGAATTTGGAATTCATGTTGAATAGGTCCATGACCTGCTCTTTCTTCAATGATGACGTATTTTAAGGCTTAAGTGATCCTATCACACTAAAATTTATGATATACTATTCAAGAAACTTGATCAGAATATAATTTTGGCTCATTATAGTGTAATAATAAGCTTTATAGTACAGTTTCACTGCACTGTTTGTGTTAAAGTGATGAAGAAAGTGAACTATATCTTTTTATTTTTTTTTGCCAAAGTTAGATTTAATGACCTCTCATTTTCCCAGGACATCCTCATTTATTAGATAACAAAATTCCTTTGGATCTCTCTTATTTTCCCAATATAATTTAAAATCCATTTTCCCCCTTGATCTGTTAGCTATACATATTATTTCCCTGCCCACAATTCACATTTCATTAAAGAGTTGTGATTCTACAAGACACATTATACTGATACCCTGAACTAAAAACAGTGCTCCCTTGGCATATTTTCACCTGAAAATCTAAGGATATATTGCACACAGTTCAAATAGCTTCTGATTAAAGATAATAATCTCACCTAAGAGTTGAAAAAATTCATAAGTACATAATAAGAACATAAAAGATTTATAAGTAATTTACTAAATTTAAAACACGCATGTCTGGAGTAACCGGTGTTTTTTCTAAATGATGTAGCTTTTCTCCAAATTGATGCTTGCGTGTTTTGCAGTTGTGAAGAGAGACTCTGGTACACCCCAATCCTGCTCTCCCTCTGCTCCCCAACATTTCAAGCTCTATTTTCAGGGTGTGTCATAGGATTGCATTTATTCACTACTCCCTAGCGTCAGTGCTAAACAAGGAGTTGGGAGTGGAAAGGAGGTGTGCTGCTTTTGGTTGAGTATTTATTTGTCTCTGTGAGACATTCCAGAGATCTCTGTTTCCATTTGTTACCGTTGACTAGCTGCATTCAAAATAGTCCCTGATATCCTTGATCCTTGAATGATTATAGTGAGCAGATCCTTCCATTCACCTACAATGGATATATAACTTAATGGGGAAAATATACATTTGTAGTTTTAAGTCACTAAAATGTAGGATTGTTTGCTACAGCAGAATAATTTACCGATCCTAATTAATACAGAGCCAAAACACAGAAAAAAGAAAAACATTCTTGGCAAAGACAGATCCTGATAAGCTAGGGAAGGAGGAAGATATACCTTTAAGAGGAGTGCTAAAAGCAGGATTTATGAAAGATACTTCCAGGACACACTTACAAAATAAAGAAGTTATAACTACACAGCTTTTATTTGAAATGATGAGATAAAGGTTTAATTGATGGCTAAGACTCATCCATTGTCCAGATGGATTTTGACAGCGATTGCAGAAGAACAATTATGATGTCTGTGAGTCCTCTTAAAGGCATAGCTAAGAGACTGTAAACCTCAGTATGAAAGGGCCATTTCCTTTAAGAAGAACAGATGCCTGATCTGATTAAGTCCAACAAGTGCAGATTATCAAACCATTAGACAGATTTTAAAAAAGATTAACTGAAATGAATTTATACTTTACATAATTTAAATGCTTAATCTGCATGATTCTGAATCAATTCAACAAACTAAATTTATATTTTATAATATATACTATTAATTTCTGAAACTTTTTATCTTACCATTTTGTGACATCTATATCTATGGAATTTTATAAGTATATACTACCATTTCTTTCTAGGTTTTCTATTCTCATCTTATACACTTAATAGTATATGCAAAATTTTTCTAATAATAACTAAATTATTTTTATGGGGACTTGGTATTATAAGAACTCATTAATTTTACATCATTAAGCTTGGTAAGCCAAACATTTTGGGGGTGAATATTCTTAAATTTTGTACTAGACAAGTGTGAGTCAGTATATGAAATATGAAATATTTAGCACTTGATCATGACTATTTAGTTTTAAGTATTTTACACAAATGAACTAATCAGCAGAATGACTTACTAGTACCACATAAAAGGAAGAAAAACAATATCAAAGTATAAACCTTTATTAATAAGCATATTTCAAACTTGTTTCATAAAGATATATTAATAATAAGCTAATACACTATTGGTTTATATTGTTTCCATAAAAAATGAAGATGGGCTCTACAGTTCAAATCCAACCCCTTTCTTTTTAATCATATGCTAATCTGCATATATGAGACCATTAGATAGGTACCACTCAGGGCCCAGTGAGGAATGGAGTGTTCTCCAACCTCTTATGTCATTTTTCCTTGGCTGAAAGGAAGGAACCTCTTATGTCACCTGCATGTGACTGCTGTGACAAGGAAAGCCCCTTTAGGGCCACCAAACATCCTATTTCCAAAAGACCGGTTCTACTTAGCATGAAATATTCTGTATTATACAGGAACCCTACATAAAACACCAGCACATCTATTCAGCATGAAATCTTTTTTTTTCCTTCTCCTACACATCATTTGTCATTTGTTTAGTGTAACAAGGTAGATATGGGCATAATATTTGAACATATGAGAATCTTTTTTCTTTCACATTATATTATAGTGATCATTAATATTATGCTCAAAATTTGAAAAAAATACATATGTATGTACTCCAACAACTTAAATATATTTATGATTCTATTATTCTTTAGTCTAGATGCCGTTTTTGCCTGATTTCACATGTCAGGGTATGAGATGAGAGGGAAGGTATACAAGGTATTTTTCATACCACCTACATGCTGTCAGTGCCAGAAGTAAGACAAAATCTACACAAGGTGGAGAGTTTTACCCATATATTCAGCAAGATAAAATAATAATGTGAAAGTTTCCAAGAAAATGAGAACGGATGTTTAAAAACAATTCATAGAGATCAACTTTGGGAATGGTGAAGTGAGGACCTCAGTCATAGAACAATGAAAATACTAGCAAAAGCCCTAAAATTATTTCAGAACTCTGGAAATTACCCAAAACTACAGAACAAACTGGAAATCTTCTATCAAACAGCAACTACCAACCTTAGTAGCACAGCAGGATCTGTGATGCTTTAACTTCTTCTTTCCCTAGCATAGTGACACAGTAATCATAAAATAAACAACCTACCTCCCCCCAAAACAGTTTTCTTTCAGCCAACAGAAAGGACTGACCCACTGAACCATTCTGTAATTCTGTTAAATGTAACATCCCCAGAAGCACAGTCAATATTGTGCCCAAATTTGAAGCTCCCTGGAAAATATCCCTTCTGGGTGTTATGGCTATTTGATTTAATTCAGAGTTCAGCAAAGTTCTATGTCAAGGATATTACCAAAACAATACAATTTTGCTGGCAATATCACTGGTGTCTAAGACTGTGATTTCAGGCAATCAAACAAGATCTTTGCCAGGAATTTCTGAATGAAATGATCACAGGGAACTTAGAAAAACTCCCACAGGAATCTTAAAGGCAGCATATGTGCACAAGGCTATGTAAATGCCCAGGACAGACTTGGGAAAAATAGAAAGCCCCACACATCTCTAGCAGACGTTGAGGTGTTGAGGCCCTGTGTAAGCAGGAAGTGAAAGTTAAAGCTGTATTGTAAACTGCCTGAAGTTTAAATCATACCTTCTCACACAAATTCTTTTGACAGAGAGTGAAAGAAATAAAGGTAAGGTATTTTAGAAAATCTTCTGATCAATCACTGACTGTTTCTGAGAATCTGATTTGGAAAATCTTCTGACCAACCACTGACTGAATTATACTGACCCTGGGCTGAATTTAGGAAGTTAGGCTTAAAATTAAAACAAGAACTTAAAAAAATTCTAGTAGATTTCAGTGACTGCACAATACAGGGAATATAAAAATCTATAGATCTAGTCTGAGAAAGTGATTTAAAAAGCAGCAACAACAAAACAATGACAAAACAAACCAAAACAACAACATAAATAGCATCAAAAAAAACCCACAAAAAAACCTCTGGGGGAATGAGGAAGAATCTGAAACCAAAGTTACACTATATTATCTAAAATAACCAGTTTTAAATGTCAAATACAAGTTATAGGAAATAATTGGAAAGTATGCCATATAAAAAAAAGAAAAAGTAAAAGTAGACAATGGAAAATTTTTATGCGAAGGGCTGGATTTTGAAGGTAGTAGTTAAAGGCTTTAAATGAACCACCATAAATATGTTCAAAGAACTAAAAAATACCATATTTTAAAAAGTAAAGAAAGTATAATAGCAATCTGCCATCAAATAGAGAATATCAATAAAGTGATAGAAATTATAAAATGAAACCAAAAAGAAATTTGGA
The DNA here is from genome assembly GCF_026419965.1 of Kogia breviceps. Lineage (NCBI taxonomy): Eukaryota > Metazoa > Chordata > Mammalia > Artiodactyla > Physeteridae > Kogia > Kogia breviceps. Next base: position 76,921,160 of record NC_081317.1, read on the forward strand.
GTTAAAAAGTACAATAGCTGAAATCTGAAATAAGGATTCTCAATAACATACTTGATCCACCAAAAGAAAGAATCAGTGAACTTCCAAAGATGTCAGTAGAGATTATGCAGTCTGAGGAGCAGAAAGGAAAGAAGTGAGGTGACCTTAACAGGGCCTTAGTGATGTGTGACACTGTCAAACATACTAACACACATAACAACAGGCAGAGAAAAAGGAACTGAGAGAATATTTGAAGAAATAATGGCCCAAAACTTCCCAAATTTGATGAAAGGTGTGAATCTACATTTAAGAAGCTCCATGAACTCCAAGTAGCACAAACACAAAGAGCTTCATACCTAGACTTATCATAGTCAAACTGACAAAATTCAAAGAAAAACAGAAACTTAGGAAAGCAGCAAGAGAAGAATATACCTTATTATATACAAGAAACTCTCAGTAGGGTTAACACCTGACTTCCCATCAGAAACCATGGAGGCCAGAAGATAATAGGATAGCACATCGAAGTGTAGAAATTAAAAGGCTGTCAACCAAGAATTCTATATCCAGCAAAACTATCCTTCATGGGCTTCCCTGGTGGCGCAGTGGTTGAGAGTCTGCCTGCTGATGCAGGGGACACGGGTTTGTGACCTGGTCCAGGAGGATCCCACATGCTGCAGAGCGGCTGGGCCTGTGAGCCATGGCCGCTGAGCCTGCGTGTCCAGAGCCTGTGTTCCACAATGGGAGAGGCCACAACAGTGAGAGGTCCACGTACCGCAAAAAAAAACCCCAAAACAAAAAAACTATCCTTCATAAATGAAAAAGGAATAAAGACACTTCTAGATTAGCAAAAACTTAAGAGAATTTGTTGCTAACAGACTTCCATGAAATACCAGGTTGAAATCTAAGGAAACTACATAGTAACTAAAATTCACACAAAGAAATAATGAACACTCATAAAAAGTAACTATATAGGTAAATACAAAAAGAGAGTACAAATATACTTTTGTTTGTAACTTTTGTTTCTCCTATCTGATTAAAAAATGACTACATAAAACAATAATTATAACACTGTATTCATGGGCTTATAATATATTAGGATACAATTTGCATGACAATAATAATACAAAGAAGGGAGAGGGAAGAAAAGTATATTGGGTCAAAGTCTTGTATACTATTGAAATTAAGTTAGTATTGATCTGAACTAGACTATTATAAATTCAGATGCTAACTGTAATCTACAGATCAGCCACTGAGAAAATAAATTATTAAAAAACCACACATGTGGAAATTTAAATGATACACAGAAATTTAAATGATATATGAAAAAGTGTCTATTTAATAATCAAGGAATAGATGAACAAAAGCCATATAGAACATACAGAATACATATGCCTGACATAAATACTATCATCTCAGTAATTACATTAAATGTAAATAAATTAAACACTCTAATCAAAAGACAGAGACTGATGAAATGAGGGGAAAAAAGGCCAAAATACACTATATTAAAAGACACATTGATAGAAATATACTATCCAAGTAGAAACTGCCATGCTATAAATGTTTGCATCCCCCCTCAGATTTATATGGTAAAGTCCTAACTTCCAAAGGTGATGGTATTAGTAGGTGAAGCATTTGGGAGGTGTTTTATTCATGAGAGTGGAACCCTCATGAATGGGATTAGTGCCTTAGAAAGAGACTTCAGACAGATCCTTAGCCCCTTTCTCCATGTGCAAATGCAATGAGAAGTCTGCAACCTGGAGGACAGCCCTCACCTGACCATGCTGAAACCCTGAACTCAGACTTCTAGTCTCCAAACTGTGAGAAATAAATTTTCTGTTGTTTATAAGCAACTCAGTCTATGATATTTTGTTACAGCAGCCTGAATAGACTAAGATGGTAACCAAAAGAGAGCTGGAATGGCTATATTAATTCAGACAAAATACACTTTAAAACAAAAAAGTGTTTCTGCAGGTAAAGAGCGACTTTGCATAAGGACAAAAGGATTATGACAATTATGTGTCTACCTAGAAACAGCTCTCCAAATTATATTAAGCAAAAACAGACAGAATTGAGGAGAGAAATAGACAATAATAATGGGAGATTTCAATACAACACTTTCTATAAAGGATAAAACGGGCAAAAGCTCAACAAGATATAAAAGACTTGAAAAGCACAATAACTAGACTTAATAGACATTTATAGAACACCCTATCCAACAATAGTAGAATGCACATTCTTTTCAAGTGTACATGAAATATTATCCAGCATATAGATCATACGTTATGCCATAAAACAAATGTCAATACATTTAATTGTTTGAAATGATAAAAAGTTATGTTTTATTTTTATTTTTTAAAGTATGTTTTATGACCACAAGGAAATTGAATGGAAATCAGCAATTATAAAATCTTTATGAAATAATGAAAATTCACAAATATGTGGATATTATGCCATACACTATCAAATAAGCAATCAGTCAAGAAAATACTTTGAGAAGAATGAAAACAAAAACACAACTTTACCAAAGCTGATGAGATGCAACTAAAGGAGTGTTTTAGATGGAAATTCACAGCTTTTACCACCTATATTTAAAAAAAAAAAAAAAAAAAAAGCAAGCTCTCATATCAATAACCTTCCAATTTAAGAAACTAGAATATTAAGAGCAAACTGAATGGAAAACAAAGAGAAAAAAAGTGAATAATAAAGATTAGAACTGAAATCAATAAAATGAAGAATAGAAAACAATAGAGAAAATCAACAAATCTAAAAATTGCCTGTTTAAAAAGATAGGCGAAGTTGACAAACCTTCAACTAGACTGCTCAAGAACAGAAGGGAGAAGATGCAAGTTATTCAAATCAGAAATGAGAATGGGGGCATCATGACCAGGCTTACAGAGATTAAAAAACAATTGTAAGACGTACTATGAACAACTATATGCCAACAAATTAGATAATTCAGATAAAAAAAAAATTCTAGAAAGACATCTCGTAGATCTGTAATAAGTAAAGAGATTGAATTAGTATTTTAAATATTTCCTAAAAGAAAAACTCAGGACCAGATGGCTTAACCAATGAATTCTACCAAACATTTAAAGGAGAACTAATATTAATTTTTCACAAACTCTTTTAAACTTCTCAAATTATTGTATGAGGTCAGTATGACCCTGACATCCAAACCAGACAAAGACGTCACAGAAAAAACAGAAAGATAGATGAAAGAAAGAAAGAAAGAAAGAAAGAAAGAAAGAAAGACAGAAAGAAAGACAGAAAGAAAGACAGAAAGAAAGACAGAAAGAAAGAAAAAGAAGGAAAGAAAGAAAACTACACATCACTAAAAAGGTGAGCAGTTTTGCAGGATACTAGATCAACATAAAAAATCAATATATTTTTATACACTACAAGTAGGTAATCCAAAAACAAAATTAAGAACAGAATTCCATGTAAAATAGCATCAGAAATGATGTAGGAATCAATTTAATCAAAGAAGTGCAAGACTTACACACTGAAAACTACAAGACACTGTTGAAAAATATTTTTAACAATTAAAATAAATGAAAGCCATCCTATGCTCATGGATCAGAAAACTTAATATTATTAAGATGATAATACTTCAGTTCATCTACAGGTTCAATAAATAGCCTTTTAAAATCCCAACTGGTTTATTTTTTATGGAAATACACATGTTGATCCTAAAATTCATATGGGAATTGAAGGGGCCAGATAGTCAAAACAATCTTGAAAAAGAACAAAATTGGAAAACTCAGACTTCTTGATTTCAAAGCTTAGTTTAAAAACTACAGTAATCAAGACAACATGGTACTGGCACAAGGACAGACATAGACCAATGGAATAAAATTGAAAGTCCAGAAATAATCCTTACATTTATCATCAACTGATTTTCAACAATGTCAAGACTATCAAATAGGGAAAGAAAAGTCTTTTCAAAAAATGGTGCAGGGTTAGCTAGATATCTTCATGAAAATGAATGAATTTGATTGACATTTATCTCAAACAGTATAAAAAAATTAACTCAAACTGGATTATGTACTAAATTTACCACTAAAACTATGTCCTTGGAAGAAAACATATGCATAAATCATTATAACCGTGGGATAAGTAATGGTATATTAGGACACAAAAGCACAAATGACAAGAGGAAAAATAAGTAAATTGGGCTCATCAAAATTAAAAACTTTCATGTTTTAAAGGACACCATTAAGAAAGTGAAAATACAAACCACAGAATGGGAGAAAATATCTAACAAGGGACTTGCATCCAAAATGTATAAGGAACTCTTACAAATCAATAATAAAAAGAAAACTACCCCAATTTTAAAGTGGGCTAAAGCTTCAAATATTTTTCCAAAGAATATATTCAGATGGCTTATAAGCATGTGAAAAGTTATTTAACACCATTAGTTAGTAGGGAAATGGAAATTGAAATTACAGTGAAACACTAATTCACATTGACTAGGATGGTTATAATAAAAAACAGACAGTAACAAATGTTAGAGAGGATGTGGAGAAATTAGCACATACACTGCTGGTGTATCATACACTGCTGGTAGGAATGTAAAATGAGGTGATGACTTGGAAAACCTTTCTTCAAAATGCTAAATACAGAAATAACATGTGACCCCAACTGTATTCCCAAGTATGTGACCAAGCAAAATAAAAAATCATTCCACACAATACTTGAGCAAGATAGTTCACAGAATTACTTATAATATCTAAGAAACAGAAACAAGACAAATGTCCATCAACTGATAAATGTGTAAACATTAAGAGGTACATCCACACAATGGAATATATCACAAATAAAAAATGACAAAGTACTGATATATACTACAACATGGGTGAATCTTGAAAGTACTGTGATAAGTGAAAGAAACTAGTAACAAAACATTGTGTATTTTATAATTCCATTTAAATGAAAAATCTAGAATAGGCAAATCTATAATGACAGAAAGTAAACTCGTAGTTGACTAGGGTTGGGGTTGTATTGGGAGGAAATGGGTGGTGACTGCTAAGAGATACAGGGTTTTTTTCTGGAATAATGAATATGTTCAAAACTTAGATGCACTGATGGTTGCCTAAATTTATGACTGTACTAAACCCATGGAACAGTACCTTTTGAATGGCGCATTTTGTGGTATATGAATTGCATTTCAATAAAGATGTAAAAAATTCATGAATAAATCTTAAATCTTTTATCTTCCATATTATGGTTGAAATCAATGTACTTAAGCTTGAGTAAATATAATATTAATATAATAACAATAATAATAATAATAAAATAGCCACCCTTTATTGACTGCTTGGTACAACAACCACGTGAGTATCAGGCAGGGATTTTAGTACATTAAGTCTGATTTATAAGATGCTTTGAAGAATGGATAACATTAGTCAACATATTACAGATGAGCAAATGGAATGTCATATAGATTAAGTCAGGAGGTCACAGCTAATTATCTGATAAATGGTAGAGCCAGGATATAAAATCAGTATAAAGCCCGTGTACTTTGCTTGTTCCATCTGGCCTTGACAAATGCCTACAGCAATATTTCATAAAATGTATTTGCAGGATACTAGTGCCAATAATAGCTCTAGATTTTGTATTTTAAAAGAATTGCATGGTTAAGACTGAGAAAAATGGATCCCCCCCAAATTATAACATATTGTATTGAGAGTCTATAATAAAGACACTAATCTAATTCATTCTGTATAGATGAGCAAACGAGCCCATATTAAGACAAATGATTTTCCTAGCATTTCCTCATCTATGGCAGCACAAAAATTGCCTTTCGAATAGGTGGCTTATTCCACTATATCAGCCTTATATCAAGGGCAATGGTTTAGCTAGATTCTTGGAGTACAATATTATGTTTTTGGACAATTAGCAACATGATCACCACTCTCTTGAAAATGAGTTACTTTACCTCTTACTACATATTAACACATTACTATGGTGCTGGCTTCACCCTATTCAAATAAAAATGATAAATTTTTTCTTGAATACCTTGTCAGGCATGCATGAATATAGGCAATCTCTAGCATTCTGATTCCATCAGGTAATGAGGAACTTTCATAACAAAGGCTAGAAAAGGCATGGACTCTTGCCTACATAGAAAAATGAGGCTAGATATTTAACATGCACTCGTATGCCCAGTGAAATGTGCTAAGTATATGTCACTTATTTTTCCAAAATAAATGAAGAAAATGCTTAAAACTTTAACTGTAAATCCAATGAAACACCTACCATTCCTTATTCTAATATTTCCTGCTCATCACAGCTACATTAATCTCTGAAGCCCAGTCTGACAAGTAATCACCTACTCAATAACCATGCATGGTTTTTCTATTGTCTGCAATACAAAATCCAAATCCCTTAGCCTGTCATTTATGATTTTTCCCAACAGATGGCCCCAGGCTTATTTACTATTCACACCTAATTTCCAGAAAACATCACAACTTGCTATGCTTCCAAATGAGACCCATACTTTATAATTGCTGGGTCTTTGCCCATATTTTTTCCTATGCTCAAAATTCTTTGTTTTCCCCACTGCCTAGCAAACTTCGAATCACTTTTCATCCCAAAGGCAACTTCCATGATAAATTTGTTCTACATTCCCAAATCAGATATTAGTTGTACTTTTTCTGAATTCTTTGGAAAATTTTTTGTAAAACTCATCTAATACATTTACACTCACAATCTTATTTTACTTTGCTAAAATCCAAGAGGAAAGAGTTTACACCCAGGCCTCCACTATTATGCTACTGAAGAAACTGATGGTTAGAAAATAGCCCCAGGTGAAGCATATACCAAAGGCCAGAAATTGGATTAAAAATAATTTAGCTAAATCCAAAATGTGAGCTTTGCGATAATGATAGTAGGTGACTTATTTTTTTCTTCTTTGTCATGCCAATTGTATTTTAGGCCTGTTCTCTTTACTTTTAAAAACAATTCTTTCTTGAAGCTCTTTACTTTCTGGCTCTGGGACCTGATTTTCCTCCCATATCATGTATATTCTTTCTCAGTTTCTTTTTCAAAATTTTTTTACGTCTCAATCCCTAATTCTTGTAATGTCCCAACCTTGGACTCTTCCTCTTCTTTAATTATACTCACTGTGATAGTTTTAAATACTATCTATGTACTTGTGACTCGAAGATTTACATATCCAACTCCGATCTCTCTGCTGAGCTATGGACTAAAATATTCAACCACCTGCTCAGAACCTCCATTTGGATGTCTAATTTAAAGTTAAACTATTCAAAGGAGATCCTCTCTTTGTCTCCCCTATCAAAGTACATTCCTCTACCTTCTCTCTTACCATATCACCAAACAGCATACAATCTGTCCAGTAGTTCAAACTGAAAACCAGCAACGAACTTTGATTCCTCTTTCTTTCACATTTATCATAAGTAAGTTCTGCTTGTGCCACCACAGTGTCTCACCACTTCTTACCACCTAGATTCTTACTGGGTTTATCGAAGCCACAACAAAATCTTGCCTAGAAGTTATCAAGTTTTTGTAAACAGATCCTCTTCTTTCAATCCTGCTCCAGTACTAAAAAGCTTCCATCTTCCACTCACCACCATTCTCAACCTCTCTAAGCTGACTTGAACAGACTGTATCGTCAGGCTCCCTTGTATTCTAGATTGCATTTGGTTTTGGCCAATGGTGAGTGTGTGGGTTGGGGCAACAGCAAGAGTTAGGAACAAGACCTTTCCATGCAGAGTGACTTGAGGTTGACCAGTCCCTGAATTTAAGGTCTTAATTTTTATCAGACACTCCGCTTTACACAGCTCTCTCTTTCCCCATTTCACTAACTGCTCCACTCCTCTGTGCTCTGGGTCCAGTAGTGGTAAAAGGTCCCAAGTATTGGCCCTATTTTATTGCTCTATAGTTTACTAATTTGTTGTCTTTATAAACAGTCCTTTTATTAAGCTTTCCACAAAGTAGCCAAATTGAGTGTGGCATTTGTGTCCAGCAAGAACTCCAGGTGATACACTACCTATGGCTTGCGCTATATATACACCATCTACAGCTTGTGCTATACATATCAACAATAATTATCTTTAAAAAAACAAAAAGTGAAATCATGAAATTGTTTTCTCTTGAAGCTTTTCTGAGACTTTCTAGTAAGGTCCAAATCTCTAACCATGGCCCTTAAGGCTTCTATGAGCTGGCTCTGGCCATGACTCCAGGTTCATCTCCCACTCTCCCCACTTTCATTCATTTCATTCCTGCTGTCTTGACTTTCCATTTTATTCCTCAAGCAAAAATATACCATACTGAGCTTATTTCTGTCTCAGAGCCATTGCATCTTGTTAGTTCTTCCTGAAATGTTCCTCACACACAGGCGATCATTGCTTGCTTCTTCATTTTATTTAGGTATTATTTAGACAGGCCTTCTTAACTACCCTTTCAAAAACAGTCCCCCATGTGTATTTAATATCTAGTTGTTTGCCTGACTTTATTTTTCTCCTAGAATTTATCTCTACCCAAAATTGTATTTTATAGTTATTTGTTTATTTGAATATTGTCTGTTTCATTCACTAGAAGTTTCCCAATGTCAAGAATTTTATGTCTCTTAGTTATGGTTATATTTAGAGTAAGAAAACAGTGCCCAGAATATACTAGTGTTATGAAAAAAAAAAAAGAATGATTTGAGTGCATGAATGAGTGAATAATTGAGGTAGTCACGTAGGTACTATTATAGTCACCACTTTACAGACAATGAACTGAGAGTTAACTAGAAAATTGCAAACCTGAGAATACTGAACTATTTTAATAAAGGTAAGAACTATGTACTAATACACGTTTTATTCCCCTTAAGCCCTGACACAGTGCTTCAACATGGCAATCTCTCAATTGACTTATGTTCACTAATGATGGAGGCTTTTTAAAGAAGAGCAATGTGGCAGCAACATGTAGACTGGCTTCTAGAAGGGAAACTGGTTAGAAATTTATCTTAGTACTATGCATGTATTTCCATATAGTCTCAGACAACATAAATTGATCATTAAAAGGGTATTTTAATAAAGGCATCTATGATTATTACAGTCAAGTATGAAGGCTTTACATATATTTATTTAAACTTGTTTATCTAGTTTGTAGATCATCCAGGCTTTGCTTGCTACTTGTCTTTTGGAAGATCTGCTTTTTGGACATTTCATGGTTCATTAATAAATTTATCAAAGAGTTTATGTAGGAAAAAAACTATCAGAAATTCACTGCAGTCACTTCAAAATTTTTATTAGTAGCTCTGATACAAGCAAGTAACAGCATTTTAGAAAGAAATGTGATATTATGTTATTTATATAATATTATATTACCCTTGAATTCAGCTTTACAACTATTTTGCAAACCTATACTGAATATATAATAGTTTATAATGTGATGTGTGGGAACTAAAAAATGTAGATATCAAACCCACTCTGTCTTATTGGTTAAGTAGTTAAGGAACACACATGGAAGCAAGTAGATATCCAGTTCAAGACAAGATGCTATTTAAGCCCACAGGATATACTGGATTAAGTGCAAAAAGTCGTGCAGAAGCTGCTTTAGAGGAAGAAAGTTGACAGAGACAGTCTCGCATGGAGAAAGGAAAACCTTGCGTGAGCATTCAGCCTGCTGAAGATCTGATGATTACGATGATGGCTTTTCAATGAAGCAAACAGCCATAGCCTGTTGCCAGAGAAACCACCGCCTCATCCGTGAAATCCTAAGTGAGAGTGTGGTGCCAGACATTCGGTCAGTTGTCATAACAGCTAGAATGCAGGTCCTCGAACAACAGGTCCAGTCCTTAATGGTTCATTAGTGAAAACTAGAAGCTGAACTTCTTCAAATAGAGGACTGACACCAAGAAAAGAAGAAGACATTCCTGGAAAGCACAGATTCATTTAACAATGAACTTAAAAGCTTGTGTGGTTTGAAAGTAGAAGTGGATATGGACAAAACTGCAGCTGAAATTGCACAGGCTCAGGAGCAGGCTCACAAAAAGCAGGAAGAAAGGGAGAAAGAGGCAGCAGTGCAAGCTGAGCGCAGCCAGAGCAGTAGTGTTCCCGAGGAGGAGCCAGCAGCTAATAAGACCGAAGAAAAGAAAGAAGACAAGAGCATCCTGAAGGACACAGAGGAGACACTCCTTGAAGAAACGACAGAAAGCCAACAGAATGCTGAAGAAGGCACGTGTACTCCTGAGGACAAGGAAAGCAGGCAGGAGGGGGTGGACAGTCTGGCAGAGGAAGGGACCAGTGATAATAACACGGGCTTGGAGAGCACAGTGCAACCATGGAGGAGCTACCAACAGATCCCGTACCAGAAGAAGGGAAAAAAGAATGAATATTGCCTTGTTTTATATGTTCTAAATACTTTTTTAAAATGAAAAAATGCTTTTTGAGTTTAAAAAAAATTGCTTAGGTTCTCCAAGATCATCCTAATATATTTTTCATGAATAATTTTCATTTGGTTTAACCAAATATTTATAACCATAGCATGTGACATTTATGTCTAGAGCAATGGAATTTTGTTGTGCTTTGCATGATTGTGAATTTGGTGATTTTGATACTTGTCTAGTTTCTATATTTTTTTTTCCTGAAAAATGAAGAAATAGCTACTAGTCCTTCTGTTACAATATTGTAAAACTATTTAGACCATGGTAATTCCATGAAATGAAGATACATTCTAACCACAAAAACTTTACAATAAAAAATATCATTAGAAAATTAAGGATTTTAGGAACTATGCTCCCAGGTTAAGAATAGACTGGGATTCTCAAATCTAAGTCTAATGAGCAACATCAGAAAAATAACGAAGAATAGAAAACGTTTCTTTCTTAAGGGTACATAATGCCTTCATATATTTATTTTATGTAATTCTATACTCTTATGTTTGTCTCAATGTAAAAGAGTCTCTAAAACAATTTTAAGCACTATTGTTCTTGGTCAGTAAATTGCTACTAATCATTCAACCAAAGGACAGAGTTTTTGTTTTGTACAATGTCTGTAACATTAAGATGTTAAAAAATACCATTATAGTGAGATATTTGGTGAACACTAAACTTAAATTCTCTAAGACTAAGTCAAATGAAGAAAGATAAAGACAAATTTGAATTCAACGTCATAATATCAATAAACACAAATTAGGAAATTTAAGCTGATACAGGTTAGAATCTACAATGAAAATATTAATACAGCAAATAGAACAGTGTTTAAAAAAACTACAGAAAAGAAAATAAGAAACAACTTTTAAATATATATATTTTTTTATTTTAGGAAAGTTTAGGAGTTGCAGAAATATTAGACTCTTTGTATATCTCACAATTTCAATTCAGGTTCTCCATTGTTGAAATTACCATTACGCTTCTCACAACTAATGAAGCATTATTATTAAATAAAGTTGATATTTTATTCAAATTTCCTTGGTTTTTGCCTCATGTCCTTTCTCTGTTCCATGACTGCATCCAGGATATCACATTATATTTAGTTTCCTCAGGCTTCTCTAGATTATGAGAGCTTCTTAGACTTTCCTTTTTTATTTGATTACTTTGATAGTGTTGAGGAGTAGTCATCAAGTATATCATAAAATGTCCTTCAGTTTGGGCTTGTTTTATGTTTTTCTCATAGTTCCACAGTGTTTATGGATTTGGTACGGAAGACCAAAGATCTAAATTGCCATTCTCATCACATCATATCAAGGGTACATGCTATTAACATGACTTTATCCCTGATATTAATCATTTTCTCCTGGCAGAGGGAGTGTTTGTTAGGATATTTTTCCACTTGAAAGTTTTCTTCTTTCTTTCCACGACATACTCATTAGTAAGAGCTGCTGGTCCTTAGCACAGTCAAAAATCTGCCTATAGCTTACAGTTGGCCCTCTGTATTTGTGGTTCCTCCATATCAGCAGTTCCTCCTCATCTATGGTTCTGCATCCAAGAATTCAACCAACTTTGGATCATGTAGAAACATTATATTTCATATTGAAAAAATCCATGTATAATTGGAATTGTGCAGTTCAAACCCATGTTGATCAGAGTCACACATGAGGGGTGAGACTTTATCCTCCACCTCCTTGGGAAGACAGTAGCTACATAATTTATTTGTAATTCTTCTGCATTGGAGATTTGTCTCTCTTTCTCATGTATCTTTTTATTTAATTATTTATTTATATCAGTCCAACACATGGATGTTTATTTTATACTTTGGGCTAGAATCCAAAGCTACTATATCTATTTTATTGCTCTAATTGTTCCAGTTGTTCCAGTTTAGAACCATTGAGAGTTTTCAGTTGGTTCCTGTGACCTCTGATATATCCTCACTGTTTTTTTTTTGTTTTTTTGGTTTTTTTGAGTACTGTCTTGCATTTTGGCATGACAAAACACTCAATGATTCATCTTGTATATTCCGTACCTCTATACTCCCTTCCTTCAACTGGGAAAAGTTTTCAGAACTGTCTCCTTATGAATCCTTTTTCCCTAGATATCAGGTATTTGTTAAGATTCTGGATGGGTTTCAAGATGGCTATTCTCCCAATTTCCCAGCTAGCACCATCAAGGAATCTCTCTCATGTCCTCACCAGGAGAATTTGGTGGGTTCCTGGAGTAAAGATATGAATAAGTGTGGGGCCCTCTTATGATTGCAGTCCCCAGAGTTTCTCACTTTCAAGCTAGCCTGCGCTCTGCCTCCAGCAGTTCCTCAAGATTACCATTTAAATGTTCCTACTAGTTTAAGGATTCTCATATTTTGTTCTCCAAGTAAGCAAATTTCTGGAGCTAAGTCTTTCTGGATGTGACTGTTTCTCTAAATTTGGGGGTTTCAGCTTGCCCTGTGATCTTTGTTCAATGATGGGTCAAAAAATTGATTTTTAATATTTCTGTGTTTTTTATCATAAGGATGGGAGTTAGGAATTGATGCTGAAACCCAATCTCTGGAAATACTTATAACTCATACCATGACTGATCATTGACAAAATGTAGAATTCCGTAAATAATAAAATTAGTAATGTTATACTAATAGTCATGCTTTGAAATATAACTTCTAAAAATTTAGAAAAATATTATTTTCAAATATCTACAAAAGCTGATCATTGACAAATATGAGATCACAAGTAAAACTTTAAATAACTTCAAGGCTAAAAAGATATATATTATATTTATAGTAATATTATTAAACTAGATCTTAATAGTAAAAGGAGAAAATAATAAATTTGTGCAGTACTTTTATAAACATTTTCTTAAATCTTAAATGGAACTATTTGTTAACCTCATCGTACCTAGCACTAGTTCTATTTATTTTCATAACAATAATTTTCCACAAAATGTCAATATTTGTAGTTATATATGGTTAGAAAAATTATTCTAACAAAAACAGAATAAATCTATCTTAATTTTTAAAATAAAGATTATTTTAGGCCTTCCAATTAAAAATAATTCATATGTTTATGACACAATCAAAGCTTCTCATTTACAAATTTAGAATCCAATCCAAGTAGTTACCAATCACTGGATCCTGAAATATTTGCACCCAACATTAAAGGCAGTGCATAGTAACAGATGCACATTTATTACAACTATAATTTTGCCTAATTAGCTAGCCAAGTTTTAAAATGGAAACAGCGTGCAGTTCCTTTAAGATCACTGTCATTCCTTGCAACCCTGAAGTGAAAAAATTCAAATTCCTTGTCGGAAGATTGCAGCCTCTATAGAAACCATCAGGCTCTGTAGCAAGGTTTCCATCCATTTTTGTCTTTCATCAGTTTCCTCCCTTTCTGTTTTATGGGAGATATATGCTTTAAAAGAGTTAACTAATTGAACTTCATTCTGAAAAATTAATTCTTTAAAGTAGAATTTTTTTTTTTTTTACTTCTATGTTTTTTCACTTTCTATGCTTTTCTGGGGAAAATGGATTTGTATAAATATTTTCAACTAGACTGTTCGGTTTTACTCAGCTTGGTGATTAAAAAATTGTTATTTTAATTCTGAGCTTACACCCTGAGGCAGTTTCATGAAGAGCACAATTTTTGAAAATCAACTGAATCAATAGGTTGTATGTTATGGTTTTTAATTTTTTATGATAAATGTTCCTTGCAGCTTCAGGCCTCCCATCTTGAAAGATTTCACATTAGAATATGAGGCAACAGAGTAAAGGTGAAATGACAGTTGGAATGATTCAAAACTTATCAGCTTATAAACAACTGAAATATAAGTTAGGAATAATACATCACTTGTGTCGAATGCGTGTCTAAACATCATAATTTTGTAGCCTCAAAAATAAATCAATTATTTTAAATAAAGCCTTTCTTTTCAAGAGGAGCTGAAGGGAATAAAAAAGAATTTTTCACTCATTTGAGAAGGAAATGAGTCCATGGGGGAACTTTGCATGGGGGCCTGATGGAGTATAAAGAGACAACCAGAGCCCAAAGCAGGCTTCTTAAACTTATTTAAAATATTTCTTTTTGCATTTTTTTTTATTTTAAAGCTTTCAAGTTTTAATCATTACCATATGGGATTTAGAAAGAAATTGTTAAGAAATAATTGCTCACAATAATCATAAGTAGTCTGAATTAAATTAGAGCAGAGAGTGAGAGACGATGCAGTGAGTATGAATTTGCTTTTAAAGACAAATGCTTAATGGAAGGGCACGTTTAATATTGTATGTGAAATCATTTGTTACTGGCAAGACATCCTAAGCATTTCAAGTTCAAATGGACAATGTTAGTATTTGGATTCAGTTATCACCCATGGATTTATCATTTTTTAAATGCTATTAGTCAATTATTAACATATTAGGGAAGATACTTCCTTAAGTGTACCATCTTTGTAAAGGAACTTCTAAAAAGTTTTGTATAAATAATGTTATATTGTTCTCACAGAATATTTGATGTATTTTTTAAAGGAAAGGTAAAAAAACCTTAAGAAACAAACACCACACATACATTTTCTTCCCCTGTACATTGAAACTACACAGAAATAGTGACATTCCAAAAGTAAAGAGCACATTTAACTCCCCCTACAAAAGACATTTCCCTCTAAAAAGAAGTCAGGGGCTTCCCTGGTGGCGCAGTGGTTGAGAATACGCCTGCCGATGCAGGGGACACGGGTTCGTGCCCCGGTCCGGGAAGATCCCACATGCTGCAGAGCGGCTGGGCCCGTGAGCCATGGCCGCTGAGCCTGCGTGTCCAGAGCCCGTGCTCCGCCACGGGAGAGGCCACAACAGTGAGAGGCCCGCGTACCACCAAAAAACAAAAAACAAACAAAAATAAAAATAAAAAGAAGTTAGATCTCATGGAGAAAAATTGGGGATTTACAGGACAAGGAAAATTCAAAGAGAACGTAGAACACCTTCCTGGCCAGAAAGAAAAAAACAAAAAAAGAAAGCTCTCCTTTAAGGAAGAATGCCAGGTAATAAAAACAAGGGGAATAATGAAAACTGACTACCACTCTAGCAAAACAGTAGATGCAGACTTGATCAAGAATGAGTGTGAAAGCTACTGAGTGAAGGGAAGGACTGAAATTAGAAAGTATGCTTTTAAAAAGGAGAGTTCTGGCAAGTGGTTAAAATTGGCATTGTCAATGGTGAGATGGCCTCACTTGATATGCCTCTCAAGGGCACATCATAATCTTGGTGGTTTGAAGTTGCTTTCATAACTTTCACCTGAGTTTTATTCTGAGGAAGCAGTCAGAAGAATCTGGGTATAGGATGATCTGCAGGGCTATTTGACCACACCATTCTAATAAATAAATACAATGAAGAAATGAGGGAGGTGACTTAAGACACATAGCAGCCAAATGTACTATGTACTTTGACTAAGTACCCTTCTGAATAATTCCTAGATTGCTTCATACCTTAAGTTGCTGTGGTTGTTGCCTCATGGACCTACTTCCCTGGACGGATAAGTTGATGAGGCTTGATGACTGACTGAAAGCAACTAACTCTATGCCAACCACCAGCCACTGTGGTGATAGGGCATGATCTGCTCCCAAATTTTTTACACTGAAAAGTTACCAACTGAACCAATCTTAACTTCTCTTTTTTTTCCAGTTGAAGGGAGAGCTCTGTGGAAACAAACAGCGTATACCAAAAAAAAAAAAAAAAAAGAGAGAGAAATGAGTTAGATAAGGGAAAAGACAGCCAGAAAGAACCAGAGCCTGCCAGGTAGAACAACAGAAGCCTGCTTCTGAGGAGACAACTACTCGTATGAATGCTGGGCTGTTAGCCTGCTGTTGGGCTACCAGAGTGACACGTGCCCTGAATGACATTCAAATATTTTATGCTTCCTAACTAGGTGATTGTGCACATATTCTGAATGATGCTCTTGTTTCTCATGAAGCCCTCTGAAAAAAAATGCTTCCTTCACTTTCTTATTTATCCCTAAGCTAAGCTCCTATTACCTAAGCTGTCTAGGTATGACTACAGCGCAAGAAAAGTTGAGTAAATAGTATTATTAACATACATAACTCAACTGAGTTAAGGTGGGAAATACCAATGGGTGCCCAAGAGTTTTTATTCAATCTTCATTCCCCTAAACAAAGGGTTCTATTTTAGTGATATATTCCAGCCAGCGCCCATAACAGGACACTGGCCTGATCCTATTGATGCTTTTTATCCATATCGTTGTTGTCTGTAACTGATAATCAGGATTATAAAGTCTTGATTTTCCCTCAGGCTATGTAACCAGACACCTCTGTCTGAGAATTTCAGGTTGAGCTCCTAAACAGAGAAAAATAGGAGATAGGTGCCTCTACACTTTAAAGAGAATTGCTGCATCAATTAGTATAGTGCAGGAAAGAAAAAGCTACTCTAGGAATTTGGAGCAGAAGGAAATTTAAGAGTTTTCACAGATTTCACAACTATCAGAATGGCTAGGAGAACAATATTCAAGAAGGTCACTGTTTGTTTTCACCAAATTTGGGAGGTCAAGGATTGCAGGGAAAATGCCATAAAGACTCCATCTGCCTAAAGCACCAAAAGGAGGAGTAGGATGCCTGCAGGTGTCTGAAAACCTCTCATCGGCCACCTGCCAAGACCCACATACCATACCTACCCAGAAGCTCTCATCAGAGAACAATGGTTTTCTCTCTCTTCAGTTTTCCTAAACTCCTGTGAATATCTCTTATTGGCAGAGTCAGACTCATACTGTGCTGACAAAGGATTCTGGGAAATATGCTTCCCAGATTTCTTCCTTCAAACATAAGGGTAAACGTAACAGGAGGTGGGAGGATACTGACTTGATAGCAAACAATGCTACATAGCAGCTAAGGAGCTTCCAGACTGCAGAGCTTAGTAAGACTTACTTACAGGGCTTCTCAAAGGTAGATAAGATGTTCCTGAGATCACCAACTCATCAGTGGTCTTGAGCCTTTAGGAAAGCTAATTATAGGCTTAGAGAGAAAATGCTTTTTCTCTCCCCTTTCTAGTAGAGGAGAAAGGCAAGTGTTTGACCCCTCCCCACCCTACTACATTCACTCGAAGAGGTGCTTGCAGAGGTGGAGGTAACTGCATAAACATTTCAGACCCTGGTTCAATGCTCGCCAAGCAGCTGAATCAGTCAGGCTGCACTGGGTCTGCCATTTGAGCTGAAGAAAGTGAAGTTAGAGAATTTATTAATAAAAAATGGTATGTTTGGCCCTCCTCTTTAACCCTAGACTTTGGGGGCATGTGCCTGCTTCCCACCAGAATTTTGAAGGCAGAATGTTGGCTGGAGCAGTGAGCAACAGCAGAGAGATTTGGGAAACTAGTGAGAAGCAAAATACGTACACCCACCATTCGTGGGACAAAGATGAGTGAATTTCCCATGGGTTTGAATGAAGGCCATGGAGGTTAGCCGGGCTGTAAGCCATTGTGAAAGAACTCTGCATTGGAAGGTAGCCTGTAGGTAAGGGGATACCACTAGTACAAAGTAATGAACAGACCCCTGGGAACAGAAGCTAAGGGTGTACCAATACATCAGGCAGAAAGTGCACTGCACATCAGGGATGTGTGACCCATGAGAAAACCTCAGGTGATCATTTAAGACTGTTCCACGTAGAAGAAACGAGCAGTGAAATAATATATCATTTTGCCATTTTTCTCCTATTTCTCTTCCTTAACCTTGATATATCAAAGAAAGAAGAGAAAAGCAGAAGAGTGAGAGGGAGAGGCAGAGTGAGGAAGGAAAATAGAGTTAAATACTGGTTTTAAACCCTTCCCTATTATGGGTGTCTTAGCCACATGTCAAACCTAAGCAGAGGGAGAGGCGAAGAGGTTGAACTGAATGTGAAATTCAAAATTAAATTTGAAAATCTTGGGTCTTTAATATTTAAAGTGCATCTAAATTATAAAAATGAAAGTATTCCCACAAATGAAAGGAGCCTGAAAACAATAGGATAGGCTCAAGAAGTAATTAAAGAGAGAGTGAGGGATAATTGAGAGAGCATATTTGAAGGCAGTAGTTGAAGAAAAATAAAAACAGTTTTTGTTTACACCCCACTGTATTCTGTGGCTTCAATATTCCTTTTGTATATACATTGCAAAAACACATACTCTTGTTCTTTAAACATTTCTCTTACTTCCTTCTTTGTAACTTCTAATTCTATATGTTTGTACACATTTACTGAGGTAAAATTTACATACATTTCCCATTGCAAGTGAATTTTAACAATCGTATATGATCATGTAAACACCACCATAATGAAGCCACAAACATTTCCAACACCATAAAAAACTTCCGTGTGCCTCTTTGCAGCTCAGTGCCTGATCTGACCCTATCACCTAATCTCTGATCTTTCTGTCCCCTTTTCTAGAAGGTCATAAATGTGGAATTATAAAGAATGCAGTGTTTTACGTTTGATTTCACTTAGAAAAATATTTTTCAGATGTATATAAGTTGTTGAATATATCAGTATTTTCGACCTTTTTATTGTTGAGGATAAATATATCACAATTTGTTTATCCACTGACCGATTGAGGAACACTTCAGTTTTTTCCAGGGTTGTATTTTTAAGAATAAAGCTGGTATGAACATTAATATACACATCTTTATGTGGCCATATATTTTCATGTCTCTTGGGTGAGACTGCTGGGTCATGCTGCTGGATATGTCCTTGTTTTTGTGTTTAAAGTTAAAAAACAAAAACAAAAACGAGGATATCAAAATGGCCAGTAAACAGATGGGAAAGGTGCTCAACATCCTTAACCAACAGGGTAATACAAATTAAAAACACAATAAAAAAATTAATTCTAATATCGATCACTATTGTTTTTAATCCCTTATAGTAGAAGTCACTTACTTAATAAACAAATAATTATACAAAATTACCCCCTTACTTATTTTTTTTAACATCTTCATTGAAGTATAATTGCTCCACAAGGTGTGTTAGTTTCTGCTTTAAAACAAACTGAATCAGCTATACATACACAAAATCCCCAGATCTCCTCCCTCTTGTGTCTCCCTCCCATCCTCCCTAACCCACCCCTCTAGGTGGTCACAAAGCACCGAGCTGATCGCCCTGTGCTATGCGGCTGCTTCCCACTAGCTATCAGTTTTACATTTGGTAGTGTATATATGTCTGTGCCACTCTCTCACTTTGTCCCAGCTTACCCTTCCCCCTCCCTGTGTCCTCAAGTCCATTCTCTACATCTGTGTCTTTATTCCTGTCCGGCCCCTAGCTTTTTCAGAACTATTTTATTTTTTTAGATTCCATACATATGTGTTAGCATACGGTATTTGTTTATCTCTTTCTGACTGACTTCACTCTGTATGACAGACTCTAGGTCCATCCATCTCAGTACAAATAACTCAATTTTGTTTCTTTTAATGGCTGAGTAATATTCCATTGTATATATGTGCCACATCTTCTTTATCCATTCATCTGCTGATGGACACTTAGGTTGCTTCCATGTCCTGGCTATTGTAAACAGAGCTGCAGTGAACATAGTGGTACATGACTCTTTGAATTGTGGTTTTCTCAGGGTATATGCCCAGTAGTGGGATTGCTGGGTCGTATGGTAGTTCTATTTTTAGTTTTTTAAGGAAACTCCATACTGTTCTCAATAGTGGCTGTATCAACTTACATTCCCACCAATAGTGCAAGAGGGTACCATTTTCTCCACACCCTCTCCAGCATTTATTATTTGTAGAATTTTTGATGATGGAAATTCTGACTGGTGTGAGGTGATACCTCACTGTAGTTTTGATTTGCCTTTATCTAATAATTAGTGATGTTGAGCATCCTTTCATGTGTTTGTTGGCAATCTGTACATCTTTTTTGGAGAAATCTCTATTTAGGTCTCTTGCCCATTTTTGGATTGGATTGTTTGTTTTTTTGATATTGAGCTCCATGAGCTGCTTGTATATTTTGGATATTAGTCCCTTGTCACTTGCTTCATTTGCAAATATTTTCTCCCATTCTGAGAGTTGTCTTTTTGTCTTGTTTATGGTTTCCTTTTCTCTGAAGAAGCTTGTAAGTCTCATTAGGTCCCATTTGTTTATTTTTGTTTTTATTTCCATTTCTCTAGGAGGTTGGCCAAAAAGGATCTTGCTGTGATTTATGTCATAGAGTGTTCTGCCTATGTTTTCCTCTAAGAGTTTTACAGTGTCTCGCCTTACATTTAGAGGTTTAATCCATTTTGAGTTTATTTTTGTGTATGGTGTTAGGGAGAGTTACGATTTCATTCTTTTACATGTAGCTGTCCAGTTTTCCCAGCACCACTTATTGAAGAGGCTGTCTTTTCTCCATTTTATACTCTTGCCTCCTTTATTAAAAATGAGGGGTCCATATGTGTGTGGGTTTATCTCTGGGCTTTCTATCCTGTTCCATAGATCTATATTTCTATTTTTTGTGCCAGTACCATACTGTCTTGATTACTGAAGCTTTGTAGTATAGTCTGAAGTCAGGGAGCCTGATTCCTCCAGTTCTGTTTTTCTTTCTCAAGATTGCTTTGGCAATTCAGTCTTTTGTGTTTCCATACAAATTGTGAAAATTTTTTTCTAGTTCTGTGAAAAATGCCATTGGTAGTTTGATAGGATTACATTGAATCTGTAGATTGCTTTGGGTAGTATAGTCATTTTCACAATGTTGATTCTTCCAATCCAAGAACATGTTATATCTCTCCATCTGTTTGTATCATCTTTAATTTCTTTCAGCAGTGTCTTACAGTTTTCTGCATACAGGTCTTTTGTCTCCTTACGTAGGTTCATTCCTAGGTATTTTATTCTTTTTGTTGCAATGGTAATTGATAGTGTTTCCTTAATTTCTCTTTCAGATTTTTCATTATTAGTGTATAGGAATGCAAGAGATTTCTGTGCATTAATTTTGTATCCTGCTACTTTACCAAATTCATTGATTAGCTTTAGTAGTTTTCTGGTAGCATCTTTAGGATTCTCTATGTATAGTATCATGCCACCTGCAGTGACAGTTTTACTTCTTCTTTCCCAATTTGGATTCCTTTTATTTCTCTGATTGGTGTGGCTAAAACTTCCAAAACTATGTTGAATAACAGTGGTGAGAAGGGCAACCTTGTCTTCTTTCTGATCTTAGAGGACATGGTTTCAGTTTTTCACCATTGAGAACGATGTTGGCTGTGGGTTTGTCATATATGGCCTTTATTATGTTGAGGTAAGTTCCCTCTATGTGTACTTTCTGTAGCATTTTTATCATAAATGGGTGTTGAATTTTGTGGAATGCTTTTTCTGCATCTATTGAGATGATCATATGATTTTTATTTTTCAATTTGTTAATATGGTGTATCACATTGACTGATTTGCATATATTGAAGACTCCTTGCATTCCTGTGATAAACCCTACCTGATCATGGTGTATGATCATTTTAATGTGCTGTCGGATTCTGTTTTTTAGTATTTTTTTTATGTTTTTGGTCTCTATATTCATCAGTGATATTGGCCTGTAGTTTTCTTTCTTTGTAACGTCTTTGTCTGGTTTTGTATTAGGGTGATGGTGGTTTTGTCGAATCAGTTTGGGATTGCTCCTCCCTCTGCTATACCTTGGAAGAGTTTAAGAATAGGTGTTAGCTCTTCTCTAAATGTTTGACAGAATTCGCCTGTGAAGCGATCCGGTCCTGGGCTTTTGTTTTTTGGAAGATTTTTAATCACAGTTTCATTTTCAGTGATTTGATTAGTATGTTTATATTTTCTATTTCTTCCTGGTTCAGTCCCTGAAAGTGGTGCTTTTCTAAGAATTTGTCCATTTTTTCCCGGTTGTCCATTTTATTGGCATAGAGTTGCTTGTAGTAATCTCTCATGATCCTTTGAATTTCTGTAGTGTCAGTTGTTACTTCTCCTTTTCCATTACTAATTCTGTTGATTCAAGTCTTCTCTCTTTATTCTTGATGAGTTTGGCTAATGGTTTATCAATTTTGTTTATCTTTTCAAAGAACCAGCTTTTAGCTTTATTGATCTTTGCTATTGTTTCCTTCATTTCTTTTTCATTTATTTCTGATCTGATCTTTATGCTTTCTTTCCTTCTGCTAACTTTTTTTTTTTGTTGTTGTTGTTGTTCTTCTTCTTCTTCTTTCTCTAATTGCTTTTTGTGTGAGGTTAGGTTGTTTATTTGAGATGGTTCTTGTTTCTTGAGGTAGGATTGCACTGATATAAACTTCCCTCTTAGAACTACTTTTGCTGCATCCCATAGGTTAGGGGTCATCGTGTTTTCATTGTCATCTGTTTCTAGGTATTTTTTGATTTCCTCTTTGATTTCTTCAGTGATCTTTTGGTTATTCAATAGTGTATTGTTTAGTCTCCATGTGTTTGTATTTTTTACAGATTGTTTCCTGTAATTGATATCTAGTCTCATAGCAATGTGGTCAGAAAAGATACCTGATATGATTTCAATTTTCTTACATTTACCCAGACTTGATTTTTGACCCAAGATATGATCTATCCTGGAGAATGTTCTATGAGCACTTGAGAAGAAAGTGTATTCTGTTGTTTTTGGATGGAATGTCCTATAAATGTCAATTAAGTCCATCTCGTTTAATGTATCATTTAAAGTTTGTGTTTCCCTATTTATTTGTATTTTGGATGATCTGTCCATTGGTGAAAGTGGGTGTTCAAGTCCCTTTCTATTATTGTGTTACTGTCGATTTCCTCTTTTATAGCTGTTAGCAGTTGCCTTATGTACTGAGGTGCTCCTATGTTGGGTGCATATATATTTATAATTCTTATATGTTCCTATTGGATTGATCCCTTGGTCATTATGTAGTGCCCTTCCTTGTCTCTTGCAACATTCTTTATTTTAAAGTCTATTTTATCTGATATGAGTATTGCTACCCCAGCTTTCTTTTGAGTTCCATTTGCATGGAATATCTTTTTCATCCCCTCACTTTCAGTCTGTATGTGTCCCTAGGTCTGAAGTGGGACTCTTGTAGACAGCATATATATGGGACTTATTTTTGTATCCATTCAGCCAGTCTTTGTCTTTATGTTGGAGCATTTGTTCCATTTACATTTAAGGTAGTTATCAATATGTATGTTCCTGTTACCATTTTCTTAATTGTTTTGAGTTTGTTATTGTAGGTCTTTTCCTTCTCTTGTGCTTCCTGCCTAGGGAAGTTCCTTTAGCATTTGTTGTAAAGCTGGTTTGATGGTGCTGAACTGTCTTACCTTTTGCTTGTCTGTAAAGGTTTTAATTTCTCCATCAAATCTGAATGAGATCCTTGCTGGTAGAGTAATCTTGGTTGTAGGTTTTTCTCTTTCATCACTTTAAATATGTCCTGCCACTCTGGCTTGTAGAGTTTCGGGTAAAAGATCAGCTGTTAACCTTATGGGGATTCCCTTGTATGTTATTTGTTGTTTTTCCCCTTGCTGCTTTTAATATATATTTTTTGTATTAAATTTTTGATAGTTTGATTAATATGTGTCTTGTCGTGTTTCTCCTTGGATTTATCCTATATGGGACTCTCTGTACTTCCTGGACTTGATTGACTATTTCCTTTCCCATATTAGGGAAGTTTTGAACTATAATTTCTTCAAATATTTTCTCAGTCCCTTTCTTTTTCTCTTCCTCTTCTGGTACCCCTGTAATTCGAATGTTGGTGTGTTTAATGTTTTCCCAGAGGTCTCTGAGACTGTCCTCAATTCTGTTCATTCTTTATTCTGTATTCTGCTCTGCGGTATTTATTTCCAGTATTTTATCTTCCAGGTCACTTCTCCGTTCTTCTGGCTCAGTTATTCTGCTATTGATTACTTCTAGATAATTTTTAATTTAATTTATTGTGTTGTTCATCATTGTTTGTTTGCTCTTTAGTTCTTCTAGGTCCTTGTTAAACGTTTCTTGTATATTCTCCATTCTATTTCCAAGATTTTGGATCATCTTGCTATCATTACTCTGAATTCTTTTTCAGGTAGACTGTCTATTTCCTCGTCATTTGTTTGGTTTGGTGGGTTTTTCCCTTGCTCCTTCATCTACTGTGTGTTTCTCTGTCTTCTCATTTTGCTCAACTTACTGTGTTTAGGGGTCTCCTTTTCACAAGCTGCAGGTCCATAGTTCCCATTGTTTTGGTGTCCGCCCCCAGTGGCTAAGTTTGGTTCAGTGGGTTGTGTAGGCTTCCTGGTGGAGGGGCCTGGTGCCCGTGTTCTGGTGGATGAGGCTGGATCTTGTCTTTCTGGTGGGCAGGTGTGCATCTGGTGGTGTGTTTTGGGGTGTCTGTGACCTTAGTATGATTTTAGGCAGCCTCTCTGCTGATGGGTGGGGCTGTGTTCCTGTCTTGCTAGTTGTTTGTCATAGGGTGTCCAGCACTGTAGCTTGCTGGTCGTTGAGTGAAGCTGGGTCTTAGGGTTGAGATGGAGGTCTCTGGGAGAGCTTTCGCTGTTTGATATTACGTGGGGCCGGGAGGTCTCTGGTGAACCAATGTCCTGAACTCAGCTCTTCCACCTCAGAGGCACAGGCCTGACACCCGGCCAGAGCACGAAGACCCTGTCAGCCATATGGCTCTCTTTGGGCTTAAGGCATGTGTTTTTTTATCATTTCCCAGAGTCTCTCTGTGAGATTAAGTTTCAGTAGCTTGCTATGGTAGATTTTTCATCTACTTCCATTTTCTATATTACCTTACCACTTCTTTGCCAGTTTTACTCTAATCCTTGTCTCACAGGGTGTTTCTTGGGAAAGCCAAAATAAGATGGACATGCATGTGAATCAAAATGAGATTCCAAATATGACAAGAATAAAATAAACTATTATGGCAGAAAGAACATTATTCTGAAAAAATCTTCTTCATGGATACTCCTAAAGTGGGCAGTGGATGATGTATAAAACAACATCTCTGGTGACACTGATCAGGCAATGTCTCTGACTCCTATGTCCATGATAGCTTCTCACTGTTCGAATAACATTTGTCATCCATGGTCCTTGTGGAGATGAGCAGCCTTTCCTTTGTTTTCTCCTAACATGGGGCATTAAGCCCATTGCTTTTCATGACGTTTTGCAATCCTTCAAAGATTGTGTCAAATATCAGCTTTAATTTGACCATGTTGGGAAGAACAGAACAACAACAAAAAGTATCTTTATTTTGCTGTGTAATCCAGGTAGATGAAAAAAGTATCCAGGAATCAAAACCACAGCATACAAAGTCGGGCACGCATTCCAGCGTTGGAGGAGGAAGCTGGCGCCCAGGAAAAAGCTCTTCTGAAATGGCCCAGTTCTGCTCAGGAGCGGCGGGAACAGCTCCTCTTCCTATCGGCGTGGCGGCCTCTGGCACAGCATGTGCGTGGGCACAGGGGCTGCCTGCTTCCTCACGGCCCAGCGGGCTAGACCACACCCACTCCTGGGCCTGGGGGCTGGCAGGAACCTCAGGCCACGGAGCTGGGTGCCAGGCAGGATGCCCTCGGGTGGGACAGCTGTGCCTGGCCCTTGGGGGCAGTAGCCACGACCTCACAGATCTTGTGGCCTCCAGGGCCAGCGAAGCACATCCTCTAAAACCCTTGGCTTAATGGGCCTTTTACAGGAAGGTTTGGATCAAAATGACCTGCACCACTGAGTCTGGCTGGCTGGAGGGGCACAGTGCCTCCGGGGGGCCACTTTGCCCCCTGCCACTGCACCCTGATGGAGAGGCCAACCTGGGGGTGCCGTCAGGGCTCAGAAGGTACTGGAGCGGCCCTCCTGCAGCACCTCCCATGAGGACTGGCGGTTAGCAAAGGGCAGCACCTCCACTGATGTGCTGAAGACGCAGCTGTGGGCAGAAGCGCAGCCCCCCTTACCTATCGTGAAGTAATAGTTTGTTCCTTTTTTATTCAGACTTTTCAAAGGATGACAATTACTTAACCTACAAACACAGTGGAGTGGTGCCTTACTGTTGTGACTGCAGTGTCACTTTTTTTCTGGTGAAGTCCTTTAGCTGATAACATAATTTATTATTGATTAAATGACCTCAGTATGCCAAGTTATATGTTTGTTTTTAGTGAACTAATCTACATTCATTCATTTTAAAACTCTATATGATAGGAACTGGGCATCATAGAAGTTTGTATGCATCATTAAAACTTGTGGGATTC
Source organism: Kogia breviceps (assembly GCF_026419965.1). Lineage (NCBI taxonomy): Eukaryota > Metazoa > Chordata > Mammalia > Artiodactyla > Physeteridae > Kogia > Kogia breviceps. Next base: position 76,947,629 of record NC_081317.1, read on the forward strand.
AGGAAGGCTCTAACAGGTTAGGACTGGACATTGTGACTGTGCTGTGTGCAGTATGCCCGGGCTGATATGGTACACCCAGACTGAAAAGGGGATATTCCTAACTTCCTTTGAAGAAAAATGTTTTGAATTTCTCACACCAGTTCTGAGTACTCCTACATATATCAACTTAAATGTTCTTAACAAACCTGCAAGATATGGACAGCTAATCCATTTCTAAAGAGGCAAAAGTATTAAGTAGCTGGAATGAAGGAGCTAATGCGTCACACATTTCTCCCTCTTGCCTGATTTCTGCATCAACTGAGAATGACAAATGTTCAAACAGGTAAATGAGATCCAAGCAGCACCTTTAATACTGATTATGGCTAATCTGAACATATGGCTTAAGGATTGTTATCCATATGGATTTACTAATAGCACATCCCTGAAGAAGACATATCTACCCTCAGAAAAACATAGTCCTTTCCTGCTAAGGGTGGAGCTTTTACTGCTAAGCTTACCAAAAGATCTAGAAGCAGGTCAAAGCTCTGACTCTCTGAGTTCCCAAAGAGAAAGCAGCATGTAATTGTCTAAGCTACAACCATCAGATCATTCACATCTTCTCCCTTGGAGAGGTGCAGGTAAGGAGGCCTAAAGCAACAAAGAGAGTTAGTTTCTACACGGAAGCATAAAGCCAGAGGAAAATGGGTCCCCCATTCCTAATTTCACTAGCTTTATATTTGTTTTACTTCTTAACTCTATGGCTAACCAAAAGTTTGATCATTACCATGTGGGGAGGAAATCAGCAACCTATTTGTGAAGATCTTTATCTATTCCATCAGACTGTTCTTAAAGTCCCAAGCCCTGCTTCTGTATGTATACTCTTGGGCCCACTATTAAATATGTTTGATTTTGCTGCTGGATGGCTTGGAAATAGGTCAAAAGAGCACTTTTATTAAATTAACTACAAGGCCACTCTACCCTCGGCTGAATTTCTATTCCCTAATCTATTTCCCATCTCAAATTAAGTCTATCTATGCTGTTCAACACATTTTGAGAAGTCCAGTTATTTACTATTTTACCAAATATGAGCTGGGAGCCCATGGCAGGCACTGTTACAGCACGAGGTATCAAAGAGTAAATAAAACACCATTCCTGCCTTCATGAAAAGTGAATGTTGTAGGAGAAAAATAACATACACCTATAAAGATATAAATGTACAATAGGTTAGGCTATGATTAGTGGAACAAAAAGAGGGAAGCAGGAGAGAGGGAGAAGGTGAGAAAGTTACTTAATAAAGTATTCAAGGAAGATTTCTTTGTTGAAGTGACATTTGAACAGAGACTTGAAGGAAGAAAGAGAAAGTACCTTGTGTTTGTCTGGGAAGAGTTCATTCAAGGCATAGGAAACAGAAAGTACAAAGGACCAGAGTGAACAGCTGGAGGGGAGTGACAAGAAGGAGTTGAGACTGAAGAGATGGAGAGAAGGCATATCACACAGAGCCGTGTAGACCACAGGGAGGGCTCTGGCTGTTACTTAGAGTGAAGCTAGAATGTGAAGCTATTGGAAAGTTCGAGCATATAAAAGTCATAGTGAGACTTACATTTTAAGTGAACCATACTGAATTTGGTGTGGAAGATAGAATGTGAGAGGCAAGTACAGGAATACTCAAAGGTATGTAAGGGATTTGGTGGCTTGGATCAAGGTAGTCATAGTAAGGGTGATGAAAAGTGGTAAAATTTCTGGATATATTTGAAGATAAGTGAACAGAATATTCTAATATTCTGCTGTGGAGGATGAAAGAAAGAGAAGAATTAATGTTCTGGCCTAAGCAATGAAGAAAATGGAGCTTCCATTTTCTATAACAGGGCATACTGCAAGAAGAGCAGGTTGGATGACAGAGCTGGTGGGGTGAAAATAAGAAACTTATTTTCAGAGGTGTAGTATTTGATATACCTATTAGATAACAAAGTAAATATGTTGAGTAGATAAGAAGAGTTTAGCAGAAAAATAATGGGATTCATCAAAGAGATGGCATTAAAAGGTGTGAGCCCACATGAGAACATATAAGCAATGAATGAAGACAGAACATAGCAGAACCAATCAAAGACCCCTGGGACACTTTATCATTACAAGGGTACATTGAAAAGGATAATTCAGCCATGGAGCAGAAATACCTCAATCCAAATTTGGCTCATATCTCATGCTGCCCAGCTCAGTGAAGTGGCTGAGGCTTGAAGGAGCTAACAAATAATACTGATAGATACAGGAGCCAGATATATTGAAGTAAAAGTATCTAAGAGAGTTGGGGAATGCTGCTCAAGTATGTGCAAATAATGAACTGCCTAATATTGACCTATAGTTAGCACTGAGAATCCACAGGCTTTGAAAGAAAAGTTTTCACCACTAAACTTACCATGACTTTGAGCATGGGCCAGAGCACATACCCTCTGAAAGCAAATAGATGCCAAAGAAGAAAAGGTAGAAGACGGATTTTCCCCAAACTCACAAATTAGACAATTTGTTGTCATTCCCTAATGCTGTGCTTCCAAATCACTGGGGAAGGCGGGCGACTCTGTCCTTCAGAAGACATTCAACAATGTTTGGGAACAGTTTTGGTTGTCACAGCTGGGTGGAGGTGCTACTGGCATCTAGCAGGGAGAGGCTAGGGCTGCTGCTAAACCTCCAATAAAGCACAGGACATCCCCCTACCCCAGCACAACAGAAAATTATCTGGCTCAAATGTCAATAGAGCTGTGGCTGAGAAACTGCCCTAATGCAAATGTTTAGGGAGAATCATGTAGAGTTATTTTTCATAGTTATATTTTTAACTTAAATATATTATGTTGAGATTTCAGTTTGTTTCTTTTTTTCCCCACTCAGCATTGTTTTTTTATTGTGGTAAAATATACATAATATAAAATTTACCCCTTTAACCACTTTTAAGTATACAGTTCAGTGGCACTGAGTACATTCACATTGCTATTGTATGATTCCACTTAGATGAGGTATCCATAGTAGCCAAATTCAGAGTCAGCACTGTTTTGAATATATATTTATTACAGGAAGTACTACAGGAGTCATTTCACGTAGTGGGGATAAAATAAAAAGAGTTAGCTGCAACACTTTTGGAGAGCTAAAAACACACAGAGAGACAAAGCAGAGGTAAGCCATATATAAGAGCAATTCATGTATAAGGTAACCCACATGTAAGAAGCTATGAAACTTAGGGCTGGAGCAACAAAAGGGGAAAGAAAACTAGGAGCTTAGAGGAAAGGATTTCATGGAGCTGGTGCTCAGACCTCTTGGGGGTGGGGGGTGCCACATAGCCACTGCTGACAAATCTGGGAGGGCTCAGGTACTGAGGATGTGGTAAAAAGCTGGAGGCTGACCCAACTGGGGCTGTTGGGGTAACTCTGACAAATATAGGAGAATCAAGAAAACAGGATCAGGGAAAACTTTCCATCCTCCTTTGATCCCTGCCTAATTATTTCTTCTAGCGCCTCCTTTTGGCAGAATCTAAGAAAGAAAGATACCTTTCAAGGAAAAGCAGTTTGTAGCATCCCAGCTCTAGCATCAGAGAGAAAACTGTAGAATGAATGTAGAGTTGAAGGATGAGTTATATAACAGCACAATAATTGTAAACCATTGCTGTTAACTGGCACATAATACACAACCCAATGTGCAACCACCATATTTCACCTTTGAATTTACCTATCCAGTCTCTCAGATTGCCCCCAACTACCTGCCACCACAAACTATGTTGAGTATTTTACTCTAGTATAGAGCTAGCCACTAGATCATAGGGGTTATGAATATTTATTTTACTCAGTAGTTCCAGATTAATCTTCTGATTGTTTGGACTTCTCTAAAATCAAACCACCCATAGGTAAAGTTGAATCTTTATATTGGTAGTTTTTTTTTTTTTTTTTTTTTTTTTGCGGTGCGCGGGCCTCTCACTGTTGTGGCCTCTCCTGTTGTGGAGCACAGGCTCTGGACGCGCAGGCTCAGCGGCCATGGCTCATGGGCCTAGCCACTCCGTGGCATGTGGGATCTTCCCAGACTGGGGCACAAACCCATGTCCCCTGCATCAGCAGGCGGACTCTCAACCACTGCGCCACCAGGGAAGCCCTATATTGGTAGTTTTTAATAGAAGTATCTTGATGGTTTTATTTGATTTCTCAGCAGAACCTCTGAAAAAATTAGAACAATTATTTGACTCTACTGAGACCTAAAATCAATTGATGTTACAACTCTTCTGTGTTCAAACTCTCTCCTCCAAATTTCTCACTTGCATCTTTACCTAGAAAATATTCTACATTCACCATCATGACCACTTCACTGGATGCACTTACCTTGCTATCCTTGAATTATATTTGTCTACCAGATTACACCCAACACTGTCTACTGCATTTCTGCACCCAGACAATTAACGCAGTGGAGAAAACACACAACCATGTTTCCTAGTCCCATTTTAAATGTTGATCACTAACTCAAGTGGACTGGCTAACTAACAAAAGACATGTAGAGAAAACTCACAGAACAAAATAAATTAAAAATTGCTAATAAGATACTAAATTGTATAATCTATTCACAATTAAAGATAAGAAAGTTAAAATTACAAGATACCATTGTTATCAAATTGGCAAAAGAAGATAATGTTTGATGACACCCAGTGTGGGAAACAAACATTCTCTTATATTTTGATTCATTCATTTGATAACACATATTTACTGAGTTTCCTTCATATGCCAGGCATATTTCTAGGCAATGAGATAACAGCAGGATCCAAGATAGGAGTTGTCTCTGACTCAAGAAGTTAACACTTTAGAAAGGAGAAGAAAAAGAAACACATAACAACATGTCAGATATTGATAAAAAGAAATAAATCTGAGTCAAAGGCTAGGTAGTGGTTAACAGAGCAATGTTTTCTCACAAGGTGGTCAGGGCATACCTCTACCGAAACAGAAGCCTAAATGAAATGGGGGAGAAAGTTATATATGAATATGGGGCAGAGTATCGCAAGCAATTAAGACAGCAAGTACAAATGTCGATAGGTAGGGGTATTTTTTGCCTATTGACAATAGTGTGGTTATAGTAAAATGGATAATAGGAAGGACACTATTTATGAGATCAGAGAAATAGGAAAGTACCAGGTCAGGAAGGAATTGGTAACAAACTTATATTTAATTCAGATTCTTCTGGGATTTATATGTTTGCTCTTAGAAGGAGGAGACATTGGTACAAACTCCTTGAAGGGTCATTTGATAATATTTTTCAAAATTAAAAGGGAACAGACTCTCTGAACCAGCAATTCCAATTATAATTCTTTACACTCAGGAATATTTCACACACAAGTGTGAAAGGTTTATGAACAAATATTTTGAAATATTATTTTGAAATTTTGGAATTTTTGGCCATAACCACACAAAATAAAAAGCTAAAACAGTCTATTATTTGTATATTCTGGTCTGCATTAAGAAGACCCCATTGAATAGCTCATGAAATATTATTTCCATTTTCTCATCTCATTATAGCTACTGGTTTTCTTTCCCCTCTGCCAAAAACATGTGTTTTAATTTCACTTCTGCTGTCTCAGGTCAATCAAATAACACTTTAAAAATACAGTAGAAGCTCTTTTAAACAATATCTACTTAAGTGGCCTGAATTATCCAAATTTTCCATTTTTTTAGCACAACTGGATCTTACTGCTGGCAGGCAAGTGAGCACGTCTCTAACACACCTGCACATTTCTGCTCCTACAAATTGGGTTGAATGCTTGCTAAAGCTTTAGTTAAATTTGTAACCAACTTAAGTCAGTGTGATTTTCTTAGTAATTATATAATTTTATTAAATAATACCTCAAAAAACACATGATTGTGTGTGCGTGTGTATCAATGATACATGCTTTGAAAATTAAGGTAGAGATGAGAACAACAACAAAAAAAACCCATACGTCAAACTGGGTAAGGACAAGAACTGTGATGAAACTTTGGGGGAGAACATAAAGAATTGTTAATTTTCCACTTAGACTGCTTCAGAATATTTAAATTTTCTTACTTTAACAAAATCGAATTTGGAAATAATAAACATTGTCCTTATAAGTGTAGTTTAGGTGAGAAAAAGAAAGATTCAGAATAAAAAGCCTTGGCCCTACTTCAAAAGGTCTATTTTTAAATTAACGTACAGAGTTTGAAGTGGCTATAAACTTATTTATGATTTTCCTTTTCAGCTGACTGTTCCAATTAACATTCTCAATCCAAGTTTCCCAATTATTGTTTTTTGGCTCTTTATTTCTCCAACTCAAATATTTCCTTTTCCATTTCTGAAAAAATTCCCTAAACTTTCATAACTGCCTTTAATGAATCATTTATCTGCTGATGACTTAGAACAATAGACAAGAACAATAAACTATTTCTAGCCCTAACATCTCTATTAAGCTTCATAATTTCATTTCTGCATTCTATATCATTCATTCAAAGAACGGCATTCATTCGGTCCTTTAAAAAAATATTTACTGAATGCCTACCATATGTGAGGAACTGAGCTACACACTTGGAAAACAAGGAATTAAGTTCTTCAAAGAATTCAGTTTAGTGAAGAAGATTAATTAATGAATAACAGTTACAATAAAAGGTGGTCATTGCTATAAGATGTGTAAATATGAGATGCTGGAGGAGTAAACAAGTCTATCTTTATGCAGGCATCTCAAGCAGAACACATCCTAAACCACATCTATTATTCAAGCTTTCTTCCTCCTCAATTTACATACAAGTGAAGGATGCCTCCTCAGTCCACCCTGCTGCCAAGGCAGAAAGCTACACATTCAATCACAAACCATGTTCTATCAGTTCAGTTGCGTCACTTAAAGATTACTTTAACCCATTCACCCAACTCAAAATCCTTATCTGGTCCTCATTATTTACCTCCTTGGATTAATAAAATAGGCTCATCTACCTTCTTCAAATTAAGTTTTTTTTTTCCTCCTACTTTATTGATGCATAATTGAGAAATAAAATCTTAAAATATTGAAAGTGTACAACATGAAGATTTGATATAGGTATACACTGTGGAAGAATTCCCCACCCCCCATCAAGTTAATTGACAAATCCATTACCTCATATATTTACTTAAAAATTTTATTTTTGATGAGAACATTTACAGTCTATTCTCTCAGGAAATTTAAATTATATAATACAGTGTTATCAGCTATAGTTACCACATTATGCATTAGATCTTCATACCTTATTCATCTTATAGCTGAAAGTTTGTACTCTTTTACCAACCTCTCCCTATTTCCCCCACCCCCAGGTCCTGGCAACCACTTTTCTACTCTGTTTCTATGAGTTTGACATTTCTTTTTTAGATTCCACTTGTAAGTGATGCAGTATTTATCTTTGTCTGGCTTATTTCAGTTAACATAATGCCCTCCAGATTCATCCATGTTGTAAATGAAAGAATTTCCTTTTTTAAAGACTAAATAATATTCAATTACAAATTATAATTATATAACATTTTGTTTATCCCTTTATTTGTTGACTTATGCTTGGGTTGTATCTATACCTCAGCTATTGTCAATAATGCTGCAATGAACATGGAAGTACAGATATCTATTCCAGATAATGGTTTTGTTTCCTTTGGATATATACCCAGAAGTAGGATTACTGGATCATATGGTATGGTAATTCTACTTTTAATTTCTTGAGGAACCTCCATACTGTTTTTCATAGTGACTATATGCGTTTATATTTCCACCAACAGTGTACAGGGTTCCCTTTATTCCACCTCCTCTCTAACATTTTTATCTCTTGATTTAGATAACAGACATCCTAAAAGGTGTGAAATTGTGGTTTTGACTTTGATTACCCTGATGATTAGTGATGATGAGCACTTTTCATGTACCTGTTAGCCATTTGTGTTTTCTTTGGAAAATGTCTATTCAAGACCTCTGCTTACTTTTTAATGGTTTTTTGTTTGTTTTTTTGCTATCAAGTGGCATGAGTTTCTTGTATATTTAAAAAATTAACTCCTTATCTTATACAAAGTTTGCAAATACTTTTTTCCATTCCCTAGGATGTCTTTTGATTTTGTTGTTGGTTTCCTTTGTTGTGCAGAAGATTTTTCATTTGGTATAGTCTCACTTGTTTATTTTTTGCTTTTTTTAAATTTTGCTTTTGTTGCTTTGCTTTCGATGTCAAAAGCAAATTAAACATTGTGAAGGTGAATGTCAGGGAGCTTCCCCCTATGTTTTCTTCTAGGAGTTTTACAGTTTTAGATTTTATGTTCAAGTCTTTAATCCATTTTGACTTGATTTTTGTTTATGGTATAATATAGGGCTCCAGTTTTTCCAACACTATTGAAGAGACTATCCGTTTCCCATTGTATATTCTTAGCTCCCTTGTCAAAAATGTATTGACCATGTATGCATATGTTTATTTCTGAGCTCTCTATTCTGTTCCATTGATCTATGTGTCTGTTTTGATGGTAATACCATGATATTTTTATTACTATAGTTTTGTTATATAATTTGAAATGAGGAAGTGTGATGTCTCCAGCTTTGTTGTTTCTCAAGAGTGCTTTGGCTATTCAGGGTTTTTGTGGTTTCCTACAGATTTTAAGATTTTTAAAATATTTTTGTGAAAAATGACATTTGAACTTTGATAGGGATTGCATTAAATCTGTAGATAACTTTGGGTAGCCTGGACATTTAAAAAATATTAATTATTCTGAGCTTCTTCTGATACCTTCTCCACTCTGGCACCTGGAATGTCTCTCCAAAAGGTAATTGTGGGCATGCCTCACTCCTGTTTTCTCCTTCTATGACTCCCTATTGCCTTCAGGATGAAGATCTACCTCATCTCTGACCATGCTTCTACCTGTACCTTTCTTCCTTATGATTATATTACAGTCTGATTGAGAATTAAACTTTGGAGCACTCATAAATTAAGCATATTCTTTAAAGAATATCCCAGGTAGTTTTTGTCATAACTCTGCCTCTCAACAAATAGCACTGCAGTTTCAATTTCCTCTGGATCCAATTGCAATGAATACATTGCAATTACAGATTTAGAAACATTGCATGCCGTTCATGGTTATGTAATTGACTGATTATGTAGTCCAATTAGAGCTATCACCAACTTGGATTTCAGCCATTGTTTCACATGGCTCCCTTCCCTGAAATCAGGATAACAGCTCCTGGAGGGCAAATCTTTGCAGAGTATGTTCAGGGTTTCTCTTAGACAGCAGAAGAATTAGTAAGATCCTTCAATAACTGGCATAAACAATTATAAAGTGTTATTTTAATATTGTTCTTAAAAATTATGAAGTTCATGCAACACCATTTGCTTATTCACTTATAATATATCTTCAGTGCCTACCATGTGAGAGGCACTACTCTAAGTGGTGACATTCCAAGATGAATAAAGTGTAAACCCCCCCCAAATGGAAGAAATATAAAGATAAGTATACATTTTCTAATAGTAAGGAGGTGGATAAATTATCATTTTTTATGCTAACATGTCGAACCTGAGAGCTACATATAGTCAAAAAAATCATTTTAAAATTTATTCATTCAATTAAAACACAGTCATTGAATTTGTATTTTGTATCAGGTACTGTGTGGAACAATGGGAAAAGAGGTGAACAAAAAGCATAAATAATACCTTAGTTCTTGCCTTCAAAGAACCAGCAGTCTAGTGGAAGATGATATTATTGAAATAGTCACTTAATTCAGTGAATAAGTATACCTACTGAACATGTTAAACACTCTAATGTAGAAACTCATGATGCTGTAAGAACATTTAACAATGGGATTGATTTCATCAAAATTGGCCAGGGAGGGTATTCTTGAGGAAGTGATGATGGAGCTTAGGTCTAATGAGTGGTTAGGAGTTTACTAGGCAGGGAGGAGGGAGAGTATGCTCCTGACAAAGAAACCAGCTTGCACTAGGACCCTGTGAAAGGAAGCAACATAAAAACTCTAAAGTCCTGACAGAGCAATCTAATCAGAGTAGAGAGGCCAAGGAAAATGTGGGTATGGAGCAGGTCTTAAGGCACTGCTAAAGGGTTTAATGCAGGGATAGGAGCAGTATGGGAGGTGGGTCTGAAGAGAACTGAATTGGAGGTGACAGTGTTATAAACAGATGTGTTCTGTAAAGATAATTGGCTACCCTGGAGAGAACTGATTATGAGGGAGAACAGTGACTGCGGGGAGACCTTCAGGAGGCTTTCACAAGGGTCCAGGTATGAGGTGATCATGCTGTGAAACAAGATGGTACTAGTGCCGATGATGAGGAGGTGAAATTATGAAGATAATTAGGAGGTAAAATTGTTAGAACTTGTTGGTGGATTAGTGAGGAAAAAGTATTAGATGCCTTGTGTCCTGACTCGGTAACATAATGAATGGTGTTACCATTCTCTGAGATAGAGAACAGTATATGTAAAAAATCTATTAATTATCTATCCACCAGATTCCTTTTCTCTTGTTGCTTTTTATAAGTCAAATGCCAAATAGGGTCATATCTGGATTTGCAAATATTAAACTCACCACTAATCTAATTTTATTTCTCTAATTTTTCTTGTAAGAAATGAAACTGATCAACTTTAAAACATCAGAGAGCACTTAACACATCACATTTGCATGATAGGGTAACAGGCAAATAGCTTATCATGGGTTGGCATCTGAGCAAGCCCACAATCCTATCAGCAGTTCACTAGTTTGATATGATCCAAACATAAATACCCAGAAGTTGATGCCAGAGCTTTGACTGTTAAACAAAGGATTCTTAAACTGGACTGACAACTTAGAAACCAACTTATGTCTTAAGCTTTGTATGCCAGGAGTTAAAAGAAAGAGCCGAGGGTTGAATTAATTAGTATGTCAGCTCTTATTAATGCAGTTCAAACCTCTCAAATGATGGAGGTTCTAAGAGATATAATTTTCTTCTAAGAAACCCATATTTGTGTTAAACACAAAATGAGTTACAATGAATGGATCCCCACTCTGCCATTTTAAAAACTCTATAATCAGTTTGGAGGACAGATTTAATTCCTAAATTCAAAGCCAAGGGCATCCTACAAATTGACTATCAGTGTTAAAGATTTTGTAAATGATTATTATATTCTTTGAAAAAAATAATAGAAATTTTGATATCAAACTGTTCTTTTATATTAAATAGGTGGAATACAATAATTTTTGAGGCTACTTTCTGACTTTGGAAGAAGAATGGATAATATGAGTGTAAAGGGAGGGAAAAGAACTGGATGACGATGGTGTTGATATTAACAATGAAGAATAATAGAGAGTTTATTACTAAGTACTGGAATACTGTATGTGGATTAGCTTCTAAGAACCTTTAGGGGCAAAAACTAGTGCTACTATTTTACAGATGAGGAAACTGAGGCACAGAGACATTATACAGTTTGCTGTAGGTGAGGCACCTTGTGGAGTTAAGCAAAGTCCCACCCTAAGTAGTCTAACTTTAGAAGCTATGATTTGACCCACTATAATCCCTCTTAGTGGTAACTATATTTCAGAATCATTACACTTTGGTGTTATTATGTGCTAGAAGTTTTGAATGGAAATGAGGACTGGGACAAAATATTCCTTTCCCTGATGTATTCTACTGTGAAAACCCTGAAAAAAAGTGAACAGGAAACACTATACTAATCAAGCTTGAGGTGGATTTTTCCCCCTCTAGGAAAAAGCTCCCCTATAATTCACTACTAGGCAGGGATTCCATTGGAATTCAGAATGGATATATTTAAATGTTAACAACTGAAAATTTAGAGTTGACTTTTTATCTCTGTGGTACACTGCACACTGTGACCTAAAACGCAAAAGCATGCTGACAGGAAGAATTTACAAATGACTTTTCCTCTGGAAAAAAGAAAATAAAACAATGCAAATGGTTGTGGGATCCTAAATGTAACACATATTCCCAAAGGTGGCTTTGGGCTGTTCTTTACACTGCTAACCTGAGCTCATTAATTAGTGTTTCAGTATTTTTTTGTTCTTGGGGAAATGAAGAGGCAATGTGGTATAGTGGAGGAGGCTTGCTTCTAGCCTAACACAAGATCGGCAGCTTAATTCCACCATTAGCAGCTCTAGGACTTGAGCAAGTTATGGAAACTTCTCTATTATATGCTACTCTGATGTGCAAAATGGATATTTTTATTGTGACTACATCTAAGCATTGTTTTAAAGATTATATATATACATATATATAAGCTTATTATATTTAAATAAACATTTTGCATATGTATCTTAAGTCTTTAAAATAGAGCCTGCCTGACACACAACAAATGTTCAAGAGATGTCCACAATTACTATGTTCAAGAGATGTCCACAATTACTATTATTATCTGACCTTAAAGTACAGATTGTTAGTGTCTACAAATAAATAGCCAGGACATTATTTACTTATTAATAAATCCTAACTTTGGGAGAGAATAAAAATGTGCCTTTTTTATTTCCAGGCTTTAAAAGAAATCATTTTTGGCATAAAAAAAAAGAGTTGAGAGTGATTCAGATTTAACTATTTCATTTTTTAATTAAAAATTGCTCACGGGTTATATTGACTGCAAACAGGGTAAAGAGAGACTGCTTTCTCAACAGCAGCCTGGAGGTTATTGCTGAGTGGGTGCCCATGATCCCAGGCTGTGCACTAAAGCTCTGACTGCTTTGTGTCAAAGCAGAAGAGTAACTGACATTCTAGTAAACACAGGTTGAAAAACGACCTTGATTTTCACTTTGTCCCTGACTCAGCAGGACAGTTGATTCTGATATCCTTTACCTGGTTGAATAAAGACCATAAAACATGATTTTAAAACAAAACCAACAATATCCTCATGGGTATATGCTGAGCAAAAACCTCACGTGTGTTTTATTACTCTTTTTTAGTGTTCTAATTTCATTTGTTGATATGAACAAATACGAATGTAATTCCTTAGGGGTTGTTTGCCTCCATTCTAAATAAAATGTTTCAAATAGATAGATAGAACAGAAACTGAGAAGTCATTATTGTAATGTACACTATTCCATCCAAACCAAGATACCAAAATCCTGTGACCTGATATTTTAGTGCTAAAATAGATGTTATTTGTTTGTGCACTAAACTTAATGATTTATTCATCTGTCTCTTGCCTTCTATCACCAAAATCTAGTACTTCATGACACTTTTCTCATTTGGTTATATGCCATACAACAGAATTCTTAAGAGGTAACATCATAATGGGATTTTCTAGACTGAGATTTACAAGGCTGAAAACCTTAATACTTTTCCTTGCAAACAGCATATTAGCCAACCAAGATTGGCGTATATTCTCATATTCTCTGGTCTCTTTGTCATCGTCCTATGTTTTTGTGGCAACTGGGTGCTGCTGAAAAAGTCCAAATTTATGGATTTCTTGCTTGGGCAGACCCTTTGTTGGCACATAAGATCCAGGGAGAAAGTCCATTTTACCAATAATGGATACTTTGTCAGGTGGTATTAAACAGTACTGTCACCATTGCATATGATGCAAACTGCAAAATCACTTGAAAATCATCATGCTTTTAATATGCTAGTAAGCTTGAGATTCAGTATAGTTTAAATTCTTCAGTTAATTTTTTGTCATGGTATTACCAACTTTACTAGAGTAATTTATTATTCTTGCCTGAATGGTAAAAATAAAGCATTAAAATAATAAATTTAATATTTTTCATGGACTTTAAAAACCAAACATTTAATATAGCCATTTGAGTGGATAGTTATTAGGCAAAGAGTGCTAGCATTCATAGAAACTTCAGACATCATTAAGACCAAGAGAAGCAAATTTAAGAGGTAGAGGGCTCAGATGTAAATAGCAGGTAAATGTGAGACAATAGGCCCTACAAAATGGCAAAGTAGAGAATATGACAAACAGGAGAGTGCATGCCTCTTTTGAAGGGGCAACCTCTAGTAAATTGTTGCCATACAGAAATGCCAGCTCAGTGTGGCCTGCTCATCCAACTTTTTGATAGAAATTTTGAATCTGTGTGAAATCACTTACATTTTTTAAATTGGCAATTAATTTAAAAATTAAACATTGTGAGTGCTAAACAAAACAAAGCAAAAAAATGAAGCTATCTTTAGCTATGATGAAGTTTATATGTTGCCTGTTATTCAACCTTTTTAGAATAACATGTTAATATTACACTTGAGGTAGTTAATACCCTTTCCCTACAAATTCAGTAACTTGACCAAAGTAATGAAATTACATCATGGTAACCCAGGTTATTCCAAACTACCATATTCTGCTCATATGGCTTCATTATACTGACCTTATCATTCCACGATATAATTTACAAGATTATAGTTATAGTCAACCTGAATTAAGTAACTGTGTATGTGTTGCACAACTATGTGTCGGTGAGTTATCTTTATATACATTATGCTGAGTTCCTGAATATTTCCTCATTTAATTCTCCCAATCAGCATCTTTGTACTAGGAAGGAAAACTGGAAGCCGAATTCTTGTATACTGTGAAACAAAAGTGAATGAGGAAGACTGTTAAGAACAAAGTGCTGAATTTCATAAGTTTAAAGCCTAGGATTGGCTCTAGTATGTTGTTTAGGTGAAAGATTGGTATATTTCTTACCAATATTTGGTAGTATTTGGTAATTATCATAGTATCAACCTACAGAAAGTTAGTGCTTTCTATTTTTCAAACTATCTTTATATCCATTATCTTATTTGTTTTGATGACTAAGGATAACCAAACTGAGGTAGTTACAGTATTTCTCTGGCTTCTTCTATAAGAACAGAAACCCCATTCACATATTCTTGTCTTACTTCCCTTCCTACTTAAGTTTCCATCATTTGTGTGCTTCTCTAGTAAATATATTATGCTTACTTTTTTCATCACTTAGACAATCCCCCAAATTTTCACTTAATTTTAAATCCTGTACTTTCTCAACTCATAAAAATATTAACTCCATTGATTTTCTATCAACTTATTTTGAAACTAAGGAAAGAAAAGTAGAAAAATACATGGCATTTAAAATAAAACAACAGTACACAATGGCTGATAGGATGGAGGCATTAGGCAATTAAAATTACATTGCGTTGTTGTCATAGCTATGGTAATATTCAGATATATTCTTTCTACTCAATCCTGCTATATAAACGCCATTTGTTTCCTAGAGTATGAATCAAATGCGCACAGAAATACTAACTTGGCAGTTACAATCTCATAACATGGAACTGTATCTCATAATCTACTTTAAAAATCACAACATTTGCTCTATGGCATATAACTTACAGACACTGTTGGTAAACACTCATGGAACTGTGACAGAATTGGTCACAATAATGCTTAGGGTCTTCCTGTTATAGAATCACTTGCTATTCATTAAGTTATTATGGTTCAAAATGACTTCATTCGGTATTCAAGTGTCATATGGTCCTCCACAGGTGTTCATGGACACATGAAATAAATTGTACCTTTTCTTTCTTTGATGATAGTTTAATGCAAATACATTTGCACTAGCAGAGTAACTACCAATCCACCTGGTATATGGGGACAAATACCATTCTATAGCATCTGGAGTATTAAGAAAAAGAGCCATCTTATTTCATGAAATGTAATCTGGTGATCTGGATGACAGAAAGCCTATGGAAACCTTCATGCCCTTATAATTTGATTCATTTCAATTGATATGATCTACTGTTTAAACAGAAAACTGTTTAAAATTTTCAAACACAAGAACAGAAAAGCACAGAATTGAATTGCTCTAAGTTTCCCAAAACAGGCAGCTAGATTAGATGTTAACAAATTATTTAAATCTCCTTTGGATTCCACAGGGGAAACCACTAAAACATATTTAGTTTTCTATCATTATCGTTGTGTCTCATTCCCCCAAATGCCAAACTGAAAATTGGCAGCCTTGAACTAATTTGTGGTTTACCAGGCACTTTGACATTATCCCTATCACACATGATAGGAGACTTGAACACTAGTTTTTGCATCTCTTAGAGATTAAGGACCTCACCTGTAAAATGATAGTGTGGGATTGATAGTTGCATGGTTCTCACTGCTCTTGCTTGTACTAGGATAATTTCAACTTCTACCCACAAGAAGTCTTTTTTTTTTTTTTTAAGTTATCCTAATTTCTTCCCTGGCTTTATTTATAAACGTATCTTTCTTCTGCTTTTGACAATAAGCTTCTTTCAGGTCAATGACCAGGTCCTAGGAATACTTCTACTGGCTATTCAGGCCTTGGCATGGTAGTTGAATGCAGTATGTCCTTAGTGGCTTGAAGACCGAATGGGATAAAGACACTCTAAAATATTAAATATTAAGGATAATGAGTAGACTAGGGCTTGGTATAACTTTATTTTAATATTTTAACTAAGATGTAAAGCCTAATTATTTCTAAAATGAATAAAGATGGAGCTTAATTTTCTTCAATATTCTAGGCTTATAAGCATGTTTAGAAGCATTAATTTGTTCTTATTTTCAATCTCTAGTTTGAAATAGGCTGGAAAGTCTCACATACTTAACCCTGAGACATAGTTATTTGTACTGCTTTCCAAAATCAATGTATAAGGACGCACCATCATTGATAGAAATAAAGTCAAGAAATTATACATGAACTGAACTAGAAAATTTAGTGAAGATTCAAGGTGATTCCCATTATTTCCGAAGTACATGCTAGTATCCACAGTAATCTTTGGGTGACATTTTATTAAATTCAGTAAGATAGAAATCTAACTTATACCTATTACAAAGAAGCGTAATTCAAATTTATTTGCAACAAGTTTTTAAGGACAATGAAGTAATTACATAGAGTTCATAGCTCTTTGAATGACCTACCAATTCTATTTCTGGCTTTACATTATTGAGAAATTCTCTCACATGTGAACAAAGAGACCTGTATTATATAAGGATGTAACTCGGAATATAATCTTTGAGAATAAACAAGTTAAATTCTCATCATTAGCTAAATATATAAAATTTAGTACATGTAAAATGCAATAGTATACAGCAAATGCAATCAATTCAACCCATATAAAAGAAAAATTTCAAGGTGTAATATCGACTTAAAAAATAATATGTGGGATGATAGACGAAGCAAAGCTATTTACGTACTATGAACATGCAAACACAAAAAACAATACAATTATGAGCACACACATACAATATACATGTAAACTATGTATGTACATAACACTTAAAAATGGATTGGAAGGGTTTAAATTAAACTCACAGTAAGGATTCCTTCGTAAAAGAGAAGGATATTTGGATTTAGGGTGGCAGTAAAGGGGACTTTAGATATATTTATTTCTATGAATCTATGTATCTATCTATTCAAAAAGACTAGAAACAAGTATACAAATATGATAGTTACTTCTTGGTCATAGAGATATATGTTGGTAATATTTTTCTTTTGTATGTCTATAATTCTAAAGAAGTAAAGTTTTCAGAAATTTTAGAGTAATCCTATTACTTCTATGCAAATTTTTTTCTCTGTTAGAATTTTTTTAAAAAATCACCAACACTGAAAGGAACCAACCACAGGTTAGTCACATCTTGATTAGTCACACCTTGAATTTATGGTCACGAAAACATCTTTGTACTAACCTATATCCAGATCAGCTTCTCTAATGTGACGTTTTGGCTTAATTTAGGAGAGGTGATAGACTCAGATATGGTAATGCTTTTCCTACAACTCAATAAATCCCTAAAACTTATGAAAGATGAAAGTATATCAGGTCAAGAACACTCTTCCTAAATGGCATAACAGACAATAGGCCTGAGCTCTCATTCAAACCATGCTCTTACCCCCTACTCTAGGAAATGGGACTAATCGCCAATGATCTCTAAAGCAGTCCTCCCAACCTGTACGATTCTGCTTTCCTGTAAGACTCAATAGCATCCACGGTAGATCCTATTCCACTCATTTCCAGGTTTAGGGTCTTCCCTATAAAATTCCCTAGAATTTTGTAGGAAGTAGAAGAGATGAGAACTAATATATACTAAGTAACTGTGTTGGACCTAACATTTTATACATGTTGTTTATTCAGTTCTTAAAATATTCCTAAAATGTAGATACCATTTTCTCCATTAATGAAGTAAAGAACTGGGGTTCACGAAGGTCATAGCATGATTAGAAAGAATATAGATTTAATCTAGTTCCCAAACCTATTTGTTATACAGGAAAATGCTTTCAGAGTTCACATTCAAAAAGCTGGTCACCGGAATTCATAGTGTGTTTTGTGTCATAATAGAGTTGTTATCTTCTTACCCCTTATAATTTAGCTGCTTGAGAACAAGGGTGACATATTTAAATACAAAGCAGGTGTTCACTTAAGAGGGCAGTAGAATTAGTACTTTTTAAAAAACATCTTTAGGTGATTCTGATAGATACACCCCCATCTCTACCCTGTTGAGAATCTGTGATTTAGAGAGAAAAGTTAGAGGCATGGCTCTTTAAACACATTATCATCATATAGTGACTCAAAAAACTGGTAAATGACAAGGTGACTGAGCAAATGCAAGACCTCCCGGTTCTCTGAAAGCTTATAGCTCTTTTGCATACTTTTGCTCACCATTTGCTCAAGTCAAGGGAGCAACTGATGTCGTAAATATTGTTTGCTTGAGTACCAAACTACACCCATACCTATTCCTCCTATTGAGTGTAACTGAACTTCATTTGATGGGCAAAGTGGGGAAACAGTTCAGTAAGCATTCTGGGACTCATCTCTACAATTAACTTCAAAGATAACTACATGGAGAAAGGTAAAATTATGGCGAGAGAATTGGGTCAGCTCAAGTAGTT
This sequence comes from Kogia breviceps, assembly GCF_026419965.1. Lineage (NCBI taxonomy): Eukaryota > Metazoa > Chordata > Mammalia > Artiodactyla > Physeteridae > Kogia > Kogia breviceps. The sequence continues at coordinate 76,966,407 of NC_081317.1, forward strand.
GGTTTTTAGAGCAGGTAAAGTATTTAAGGAAGCAAAATAAAATAATAATTTAACCAAATCTTTGAAAGAGACTATTTGGGAAGTTTTGAATTTGACATCTACATAAATTTCTTACATATTATAAAACCTTAGAAGTGATCATTTTGACAAACAGTATAAACGAGACATGGTTTTCTTTTTATCAATTTACATATTTATCTAAATAAAAAAGATTAGACCTGTATACTAAACTCTGTTCACCTTTGTTAAACCATGTTGTGAGTTTCCCAGTTCCTTATGATTTAGGTTTCTTTCTTCTTTTCTAATTCCCTTTTTTACTTGAAAATGTGAGCTTACTAAAAGCAGCTATTTGCCAGTGACTAAGCCAGCACTCAAGGCATATTTGTCTTGGCCAGTTCCCAGTCCAATTAAATCAGAATCTCTGGGGGTGGAACCCAGGCAACTGGTCTTTACAAATCACACCAGGTGCAGCCAACTCTAATGTGCAGCCAACATTGAGAACCACTCCTATTTATCACTACACTGACCATTTGAAGCATGCCACCTTGCTAGAGTTTACAGTGCTGCTGTTCTCTCCACAAGCATCTCCAACTATTCAGCTCCACAAGCTGAATTTTTTTTATTGCAAATATAAAGGAGAACATCAACTAAGACCAACTTTCTGAGAGCATTTAATTATATCTGTTACATTAAAATAAATTTAGGGAGAGGTGGATGAATCTCAAAGAAGAGGTCATATTTACTTTTTATCTGTCTTCTAGTAGCCTACTTTACTAGTGAAATCTTTTAATACATTGTTTAATGAACCAACATTTTACAACTGAAGTCAAGAAATATTTTTTACAAAAGAAGACACTGAAACCTGCCATTATTTCATATTTGGTTGCTAGCAGATGCATTGTCTTCCAAATGCACTGTTTTAAATGACTTACCAATACTATATGAAACGTACTATCTATTTACCTTTTCAAAAATGAGTCTCACCTCTTACCATAAGAAATAAAACTACACATAAAATGTGTTGTCACATGTGCACTGTTCTTAGATTTTTCTGTTTATACGGTTTTATAACAAACACCTTTGGCAACTTAAATATGATATTAATTTTGCATTATCCATATTATAATTATAACATTTGTAAATTTTTTAAAAGGTAGATGATTGACACATTAATATTATACACCCAGATGTACATATGTTGTAGGTTCACCCAAAAAACCACAGACCAGTTCAACAGAGTGAAAGCAAAAGAAACAATATATTAAAGGTAGATAGAGTCACATTTTGAGACAGAGGAAGAGGGCTTGGGGAGAACATCATACACATACCAAAACATCAGCAAAGTGGAGAGATTTGAAAAATCATTTTTTACACATGTATTGCCTCTTTGTGATTTCTATTATTTCTGTACCCTGAATTCTTCTACAGTTAAGAATTTTATGCGTCTTAACCATTATCTAGAATTACGTTGATGGCAATCTGTTGTTGCATTTCTCTTTTCATTGCCCATGACAAGACTGAAATATTGTTTTCGTTAAGTCAAATTAAATTATAAGTTATTTAAAACAGATGACCAAAACTCAGTGCAATGCTTCCCTATTCTATTCTTCTGAGGTCTGCCTCTGTATACATGATGCCAAATGTCTAGAGACTCAACAAAATTGTATTATTTATTGTTATTATTATTATTTACACATACATCAACATTAGTATGAGAGGAGCTTCAGTGTTTTTGTTCACATGATAAATAATACGGGCTCTAAACATTATTTGTAATTTTCTGAGTTCTTAAAATAAAATAGCTAACTAAATACATGAGTTTCATTTACAAGCTCTTTGTGCTCAAGTACCTTCAATTATAATTTGGCTTGGCTCAACACTCACTGGCAACACATTCAGGGACTGAGAAAAGAGGTTTGTTAAATTTTGATCATTCTGCTTTATTTTAATTTTATTTTTTTTGCGGTACGCGGGCCTCTCACTGCTGTGGCCTCTCCCGTTGCGGAGCACAGGCTCCAGACGCGCAGGCCCAGCGGCCAAGGCTCACGGGCCCAGCCGCTCCGCGGCATGTGGGATCTTCCCGGACCGGGGCATGAACCCGCGTCCCCTGCATCGGCAGGCGGACTCCCAACGACTGCGCCACCAGGGAAGCCCCATTCTGCTTTATTTTTGTCACCAAATTTCAGTATAGATTTAAATTTCTGAACTTACATGTAAGGAATTCCATGAGTGACAAAATCCATAATCACTTCTAACCTGTCCAAGGGTTTCTACAATTATATGTCACAAGTTTACATTTTGTTTTCTAACCCAGGGAAGTTTAAGGTCACTTCCTAAATTCCTATATTTGATTTATTTTTCAGAGTTCCTCACCGGTGTGTTGGAAACCCTTTTTAATCTATGGATGCCTTTTTCATATATCTTCACGTTAACTATTTTAATTGCAACTAAGCGAATTCACCTATGAAAATACATTCCTATATAGAGCTCACTTTTCCTCTGAGGCTCTTATACTAAATTGGGGATGGATTATATCAGGGAATCATCCATGGAACATTAATAAATGCAGTACAGTTGTTTGGCATCCAAACACTACAGACCTGACATTTATCCCAAAGTGATCACCAATAGCATTTTCTAAAGACATCTCCTTCACCTGACAATGAGTTAAAAATATAATTTATCAGAAGATGGAGACAGTAACATTCAGAATCTAAACTTACTAATAGAGGTAAACTGCTCTCTTGCTTTGAAATGCAAACAAAGTGTATTAAAAGTACAATGGGAGGGCATCTTTGATGGGAACAATCTAAAAGACATATAAACATATCACATAGTCTATCAATTCCATTTTCCCATGGCAATTTTTCTTACAGTCTTCTTTCTGCTTTAAACTAGATTTTAGCTCTCTAAGCCTGGAAATTTCCTCAGATGCTCTGTTTGCTAGGTTCAATCTCTTCCTCTCAATTGCTTTATTTGTTTAACAACAAAAATTAAAAGATGGTTACACATGGACCAACAATGAAAATGTGACATAAGCCAACATTAATGATTAGTCCATCTATTCACCTGAGGTACAACTGCAAAATATAAGCAAAAAAGGAAATAAAAATCATATTCTCACCGTTATTTAAAACTACATGATTTGCCTCCATTCTTACATAAAACTAATTCTTCCCCCTGGATCCCTCCTCTCTTGAATACAGACCCTCTCTTGATTCCACATATCCCTCTAGCTACCTCTTTCCACTGAACTCCTTTGTAGCAAAACACTGCCAGATCTTAAACATTGTCTATCCATATCTTACACAAATTCTTACACAGTTGAAAACTCCTTCTTTCTTGACAATTTTTTTTAAACTTAGATTCTGAGATGCTTCTAGTTTTCTTCTTGCCTCCTGTTTCTTCCCTGAAGTCTACAGTGCAGGTTCCTGCATCGTCTGGACCAATGAAAATCAAAGTGTCCCAAAGTTTTTTTCTTTTTCCCTCAAAGTAATTATCTCCTTTGTCAATTTATCCAGATCTGTGGTTTCACATAACTATCATTATGCTAAAGCCTCCCAACTGTGTAGTATCTCTAGCCTTAGCCAAACCCTCAATTTCCCACTTCAGTAAAATATGCTTCTGTTCTACCAGATGTTCAGGCCATAAACCTAAGCTATACATTCTTGAATCTTCTTTCTTCCCCACATCCAGTAGCAAATCCTGCGTTCAAAAGTAAATACCAATTTTAAACTTTTCTTAACATATCCACCATGACTTTAGCCCAAATCTCTGTCAGCTCTGTTTCAGATTACTGTCAAGTTCTCATTTATTCCTGCTTTTTCTACATTTGCCCCTCTGTAGTATCCACAATCATCCTGTACGAGATAAACCAGATTATTTCACAACACTGCTCAAAACCGTTTAGTGTTTCTCTACCAAATTTAGGTTGAAACACAAGCTCCTTATGATAGGGAGAAAGCATTCCTTGCCTTCCTCAATAACCACTCATTACTCTTACTCTCCCTCACTTTTTGCTCCTTGAAAACACCATTTTTTTTTTTCCACTTCAAGGATTCTAAACTTGTTCTACTTTCTTTCTGAACTTCTCCGAGTTCCAGTATTCATATGATACTCTCCTTTTAAAATCTTACATCTTTGGAGTTTACTATGTAGAACAGAGCAGACCACTGACCCCAGATGCTTTTGAACTATTTACATAAGTGAGAAATAACTTTTATTGTTTTTGAACAATTATACACTTTTTCAGTCTAATTTTACAACAATTTGACTAATGAAATTGGTATCAAAATTGTCCAAATTTCTGCCTATGGAGATGGATGCCAAACAAAGTATTCTTAGGTGTCAGATGAAGAAGATAACTATGATTCTAACACAGAGCATGAATACTATTATGAATCCCTCTGTTTGCAAATATGAGCCTACTGCTAAGCCTCATATGTTAAAATCTAGAGCTGTTCCAATTGATTCATTTGCTCTGGGAGTAAGGAAAGGACTCTAATCTCTGTTTGGAACTTGGTAAGTAGCCTCCTGGTTGAGTAAAAGTGCAAAGGGGACCTGGGAACCCAACCACTCCAAATACAAACTTTCAATCAATTCTCTGACATTTATTTCTGTGTAGCACACATACCTTCTGAGGCACCTTGACCTTTTAGGTATTTTAGTGGTGAGGTGGTCATATCTTTGTGGACACTTGCTATGGCTTCCTCCTATCTACTAATTCAGTAAACACTCCATCTCCTTTCTGGCTTAACACTGAATTGTTCATCTGTTCGTGTCTATGCCAGTATTTCCTTTGTCCTTTTCAGTTGTATCCCTTTTGAGTCTTTACTATCTATCATTGTCATTTAAGTGAGGTCTCAGGAGAGCAAGGAGATAATGGATAATTCGAAGTTACCTTGTTAACTTCAAATATTCCAAAGCATCTTGCATTCAAAAGCAAAGCAAACCCACTTGAAAAAAATAAAACCTCACAGGACATTAAACCCCTCTCATGATACCATTCAATTTCTCTCCTTTCCTTTAGAGCAGTGCTTCTCAACTGGGGGCAATTTTCTTCCCCAAGGGAATAGATAGTCCTGCATATTTTTTTGCTGCATATTCTAGCAATGTCTGGAGACATTTTTATTTGTCATGGCTAAAGATGCTACTGGCATTTGGTGAGTAGAGGCCAGGGATACTGCTAAGCATCTTACAACACATAGAACCGTCCCCTACAACAAACAATTATCTGGCCCCAGTGCCCCTGGTGCTGAGGTTGAGAAACCTTGGTTTAAAGTCAACCCTATCAAAGAGTACGATACACTTCACCTTCTGTTCAGATCTCAAGCCAGAGCAATTTGGATTTTTCTTTCCTCCTCTGCCCTTCTTCAACCAGTTTGGTTTTGCTAGTAGGAACTATTAAGGAGGTTGGAACTGGCAGAGTATCTGGGTTTACCAGCTAGTGCTGAAAAAAAAAAATCTCAATCTAATTATAAGTATCAACTGGATTGTCACTTCTAACCCACCATATCACAGTTGTAAGGCACTCCCAATTCTATCAGGATCTGACAGTCCAAAAGGCACCAAGGCAAAATATGTAGGATTGGCTATCACACTTAATGAAAACTTCCCTCCCTAAGTAGGAGGCACTTAAGTTATGAAAGTTCATATTCATATAATTTCATCTAGAGAAATCACAAAGGTCAACTCTCCAGGGTAAGAAGAAATAAGTAGTCTGACATGGTTCACTTTCATGGGGTGAGGGGTGAGAAGACATCCTGATAAAAACACATTTGCTAATCCTACATGTCTATAACCAAGATATTTTCTTAATATTAGCTGGATTATCTATCACTTGACCTTCCCTAGTCACTATCCAGTTGTTGTCTCAGAGGCTCCCTCAAATATTGGACCTGATATAACCCGTTATGAACTCAGTTGTATTCCTCTCCCAAATTCATATGTAGAAACCCTAATGCCCAATGTGACTGTGTTTGGACACAGAGCCTATCAAGAATTATTAAGGTTAAGTGAAAACATAAGGGTGGGGCCCTAACCCAAAGGACTGGTAGCCTTAGAAGAAGAGGAAAGATACCAGGGTTTCAGTCACACAGAGAAACCACCACATGAGGCCACAGTGAGAAGGTGGTTGTCTACAAGTCAAGGAGACAGGCCTGAGGAGAAACCAAACTCACTGATACCTCGATCTTGGACTTGCAGCCTCCAGAACTGTGAGAAATATATTTTTGTTGTTTGAGCCACCCAGTATGTGGTATTTTGTTATGGTAACCCTGGCAGACTAAGACAACCTCCTAGATTCATAGTGGCTTGGTTCTTTATATAACATGGTATCCTCTATTAAAAAAATAAAATCCTGCATCATTGCACTATTTAGATATGTATAAAAACAGCTTGATATGTCACAGATAATAAGAAAAAACTACATAAAGATTCTATAGAATTTCAATGTTTATTCTGAGTGGAAATGAATTATTTTTAAGTAATAAAATTTAAATAAGTAATTAAAAAGTGGAATTTTACACAACAAAACACAGCTAGAATTTTAAAGTAACAATGCAGAGACACTTGTTCCTAATGAAACCAAATGTTCAATATAAGCATGCAAGTTTTCTTCCTATTATATTTTTGTGTTTTTGAGCATATTTCTAATTTCCACTCTCCTCTCAGATGGTATCCAGTTAGTCTATTTACTGAAGTCTCCTAATCCATAGTTTCAAATGTAAGTAATTTTCAAGGAAGCCACTTCAGAGCATTGTTTTTGGAGTGTTGGAGCTATCATCATTATTTAAACCAGTATCATTCTTTGAGATTTTTTAGTCATTTTCAGACATTCTCAAATTTCAAATAGCACTGCACAAACATACATGAAGTGCTTTCTACCCATTCATTTCTCCCTAATAATTTTGGTCAACATATTCTATTAGGTTCCAGAGTTTGTGGGGCTATGATGTGACTTTGCCAAAATGTCTCACTGATTGTCTAGATATTTCCCATTTATTTTCTGTTGTTTTACAGATACCCAAGTACTTTTTCATTAAACTCAATAAGATGAAAGGGCTCGTGCTTAAGTTAACATTTCATACCCTGATCCATCAGCTCTTTCCAAATGCACCTGGCAGTTTTGGTTTGCATCAGGCTTCACAGTCCACTGTAATTCCTGTTCGAAATTTCTGGCAGTGCTTGACTTTTCCCTCTATAAAAACAATTTTAGATGAGCATTGCCATTGCTTAGTCCTTACCAAAAAAAGTAGCTCAGGATAGAGTCCAATTCAGATACAAGTCTGTAACATGATCAAAATAATCTGTTTTGTTAGAAGTCAATTACAGAGGCCCCAGAGGTACTCTTATCCTTGTGAGGACTATGTGGGACCGAAATAATGAAATTTTTATGTTTAGTCTCTTCTCATGACTGGTTATGTAACCCACTATAAATTAATTGGACTAAGTCCCTAAATCTGAGCCTGCTCTGTCTCTTTTGTGGCCTTGCAGAGCAGAAAAGTAAAACATGTTTGGTAATTTTAATCCAATTCCCTTCTGCCGGCTCTGGGATATTTCTCTATCAATGCCCTCTCTTTAAAACTGACATTTTCCTCTCTCTTGCTCATTTTTTTATATTAGCATGTTCAAGTTCCATGGTTTTAATACTATTTTAAAGCGATTTTCCCTCAGCCTTGTCTCTCATCTCTAGATATCTCTCTTTACCCTTCTCAATCCAGATAAACTTCTATAATAACATTTTCCATGTGTATTCTTCCCATCAACATTTGGTTTATTTTTCCCTTTGATTAAAAGAACAATTTACACACAATGAAATGTTAAGTGTACAATTCTATGAGTTTTCACAAATGCATACAACTATATTAACCCACACTCCTAACAAAATACAGAACAATTCCATCCTTGGAAAGTTCCCTTTTCAGTCAGTCCCTCACCACCTCAGAAGCAAACACTATTCTTATTTCTGTCATGATCATTTGGTTTTCCTATTGCAAAAATTCACATAAATGAAAACATACTATAGCTGCTCTTTCGTGTCTGGTTATTTTCACTTCATATTATATTTTTGAAATTTAGCCATGCTATTGCATGTATCAGTACTTTGTTCTTTTTTATTGCTGCATACTATTCTGTCATATAAATAGAGCACAATTTGTTTCTCCAGTTGACCGAAACCTGGGTTGTTTTCAGTTTTAGCTATTAAGAATAAGGTTACTATGAACATTCATGATCACAGCTTTTTTGTGTAAATGTGTTTTTCTTTTTTTGGACAAACACCTAGGAGTGAAATTACTCAGATATAGGGTAGAAGTATACATTAAACTTTATAAGAAACTTCCTAAATTACTTTGTATTAACTTTTACTTTTTTTTTTAACATCTTTATTGGAGTATAATTGCTTTACAATGGTGTGTTAGTTTCCGCTTTATAACAAAGTGAATCAGCTATACACATATACATATTTCCCCATATCTCCTCCCTCTTGTGTCTCCCTCCCACCCTCCCTATCCCACCCCTCTAGGTGGTCACAAAGCACCAAGCTGATCTCTCTGTGCTATGTGGCTGCTTCCCACTAAGTCAGAAAGAAAGAAAAAAAAAAACATATGCTAACACATATATATGGAATCTATAAAAACAAATGGTTCCGAAGAACCTAAGGGCAGGACAGGAATAAAGACACAGACGTAGAGAATGGACTTGAGGACATGGGGAGGGGGAAGGGTAAGCTGGGACGAAGTGAGAGAGTGGCATGGACATATATACACTACCAAACTTTTACGTTTTTGTAATCCACATAATCCTTTCATTGAATCATATCAAACAACATATTTACAAAAAGCAAAAAAAAACACTCTCCAAGACATCTTCAAATGGTTTCTCCTACACTGTTCATTTTTGTGATAAGACTACTAATGATCTCCATTTGTCACTTTTAGTGAATCATTTAAAGAACTCATCTTCTTCTAACTTCATATGCTATTATGCACAGTATATCACTCATCCCTTGAAAGTCTCTCCTTGTTGGGCTTCTGGGACAATTTTTCTCCTTTCCATCTTCAGTCTCCTCAGAATTGTTCTCACTCCTTCATATATTCCTTCAAAGCTTAAATTACACAGGCCTATCCTTAGTGTCTATCTGTCTAGTCTGTCTCTCTCCTTTTTCTCGTTATATCCTTGGAAAATCTCAAGCACAACCCTGGCTTTCACTGCCATCTATATGCACATGATTCTCAGATTTAAATCAAAACCTTTGTTGTTTTTGAGCTCCAGATTTAAGTTCTTTTTATTATCAAATGCTTATTTTCATGTGGATATAATATATGTTTGTTCCATGGAGGATTTCATTCTCATCTTAATATTCTGGCCATAATCTTCTATGGATTTTTACCTCTAATATATGAGATACAGTCAATAAAAGAGAACCAAAAGGCTGGTTCTTTGATGATGAGACATGTGGGTATATTGTCAGTGAATCTGATGATTCAAAAGCTTGCTTTGTTTGACTCTTATTTATAGTTTCTATGTAAATGAAAGGATGCCACTCAAAATGTCTCATTTATTCACTGGTCAAAGAAAGCTTGTAATTCAATTGAATCTCACATAGATAATGAGCAAGATGGGCAAGGGGTGGAGGCAAAAGCAGCAATTGGCTAAACTGGTATCTTAGGGGGAATCAATCCACTCATGTTCCTAACTTATGCTGAGACAGATTCTTAGTATTAGTCTAGATGGGGATTGGGGCATTTTTCTATTAACAAACGTAGATTGAAGTACTGAAGTATCAAAGTAAGCTTTTAGAAAGGAAGATGCCAAGCTTGTTTGCATGTCAGATTGTGTGTGCGTGTGTGTGTGTGTGTGTGTGTGTGTGTGTGTGTGTGTGTTTGTGTGTGAAGGCTTAAAAGACATCATGCAGATTATTTCAGGGCTGATCCAATGAATGTACTTGCTTAAGCTAGGAAGCTAGGGCTTTGGGGTTTTTTTTGACTCATTCCCCTTTTCTCATCCAGTTGATCAATTTTGTTTGCCATTTCTCAGCTTTCCATATCCAGTGAGTCAATTTTACCTGTAAAATATCTGTTGAAACTCTCTTGTACACTTTGGTCCCATTCCTAAATCCTTATATAACACACATATTACGCCTTGTCTACAATATTAAAATTAATTAATTAATTAATTTCTCTACATCATGAATCCAGGTGCTTTGCTCTGTAGTCCATAACACATATTGCTTAGAGCATAAACTCTTTTTAACACAATTCTTATTATGTTACTACACCATAAACCCAACTTTGCCAACCTTTACCACCAAGCTTTAAAGATAGTGTCTTGTATCATGAATAGGATGCTAGGCTTATTTTGATAGTGGCTATATCTCTGTGCCCTTTCTGTTTACTCACCAAACATTCACAGCTCCCATCACTCTCCCTATTACCTTCTAATTCAGCCATAACTGAAGTACTTTCTGTTTCTCAGACACAACACACCCTTCCACTTCACCATGCTGTGCACACACAGTTATCTCTGCCTAACATCACTTTCTCCTCCTTGTCTCCTTTGCATCCATGTATTCAGCCTTCATAACTTAAATCAAACATGAGTTATTATGTGCAGGCTTTATTCTGACTGGTACTGCAATTCTGAATGTATGATATGGAAACAAAAATGCTGTTAGTCTGGCATCTCTTTACTGAGAATATAATTAAATTTAGATAAAACTTAATAAACTTTAAAGCATATTATTCATAATTACTACTATTGAGGTAAGTAAATTGAATTACATTTATAAGGTATCTTGAGTATGTATAAATAGAAGAATTTAAAAAATTTGCCCCCTCCCCTAAAACATGAAGAGAATTTCTTCATGAGAGAGGGCTTGTCAAGACTCTAGTAAAGATTAAATGCATTCATTTCAAAGCTTCATCTTTGTCTTGTAATTTTAGGATGCAGCCATCAAGAGGAATCTCCTTTAATAAGGGAGCCATTATCATTTTTTCTAGGCATAGATGGACAGTGAAATTAAAGAGAGAAACTAATTATGGAATAATGCGTAGGATTAATTTCACTGCAGAAAAGGTGACTAAACCAATTCTGGGGCAGGTAGAAAGACTTTTTAAAAAATTCTTATAGTTTTAGACTTGGTTGCAAATATACATTTTAAGTACCTGGAAGGTATAAATGACAGGTAGCTGGTTGAAAGGACTCACATATACATTGTGCAAATGATGGAGAGGGTGTCAAATGGAGAGTTTAAGCTTAGTCAAAAGGGTGCACCACTATTTGGATCCATTGACTGTTACCACACGGGGCATGTTGAAATATTCCAAGTCCAAGGTGAAGGATAAGTTGTTGCATCTGGCCCTTTCTACAACCAAAATACAAGCACAATGTCTAGTGGGCGTCTGAATTTTGGAGGCAACATACTCCTCATTTGGGTGTATTATTCTGGCCCATTTACCACTGATCTGAAAAGCTGCTAGGTTTGAATGCAGCCCAGAAAAGGAGAAGACTTTGAAACAGGTTCAAACCACTGTGCAAGCTGCTTTGTCATTTGGGCCATATGATCCAGCAGATACAATGGTGCTTGAAGTGTCAACAGCAGATTAGAGATGTTGTTTGGAGGCTTGGGCACGCCCTTCAGGTGAATTGCAGAACAGGTCCTTGAAATTTTGGAGCAAAGCCCTACAATCCAGTGCAGGTAACTAATGTTCTTTTAGAGAAACAGCTCTTGGCCTGCTACTGGGCACTAGAAGAGACTGAATGCTTAAACATGGGCCACTAAATTTCCATGTGACATGAGCTGCCCACATGAACTGGTCATTATCTGACCCAAGTCATAAAGTTGGGCATGCACAGCAACACTTCATTATCAAGTGGAAGCGTACGTATGTGATCAGGTTCAAGCAGGCCCCAAAGGTACAAGTAAATTACATGAAATGGCCCAAACACCCATGGTCTCCACAATTGCTACAGTGCCTTCTCTCTCCCAGCCTGCACCTATGGCCTATTGGGGAGTTCTCTACAATCAGTTGGCAGAGGAAGAGAAGACTCAGGCCTGATCTGCAGATGGCTTTCATGATATGCAGGCACCACCTGCACAATGCTGGACAACTGTAGCAAGCACTATAGACCCTTTCTGGGACATCCCTGAAGGACAGGAGCAAAAGGTAATCCTCATGCCTCTGCATCAATAGGCAAAGAAGGGAGTTCCTGTCCTGGATGGGCTGACTGATCCTAACTACCAAGGGGAAACTGGACTGCTACTTTCCAATGGAGGTAAGGAAGAGTATATCTGGAATACAAAAGTTCCCACAGAGTATTTCTTAGTATTATCATGACATGTATTTAAAGTTAAGGGAAAATTATAACAACTCAGTGTAGGCAGGACCCTTCAGAAATGAAGATTTGGGTCACTTTACCAAGTAAACAACAACAACTAGCTGATGGGTTTGCTGAAGGCAAAGGGAATACAGCACGGGTAGTAGAAGAAGGTAGTTATAAACACCAGCTACAACCACATGACTAGTTACAGAAATAAGGACCTTAATTGTTATGAGAATTCCTACTTATTGTGTTATAAATATGTTTTCATATATAGATATTTTAAAGCATGTGATTAATATCTATTAATTCTATATAAATGTGATATAAACTATAATATAAAAATATTAAAATAAATATATCGATATTATATAATTACACCTATTAGAGATATGTTATTTATATATATATTACTATATTATGCAAATATCTTTGTTTTTATCCCTCTTATGTAAAGATGAACTGACTGATAATAAATAATTAACTAATTATTGTAATATCATGTATTGACTTTCCATAATATTTAAGTATTGTTAATTTTAGATTATAGTATTTAAGTTACAGGATATCAAGGAAAAGAGTAAATATCACACAAGGCCTTAAACTTCTCTTCTCGGGGAGGGGTTTGTGGGTTTTCAGTTGTATGAAGGACAGTAGTGTCACATTAGGAGGAATTAAGACCTTGTTATCATCTTTATTGGAATTTAATATGGTTTAAAGAGATGCAGTGGGTGCCATATTGACCGGAGGTGGGCTTGTGATGGTCAATTTTATGTGTCAGTTTGACTGGGTCACAGAGTAACCAGATCTTTGGTTAATATTTTGGGTATGGTTCAAGGGTGTTTCTGGATGAGATTAACCTTTGAATTGGCAGACTAAGTAAAGCAGATTGTCAGCCCCCAGGTGAGTGGGTTGCATATAATCTGTTGGAGACCTGAATAGAACAAAGGTGAGGTAGGGGAGAATTCACTTTCTTTGCCTGGGACATTGAGTTTTTCTCTTCCACTTACACTGTTTTGTAACTGGGACATTGATTTTCTCCTCCACTCAGACTGGAACTTAAACCATCAGTTCTCCTGGTTCTCAGGCCTTATGACTTGAACTGGAACTACATCAATGGCTCTCCTGGGTCTTCAGCTTGCAAATGGCAGATTATGGGACTCTGTAGCCATCATAATGGTATAAGCTAATTCATATACATATATATGTATAATTCATAATACATATAATTCCTATATATGTTTATAATTCCTATGTGTAAGTATACATATACACACAAATACATGTATCCTCTTCTCAGCCTCCATAATCACATGATCCAATTCCCTATCTAAAGATTTTAGAAAGTAGGAAAGGGAAATACTTAAAATTTAACTCTTTACTTTTGGCATTTATTGGCAAAATTACTAATTAACAATTTGAGCAAAATTTAATAAACCGGATATATTTTCTATACCAAAAGAATATAGCTGCCAGTAAATTTATTTCAGCTTTTCAGAAGACCAGTTTTACAAGAAGAGGTAGCCAGGTGATCTAGCTAAAAGTACTACAGAGTATAACATGTTTTCCTTTATCTACAATTCTTTTATTCCTAAGGGAAACACTTTTCAAATAAAGCAAGATATACTCTTTCATTCCAAGAGTGAAAAAAGTATTCATATCAAAATGATAAAAGTGGTGTCTTCTTCCTTTTTACTGCTTGGGGGTGGAATGAAAATAAAATTTTAGCATTCTCTCCTCTTTGCCTGCTTATATCTGCCATTCTGCCAGTTTGTTAGTAGATAAAGATTAATGGGAAATAAATTAGTAAAATGCAACCTAGGAAATCTATGTAAGGAAACAAAGGTAAAAACTGGTATCAGTAGAGGTTTTTAATGCACCCAATAAACATGAAAAGAGGACCGGAGTTAAAAAGGAAAACAGTTGCCTGTTCTTTTTTTTTTTTTTCCCCCACTTAAACTAGTAGTGCCCAGGTTTCCAAACAGAAACTTGGAGGAAAATAACACTTTAAATTAAATGGCACTGTTTTGCAAATCTACTTGTTTTTCATTCTTTTTATTGAATCTCTCACAAAAACAGAGCACTGTATACCAATGGAATAAGTCTTTCAGTTTCTATCCATCACCCATCCATTCATCTAGCCATCAAGCACTGGCTCAGGAAATTAAAGATTTCATTTTCATTTTCAATTTAAAGTTTGACTGAAATCTGAAAGACAGTTTCTAGAGCTTAAATAATTATTTAAAGGAACGTATGCTAAGAGACCAAGATTGCAACCGCATTTTCACTCTGAAATTTTGGGCAGGTTCCTGTCTCTTTAGTAAGATTCCACTGACATCTAAAAGTTATTAAAGTATACTGAGCATAATAATAAGCTCTGATATTTTACTGAGCATAGTCAAATTTCTAATTAGATACCTAGTTTATTTTACTGAGAAAGAAAATGTCAATGATGGGGGTAATTTCAAAAATAAATTTATGAGTGATTGAGATCTAAAAGTAAGGTGATTATCCAAATCTCCTTTTCGGTTTAATGATCACTCTATCTTCAATATTAAGTAATGCTAGTATTTGTTTTATTTCATGTAACCTCCTACACTTTATGCTCCTGAAAATAGCCATTGCTGTAATATCTGAGAATGACATTTTGTGGCTGTCCATTTGACAAATATTTGACAAACTATAATGAAAAAAAATTGGATTTTTTGTTTTGTTTTGCTTTTGTTTTTGCTAATTGTTTTATAAGTAAGATTTTTTAGAGTTGAAAGGGATCTTGTGGCTAATTTGATTCCCACATTAATTATATAGATGATCAAAAGTTAGGTTCCAAAAAAGCATTTGATTCTACAGGGCATTGAGAATTTTACAGCAGAACGAAGGCTGTACTGCACTTTAAAAAAATAATCTATCACACTTTTAGCTTTCTGAGGAAAATTTAATCCTCTTCCAAGAAAAATAAGGCAGAAGTTTGAGGGTTTTTTCCCCCTTTATTCCCCTAATTCTAGTCTGTAGTTATGTTTATGGTTAACCTGCTTATTCATTTGTTTTGTTCATCCGATTGTTTATTTTTTCTTGGGAGGTTTAGTTTGGTTTTCTTCTGAAGATTTCATAATGAGGCACAACTAGGAAACTCTTCTATGAAGTGCCTTTGTCAAAATTTAATTCAGTTGGAAAAGTTAGTAAATAAGTTAATGGAAAAATCACCCAATTGGTGGGTTAGGGAACCATTCCCAGATTCACATTGTCATTACCCAACCATGTGACTTGTGCATGAGGCTTTCCAAACTAAATGCAAATGTTATAACAGAATACCTATATGTTCCCTTCCAGGTAACAGTTCTCTGACTCTATGAAAATAGATACAAATATGAGTTAATTCCCGTGTAAAGACAACATTTTGTAAAACAAGACTCAGCCACCTCTCCAAAAGAATAG
Source organism: Kogia breviceps (assembly GCF_026419965.1). Taxonomy (NCBI): domain Eukaryota; kingdom Metazoa; phylum Chordata; class Mammalia; order Artiodactyla; family Physeteridae; genus Kogia; species Kogia breviceps. The sequence goes on from NC_081317.1 coordinate 76,982,163, forward strand.
TCTAGGTGCTTCCTTAATTACCAAAGTAAAGAAGAATGAAGTTAATAGTAAATCTTAGTAAATTTTGGTGTAAGGGCAGGTGTGTGTGTGTGTGTGTGTGTGTGTGTGTGTGTGTGTGTGTGTCTTTTACCTCAGTATCTATTCATTTGGATCCACATTTATAGCTTACTCATTAAGATTTGTCAAGCATGAGAATAAATTGCTTACTATGTTTTAAATTTACGATTTAAGGAAAGGTCCCATATAAGCAGACAAATGCTGCGATTTTACTCCCCAAGCTAGAGCAAAAAAGTCAGAAATTCCAATAAAAAATGTGAATAGATTTTCTGTAGAAACACTGGAAGTTGGAAAGGTTGAATAAAATCTCGTTTGAAATATGAGTACCAAGTATCCGGATAAATGTGATTATTTTTAATGCTGTTCAAACCTGAATTCCAAAATCTTTTAAGCAAATTTTCCTATGAATAAAAAATAGAGAAAAGAAAGGAAATTATGTAGGAGAGAAGGGGCTTAAAGTTTGCAGTACTGCTTTTGGTCACTGTTAGTTTATTCTATCCACATGGAAAAATGTACTTATTTCCAAAAGGGGGAAAAATGCAGTGATTTAAAATATTAATAGTTAAGTAATTACATTAATGATATATTCCTTTTTCAAAATCCTAGGTTATTTTAAAAGTCAATGAATACTCTCTCTCTGAATGTAAAGCGAAAGGGATACACAGACTCACACATAGATAATCAAAGCATAATGGTAGTATTATAAATTATGGTTGGAAAAAGTGATTGAAAAATATTTTAATTTAAAAATCTAATACCATAATAAATGTGTGCACCATTCAACTAACTTTTTGAGATCTCTCTTCTTGGCTCTTTAACTTTATTGTGTGTGTGGAAGCAGAAATTTCTGCTTTAATGACAAATACTTATTTAAGTAATATATAAAAAATATCATATCTGAAATATATTTATAATGCAAATAATCACAAAACTTACCAAAAAATTTAAGTTTATCTCAACTCTAAAAATTCAGTTCATTCAAAATAGATGTTTAATATGCAGGGTTAGAATACTGCTGTTGACAATTTTCCACATGATAGTTTTATACCATGGATTTAACACCCAGAAAAAAACAGTACTGACCACAGTTTTGACTACTACCTCAGAACGAAAAAATAAGGATAAATTTATTGGTAGAATCTGAAAATTAGATCCACTTTTTTCATTAAAAATTTAATATTTCTCTTTAAGAAATAAATCACAACCTTATATTCTGCTGTGTTTTTAAACAATTATTACTTAACCTTTATAAATATATTCTATTGTTCATCATCAGTGATATTCCAGTCACTATATTTTCATTCAAAAAATTACCCCCAAACTTAACAGTTTAAAACAATGATTTTATGTTCATAGTTACTCTGGGTCTCCATGATGTCTACGTACTCAGCTGGGAAGACCTAAAGGCTGGTTGTAACTCAACAGCTGGAGACTAGAACCATCTGAAGGCTCATTCATTCACACATCTGGTACCTAGAAAGTGATGGATCTAAAACTAGGACTGCCAGCCAGAGCTCCTATGTGGATTTTCCATATGGCTTGTCTTGCTCATAGCATGGTGGCTTCAGAATACTTAGACTTCTGCATGGTAGCTCAGGAACACACACACACACACACACACACACACACACACTCATACACACACACTCTCACAGAAGAAGAAGCTACATTGCTTTTTATGAACCTGCCTCAGAAGTTGTACTCCATTATTTCTATCATACTGTGTGGAAACACTGTAAGTCATCCCAGAAACAAAGGAAGGGCCACAGACGGAGATATCCATATCTTTACCCTATAGGGTTTTATCAAGATTTTACAATGAAAAAAAAAAAAGATGTCCAGGATATACTTTTATGAGTTATTCTTCTTTTGGATCTTTAAATGAATGTTTATAATCACTGTAAAGACTCTTAGTAAGAACATTTTTTTAATTTTTAAAAATTATTAATTTATTTTTTAGCAAAAATCTATGAAATATCTTAGGAAATGCTATAACATCTGATTGCATTTGAGAAATTGTGCTTCTAATCATATGTATACCTAACCACTTACAAAATGCTCTGGTGAAAATCTGTTTCAAATATTATCTAACAGAACATTTTGATATTTTAGCCTTTTGGTTTATTTTTGTACTTTTCTTGTTAACTGAGAATGGTTTAGCTCATTCTTGACCACCCAGGTTATAAAATCACGTCATAGATAAGCTGTGTAAGTTCTTAAAAACAAAAAAGATAACTATCTGTTCTGAACAGTTCAACCCTAAGAAAGACTATTGGATCTTTCAAGTTTCTTCCAGTTTCATTATTTTTGTGCTAAAAAATTTAGGAATGTATTGCATGTTGACATTTAAGGTTAAAATATTATAAATTTTAACAAATTTATCTAGATTTGTTATTGCAAGTATTTTAGCAAATACACAAATTTATCTAGATTTGTTAGAGCAAATATATCTCCAGTGCAACATTTCCTCATTGTTGGGTGGCACAGAATGATGGAAATGCAGGAATGGTTATACTATTCTTCCATTATTTTCTCTATCTAGAGGGAAATCACTCTGTACATATTCTCTTTTGAAGCCCTATTTCAAAAAAGATACCCTTAAGGATGGGAACAATAGAAATAAATTTATTTTATGACTCTCTTCCTGTCTTTTGTATAACTGTATACTTTATCTATGAAAAATAAAAAGAAATCTCAGTTGAGAGATTCATGGCATTCATGGGGTTGGGGTAGGGGTAGAAAATTTAATCCTGTACTATATTTCCATTTTGCCTTGGTTGTCAAATTCCATGCCTGATTTTAGTCATTCCAAATATTTGACAGCACCTACCCTCACTAATTCCTTTTTTTAATTTAAAAATATCTTCCTCTTTATTTTATTTTAATTTGTAAGTACTTTTAGTAGATATAAAAGGTGTAGTAGTTATTATGTAATAGTAATAAAAATGTCTAATTTTTTGGAAACTATGTAAATTGAGAAGAGAAATACATTTATTAGAAGAAATTATCTCTGATATTGAATTTTGAGCCAGAGCATGGTAAGTAGAATCCCTTGTGTGTACTAAAGAAGAGTCTCCTGCATGAAAAAAAATTGAAAGACATATCCTAAGGGCAGATTAAAGTACAAGGCTAAATGATCTAACCATTACTAGTGAAGGGCTGAAAAACACACGAGATGGGAGAAGTCAAAGAAGAGAAGTTATCATGCTCTGGAGGCAAAGGGAATCAGCCGCAAAGAGCAATACAGCCTGTGTGTAGTTGTAAGGATTTCCATGACCTTTGCCATGGGAATAACTGTGGTTAACCCTTTGATAAATTTGTACAGATACAAAGAAAATTACCTCCACGTCAACTCCAAAATGGTTCTTGCTGCTGCCTGATACTCTGTAACTCAAACTTATTGCCTTAATCTTATATGGGTCTCTAAAATATAAATGTTCCTATGAATGTAATATGTAAGTCTGAATGTTTTCCAAGCAGTGTGTTGTGAAGAGTATTAGTGTTATACTCTCGGAAGCGACTAAGGTGTGAACTAAGTTAATCAATTAAACCTTGCCTTTCTATGATAAAACTTACTTCATCATCACGTATTGTTTCCATCACTTAGGATCTTATTTATTATGTTCATAAGTGAGATTGACTCTGATCTTCCTTTAACATATTATTCTTGTCTAGTTTGATCATCACACTTATTTTAGACACATATTATGAGTTTGGGAGCTATTTCGTGGAAGAGTCTGTATAGAAAAGAGTTCATCTGTTCCTTTAGGTTTTAGTATAACTCACGTGTACAATTGTCTGGATCTGCGAGGACAAAGGACAAAACTTTTCAATCTCATCACTTACTGGTGACGTGTTCTCAATGTAGACTGGTCATAGGGGCCATTCATTCTCCCTTATTAAACCCGTCAGTAGAAAAATCTGCAAAAATAAAGGAGGAGGAGATAACCTTAGGAATTTTAGTAATACTAATGATTAAATGAAATCATATAAGTTGGTTATACTTATGTTTTTTACTATGTAAATACAAGTGGATTTATGAATGATTTAAGCAAGTATATAAACATTGAATCTAGATATTTTTCCTTGCCACTTGAAATATGACCTTGTTTAGTAGTTTAGTTCTCACTAACATTGTGATTCTGAAGTTTGCTAAGAGTCAGCTACATGCAAGCTTTAATCTAGGCATTAAAATGCAACAAATGTTTTAAATCAAACTTTCTGTTTTGAGATTTTCTTTATCCATTAACTTTATTGAACTTGAAATGCTTTTAACTTTCACAGGGTACTAATTTTAGTCATATTTATTAATAGCTTTTTCCTTTTAAGATAAAACATATTTCTTTTTATAGAGAAGGGAAGAAATGAAAGCTCTTTCCTTAAGTTATGTTAGAAACTAGAATAAAAAGATTTGTGGCAAAGAATATCAAACTAGAGAGTGTTAAGATTTCTTGTATTTTGCCAGTTAGAAATTTCTTAATGAAAGTAAACTTTTTGACATTATCCAAGGAACGAAATACCAACAGTTCTAGATGACAAAAAGAAACTTTGAGAAAGTATCATGGTTTTCTTTTTCAATTTGTACTTTTTTAATGTAAACACAAGCACTACAAAAATTCTAAGAAGTTATCTTTATAATATGTTAAAGCAACAGTAAATATTGTGATATTCAATGTTTAGATATTTGCTCTTTGCATGTCAGACTGTAACTAATTTGGCGTTGTATAACTTTGATAGTAACATGAACATGCATAATTTATAATCTGAGTTATCCTTTGAATAGCACTTTAGAGTTTACAATTATTTTCACATTGTTTGTTTTACCTGAACCTCTACAATATATCTGGAGTAGGTATTTGTAACTACATGTTACATCAGACAGTATTTCTAATGCCATTCAACAAATGAAGAGAGTAAGATTGAGAAAAGTTAAACGACACATTAAGTGGCAGAGTTTAAACTGGTATCATCATGTCTCTTCAAATTCGATGATTCCTATAAGACAGGAAGCAATGGCAGTGAACTATAATGGCATGCAGAGCCAGAAAGAAAACATGACAGTAATAATAGGAAGAGACATTAACAAGGTTTGTGTTCTGTGCTTTACATACCATATCTCCTTTCATGCTAATAACAACTTTGTGAGGGAGAAAAACTTATCATCAATTATCAGATGGCAACTCTAAGATGTTAATTAATTTGCCCAAGGTCATAAAGCCAATCATTTAAGTTGTGCGATATAATATTTTCAATTACAAAACAATCAAAATGAAGATTGCTTAAAATTTAATAGGAGATGCTGTTAAAAGCTACAAGTTTTAAATATGAACATGTCAGTTTATCTGAGATTTGAAAACCATTTTAAATAGATATTTGACGTTACAAATATGTTTCAAATCCTTGATACTTGTCAATCTTTGACAGTCCAAAAAATAAAGGAAAAGGGTCAGAACAACATTCCAGAATTTTAAAAAAGCAATATCAGGAGTAGCTGGTTCTCAGTTTTTTTCTTAGCCGATTCATATTTAAATTAGTACCATTTTCCTTATTAGAAGTTACCACTAAAGGCTTACTGACCTGCCAACCACTCACATCTATTACTTTATCCTATAAAATTAGAAAACAGAACAAAAAGAAAGGAGAAAGTTAATATATCCTGTGATATGGGATATTGTTGCTTTGAACATTTTAAGACAGAATTTATGTGGAACCAGATTAATTTTAAGGAACTCCCTGTGGGTTCTGTTTGTTGTTTTGAATTGCTTTAATAGTAAACTTGCATTATTTATGTTTATTAATATTTAGAATGCACTCTGCAAGGATGATTTTCATCTGAGTTATAATTAGTCTCAGCTGATGAATGCAATAAAATGATTATAAACAACTTTGTGAGATCATTATCAGTGTCATGGGAGAAAATGTTAAAACACTGCTCCAACATTTTACCTTCAAAGATCCATTGAAATGAGATTCAGTGCATTTAAAATCTTACATAGATCATAATAAATTTATTTTCTTTCTCATAAAGTTATTGAACTTCACATACTGGTTCACTCTTCCAAAATCCAACTCATTTCTCTTCTGTCAAAAATCTTTAAGTATTGTGTTTGTTATGCATTTCTAAATTTAAAGATATATGCTTTGTGAAATGTTTAGAAAATATAGAGTGATAAAAAGCACTACATAAATATCATCCAAAAATTTATCATGCAAAGAAAACAGTTACTGGCATTTTGGCATATTTACTTTAATTAGCACATATGATGATTTGAGTATTGGTATGGTATGTGCATGGTACATGCACTTGACATGACAGTTAATATTTGAGTTATTTTCACTTAACTAAACAATAGTATAAAACTTAATACTCTGTTTATTATAGTTTATTTAAATAGTTTTAAAAACTTTTTTATTAATAAAAGCAGATATACCATAGTGAAATTAACCACTTAACTGTGGTAATTTTAAGTGGTGTTTTAGTTTGTCAGTGTGATGAATAATACAATAATAATAATAGACTTATTTGAATAGTTCTGCTGCCTAGATGAACATGACTTTTGAATTGAAGCTTATCATATAATATTTGGAGTTTTTAATATATATTGTAAACTTATAGTCCAGAAAAATCTTATCTACTTACATGACTACCAGTATTTGAGAGTACCTGCCTTAAGAATACTAAATACCTTTGGTAGTGTATATATGTCCATGACACTCTCTTGCTTTGTTCCAGCTTACCCGTCCCCCTCCCCGTGTAAAACTGATAGCTAGTGGGAAGCAGCCACATAGCACAGGGAGATCAGCTCAGGGAGATCAGCTCTGTGCTTTGTGACCACCTAGAGGGGTGGGATAGGGAGCGTGGGAGGGAGGGAGGTGCAAGAGGGAAGAGACATGAGGATATATGTGTATGTATGGCTGATTCCCTTTGTTATAAAGCAGAAACTAACACACCATTGTAAAGCAATTATACTCCAATAAAGATGTGAAAAAAAAACAAAAGTGAATACTAAATACCATCACTAACAAATATTTGCTTACTTAATAAATGTGTTTCCATATTATATTTAATCTATTTTTTTCAGGTATTTGTAATAAGGTATTTCAAATAACCATTTATAATTTTCCAAATATTTTAATATAAATTACTATAAATGTTTTAAATTTTCTAAGAATAGATTCCCAGAATTTTATCTAATGTATTTTTGTTGCTGATATTTAAAAAAGTCACACAATGGACCACCTTTTGGTATTTTATAGCATCACAATCATTAAATATATGTATTTTTCACTTTTGCTTTCTTTGTTGATTTTTATTATTTATCATCTAATCAAAAGCATAGTCTACATTTTTATTCATTCTATTAATAAAGACTATGTACATCTCTTGAGTACACCTTTTGTGGTAGTCCTTGAATTCTGATAAGTTGTATTACTGCATTTTTTATAAGCTAAAAACAATTTTAGTCAACTAATAGAGTTTATTTGGGATTATTTGTATTTTTCAGTCAATTTGATTATTTTTTTGTTGACACATTTCATAGCTAAGTAATAATTATGATCTAAGTAAATGGCATATACAATTAGCTCTATGAAGATTTTCACACAAAACTCTCGGCATTTTCTGGCTATTGTGTGCCAATAAGTACAACTTAATTTTATTTATATTATTTACTTTTTCGACTATGTATTAATTTCCTTCTTGCTACAACCATTGCAACATGTTCTCCTCTGTTTTTTTTGTCTTTAGCCAAATCTCTTCATATTTGTTTCATGGTAAAGTCCTAGGTCTTTTTCTGTCTCTCTTGCTCTCTCACTTTCTCTGCTCCTACCTGAATTCCTCTGAACCAGGACTTCAAATAAAATCAGTATGCATATGACCCCTACACTTATATCTTTGGTCTTGATCTCTTCACTGAGTCTCTCAAATCTATTTGATATCTCCACTGGGATTATCAATCAGCAAACTCCAATGTACATGTACAGAAGAGAATTCTTTGCTCAACCTAAATGTCATCATTGATTCCTATCCTCTGTTTTCCCCACCCACATTCTGTCAATCAACATTACACTGTCAGTTCTACCACCAGAAAATGTCCCCAGTCCACCTGCATATACCTTTTTCTAATGTTCCTTCTTTAGCCATTACAGTTGACCTTGAACCAAGTCACCATTATCTCTCTCCAGCATCTCTGCAAAATCCACCTGTATGATATCCCAGTTTTCCCTCATTTAGATTTTTTATCCATTTTTTACACATCACCCCTACCAAACATCCTCCAATGGTTTCCCATTACATTTAGTATACATCCAAACATTTTCGCTTGCCCTGTGCTATATCTGGTACCTGTTTATCCATCTTGTCTCACCTTCTAGAACTCCCATCTTTACTCTCTCTGCATTGACCTCAGGGAGTTTTCACTTTGTAATCTCCCCAACTGGGACGATTCTTTCCCTAATCTTCATACAACTGGCTCCTTCTCATCATCACTTAGGTCTCATCAAATATGTGCTTTTCTCAGACAGTACGTAAGATTACCTTTTCTAATGCAGTATCCCTTAATTTTGCCCCTGACTCACATGTTTTATTTTGCTTACAGATTTTACCTTACAGAAAAAATTTAAGTATTTATTATTAAATTTTCTTTTATCTTCTTTATTAGAATATTATTTCAATAAGAGCAGGGACTTGTCAAATTTGCACATTAGTATACTCCTCATGTCAAAAAAAATTGGGAACTCTAACATGAAAAATTATCATATTAGGAATTATAAGTATTATCAATATATGATTTTTTAAATTTTTTGAGGCTATTTTGCTTTAAGTTCCACTAATATTAATATTCCATTTCTGCATATTTTACTTTTTCCCAATGTAATTTTGCCTAGTGTTTCACTTTCAAATTTTTTTTGGCCTAGTTTTTAATTTTCAACCTCATTTTGTTTTAGGTATCTACTGCAGTCAGCATGTAATTAGATTTTGTTTTGTAAGACAATTGGCAAGACTTTCTGTTTTAGTAGATAAGTTTAAACCAGTTATGTTTATTATCATAACTGACAACTTCTATCATATTTCTCCATGCCTTTGTTTTTTAATGACTTCTTGTTGATTCCTTTGTCTTAGCAATTCAAAGATATAAGTTCTAATTTACTTCTACATGTGCTTATAAATTTTATCTATTATTGTACATATGGTTTTATGATTATCAGAAATTTATATGTAAAGTTATATTCTGAGTCACCTACATGAAAGATGAGGAGTCCAGAATGTTTTCCTTATGCTGATACATTACCAGTTGTTCTTAGTGAAATCTGAAATTTCCACAGGTATTGTTACTCTTTTTCAAATTTTATTATTTGTTTCAGTAATTACTGTTATTCATTCATAAATTATTTACCATATATAGTTATTTTTCTACTTCCCTTTATATAATTTTAAGGTTTTAGTACAATTGTAAACTCCTCACCAATTCTATTACATTTTCTTTTGTATGTAATTTTGATTTAAAATAATTAAATATTGATTGTGAAAGTATTGTAACATTTATGTATATATTTCATGTAAAATATAAAACTAAAATGTTAACCCACGATAACATGATGGGAAGGTTTGAAATGATATTTAACACAGTCTAAGATCATTAGTTTGAGGAGGGAAATTAAAATGCTATTTTTTTCTTCTAGAATTATTATAGCTTTATCTTTTATGATTTTGGCTATAATCCATTGCAAGTTAATTTTTTTATATGGTATTGGGTAAGGACTGAGGTTCATTTTTTCCATATGATACCCTGTTGTTCCAGTATCAATTATTAAAAAAAACTAACTTTTTCTACAGAATTACTTTGGCAACATTTGAAAATCAATTGTCCATATATGTGTGGGTATATATCTGAACTCTCTATTTGGTTCTATTGAGAATATGTACTTTTTTTTTTTTTTTTTTTTTAAATATGTGGGCCTCTCACTGTTGTGGCCTCTCCCGTTGCGGAGCACAGGCTCCGGACGCGCAGGCTCAGCGGCCATGGCTCACGGGCCCAGCCGCTCCGCGGCATGTGGGATCTTCCCGGACCAGGGCACGAACCCGTGTCCCCTGCATCGGCAGGCGGATTCTCAACCACTGCGCCACCAGGGAAGCCCGAGAATATGTACTTTTGAAACTAGAACTCAAGCGTTTTTTAATTCTAGAAAAATGTGGAAAATTCTACTATATCTTTGAACTATTCTTATTTCCTACATTCTGGTTTTTTGGAATTGCAACCTAGTCCATGCATTTTAAAACTTCTCAACATCTTCTCTATAATTATTCTTTCACATTTTGTTTCCCTTTATTTCTCTATGCTTGATTGTTTTGGATAATCTCCAATTTATTAATTTGTCTTTCAGAATAAAAAAATTATATACCTTTAATAGTCTTTTAAAAAATGTAATTGAATATAAACTTAATTTTCAGAATTTCTAATTGGTTCTTTGATTTAGGTTATTTTTGCTTAGGCCTGATTATGTTTCATAATTTTCATAGTTGCAATTCATTTGTTTATTTTATTGAACATTCTATACGTACTTATTTTAAAATATTCTAAATTATTCTGTAAAACTAAATCCGTATGAATTAAGCTTATGTTCTGAGAACTGACTTCATAAATGAATTTGAAAGCATTACATTTTCTCATATTTTAGAATTACAATTTGCTTGTTCAATTTGAGTGATATATATAAATTACATTATAATTATGTATATATATACATATATATTTCCCTTCCCCTTTCCTTCCCCTTCTATGTGCTTTGTGTTCACCCCATCTAGTCTAGTATTTTTTATTTTTTCCAGTACCTCGATTTGCCACTTTCTCTCCTTCCACTTTCCTGAATGGTTCTACATATTGGCTTTTACACTGAGGTGATCTTGAAGACTAGTGATTTAGTCAGCAAATAATTTCCTGTATGTGGAGATGTTTCTTTATTCACTTACCTCCTAAGGTTTGTAGCTTTCTGCCTAGTAGGGAAACAGGCTACTTAGCTAATTTCCTGAGTGAGAAAGCTGCATTCTAGTTCCAAAGGTAAAGCAGCCAGGATGGCTCCATTCTCCCATCTCATGTTTACCTCTTTCACACTGCAAAAGCCTATTATCTCAGCCTGCTGCTTCCAGATCAAGAACTCAGCCAACCATAGATTCAACCATATGCTATGAGGTGTATGTAAATATCTCTGTGATTTTGTTTTTACCATGCCATGGAAATGTACATGCTGTTTTAGATCTCAGTGTTTTATAATTTCACTTTTTTATACCCTTCTTCATCATCATTAATAAACAAGTTAAAATTTAAATCAAGATGGCTGATAAGATCAGTCAGAAGCTGAAAGTAAGGGATGATTTTGCTGGTAAAAGGGCGACATAATAAAACAAATTATATGAATTTCAAAATATTAAAGACAAATGTCTAATTCAACATTCAAGGTTCATACTTCAAATATTAACTTCTTTTCTTCATTTTAGTACCTAATTTACATAAATTTTGTCTTGTTAAAAGTGAATACACATTTAGAAAAAAGCCTTGTTTATTTCTATGCTTTGTTTGTGATCACTATGAGGATTTATGCTTTGAAGATACTTATACCATCTTAATTTGACCATCTTGGGTGGTCAAATTAAAAGTTATATCAGACCTCACCTATGAATTTAACATAATTATTTTCAGTTCTATATACTTTATTGCACACATTGTGTCACTGTATTAAGACTCTCAAGGCAATCTTTAGTCTATTTATTACTGGATATTTCCATGTAGTTTGACATTTCACATATTGAAATTACTGTAGTATGTCAGTATGTATGTTTTGAAGCAAAAAGCAAAATAAAACAAAACAAAACACCTTTCATTTTCCTGATCAAGAAGGATCAATCCATTTGGAAAATCAGGTATGCTGATTGTGAAAATGTAGACCAAATTTGCCTAGACCAAATTTATTGCTGCAGAAAGAGATCTCCGCTTTTCCAGGATTAACAATGAAAAGCATTAAAGAACTTATTCAGTTTCTTAGTTGATAATATTTATATACTTAGTATGACTCAGCATACAATTAACCACGGTAGAACCAATAACGTAGACTTAATGTGATACCAGAAGTACTATAAAGGAGGAGCTTATGGTTTAATTATAGAATAAGAGATTTTAATAGGGCTAGAAATGATACTATAGAGACAGGATGTCACCATGAAATTGAAAGTAAAGATTTCTCTTTGAAAAAGTTGTTCTTGTTCTTCTACCTAAGATCAGCACATATCAAAGCAATCCAAAGAGAAAAACAAGCATCTAGGATCACAGCAGAGACCAAAGAATGGGTTACAGACTGCACAGGATAGTAAGCAGAACATATCCATTCTCTTGCAGTGGGTCCAGGAAGAAATAAACCAACCTATATTCAGCCAATGCAAGCAGGGTAAAACAGAGGGCAAAACAATAGGAATTGGTAAATTTAGGGATTGGTTCATCAGTTTCATTTTCCAGGCAGTGATTTATTATTTATTATATTTTCTTTTCTGTTAATTAAGCTTCATAATAAAACTCTGAGCCAAGAATCCTTGCTAGATACTATGCACTAGGTACTAGGTACCTGGTGCAGTGACAAAGACACTCCCAGTGTATCACACACCACAGAAACAGTGGTGTATTTATGAGGATCATAACCTGGGCCCTTCATTGCAGCAACAGTCAACATGGAAACTGCACATTCAATTGATCCTGAGTTTTGTAACTTGCAGATCATTGTATATTTGCAAAAGATTTGGAATATAAGTTTGCCTCAAAAATAAACATGATTTCAAGCACTGTACCTAGAGACCAATTATATCCAAAGTGTTTAACAAAATTTTTTTTCTTTCAAATGACCACATACTTTAAAAATTATTTTAATTCTACCCACATTTTAATAAATATGTCAAGATAAACTTTCTGTCTGAAGCTCTGCTACCTCAGCTTAAAGTAATTTTTTTCTTCCTCTGGATTCCTACAGACTTCATTTATTATGTATTTCATTAGTTTGGCATTTAGCTTGTACTGCATTATATTATTAGTTATCCTGGATCTTGCCTTTTGTTCAACTTAACTGTAAGCTTTATTAGGGCATAGAGTATGGTTTATTTCAATTTATGTCTCTAACCTCAATGTAGTATATACGTATGGCTAGGTGATAGGTAAATAGTGTTTAAATTCTGTAATAGTTCCTTAATATTTGATTACATTAAACATTATTTAAACACATATTTGATGAGTAAAAGTATTTCCTCTGCTAATGTGGAGAACATGTGAAATAAAAATTTAAATATATACTAGAGCTTTGATATATATAAATTATCACTTAAATGGGGTTGGTTTCATTTTTTGAAAATGGCAAGGTTCCCAACCAATAAAGACATATTTGAACTTGGTTTTAAATTGTAATTTATGTAAGTAACATCCATCTCAGTTTAGAACCCCAAATTTTTGTGTGTCTTTAATTCATACTCATCTTGAAATACAAGGGATGAAATATTGCTTTGCACTGACTCAAAGTATTGACTAACTAAATCAAAAATCTCTAATATGTAGATTAGGGTTTAAAGAGTTAGAAGCTCTATTCTCTTTAAGAAACTGATCTCTAAGTTGATTAGCTTCTTAGATCTCCCTGTAGATATTCACCTCAGTCCTTCAGTGGACCATGATGTTTTATCATCAGTCAAGAATATGCTCTCCAACTAAACTCACACCTCCAAGAATTCACCAAGTTTTTGACAGAGAAGATAAGCTCCAGAGGATGAACATCTGGAAGGAGAATTCTACTGCACTAGCATCCTTCACTCTCCTACAATCACTCCTGAATCAAACTGCCCAAATATATTGTACTATAGTCATTTAATGTTCCGCTTTCTCTTTAGATTTCTTGCTCATATATCAATAAAAACCCATTTGCCTGATTTACATGAGCATCTGTGAAAATCTGACCTCTTCAAAGGTTTTATGAAATATTAGCTATAACATAAACACTCAGAAATAAGAGCAATTCCCAGCCCTCCTTAGACTTGTTATTGCCATATGATTTAATTCTGGCTGGTGGGATATAAGTAAAAATACTCTGTGTATATGAAAAATGTTCCTAAAGATGATGGTAGGGGAGGAGGGTTGTCTTTCCTTCATTTTTTCCTTCTTCACGCTGGCCAAAATACTGTTATTATGGGTAAAGTTTTTGCCAGGAGTCATGTGCTGAGAATAACAGAATAGCAAGACAGAAAAAGCTGAGATTTTTATGTGAGATAGAAGCAAACATCTATCTCAAGTTACTGTAATGTTATCTGAAACTCATACATGAAATTGGACCTGAAAAACATACTTCTGATTCCCAATACCAACACATACTGATTTCTCAGTAAACATTTGTCAAATGAATAATGCTATAATACTTCACTGTGTTACCAAATTGTGCCTTTTTTAGGCAGCTGCTGACTGAAAATTCTTACTTATAATTTCACTCTCTTTTCACTTTCTTATTATCCACTTGCATGTAGAGAAGACATCCTACTCCCAGAGAACAGTTAGATAATAAATAGAGTTGATCGCTGTTTCCTGATACAGACCCTCGTATTTTCATCTGGAACAGGTCATCATCAAAGGAGAAAATGCCCAGATATAAGGAAGACATTTATCTTACCACAACAGCATAGTTAGCGTCTAGAGTATACATTTATAGCTCATGTTCTTATTCCTACAATTATCATTAGAACTATTCCCAAGACTTCCCATATACTTAATGAATTAAAACTAGCTAGAAAACAGCCATACATATAGGTCATTCTTGGTTGAAAGTAGGTATATGATAAGTTATTTTGAAAGAATGACCTCATGAATGTCCAGGAGAGTATCCACCTTCCCATGTTTTTTTATATAAATCCAGAAGAGACTCTCAAACCCTGCCAATGCTGGCATTAACAATCTGTCCCTAATAAAAATGTTTTCCACATTGGGGCTGGGAGGGTTGAGAACCACTTCTTAGACTTCTAAAGGTATTCAAAGAAAACATCAATCTAAGAAGAAAAGTATGCAAAATTCATTACCGTATACATTTCAAATGCAAAGAAAACAAACCTCAAGGGCCACATGCCACATAAATTACAGTGATAATATTTGATATGTAAGAAATAAGTGACCTTAGATGAATTTAGCTATCCAAGGAAAGTTTACAGAGGTACAATGTAAAAAGGCAATACCAACACAAAAATCTCTTAGAATTTTGTTTTTTATTATGTTAAGACAGGGTTGTTTGCTTATTTTAAAAAGAGATAAAACAAGGACAGTGTCCTGAACAACTAAACCAAAAAAAAAAAAAATGACCTCAGCACTGTAAGACAGTTTACAAGTACTAAAACAAAAGGCCTCCCAAGTTTTGGCCTCTAATGAATGGAATGTTCTTGGCTGTTTAGAGATAGGATTTTTGACTACTTTGTTTCTGTTTTTCTTCTGCTTCCCCAGGCAAGTCAAAGCCACATAAGCTCTTTAAGCATCTGGCAAGCAGGTTTCTTGAACTGATTTATCTGGATTTAGTATCACTTCATGAATTGGTCAATGGGAGTATTCACACACAACTCCAAAATGCCATCAGAATAGCTCAATACCTCCTTGAAAAAGTCAAGAGAACTGCTCTTTGCATTATTTTAACTTTAGGAATTGCAGCTTACCTTCCTGGAGGTTAGAAAAAAAAAAAAAAAGACTTAAACGAATCCACAAAAATAGAGATCCTATAAACAGATCTTACACCAAAACTTAAGATTTCAAGCTAAGTGCTTTTACTAATTGTCCCTTACTTTGGGAAGATGCTGATATTTAGGCCATGTTTCCTTGACTTGTAAAATTCACATTTTATTTGAATTTATAGAATTTATGAAATGAAGCTAATATTGAATAAAATTACAAAATAGCCAAGAAATAAGAGTTCATTTTGACACATGAGCCTCTTCTAAAGAAGTTCATGATAGAGCTGTAACAGGAGATGCTGTTAGAAAAATAATCATTCAAAGCACAGCATGATTTTTTAGAGTTTGAGAATGTCCCCTTTTCTTTTCCTAGTTCCTTTCTCCTATAGTTGTCATAGGGATGAAGGTGCCAAACCTCAAAAGAGAGTCTTTCTGACTTCTGAGTTGAGCTAGATTTTTGGCCTTATTTTTTCCCTATACAATGTTTGCCTTTGGTACTGATGATTCAGAAGGTGGCTCTGTTCTTGGTGCTCAGGTGTTTTTGTTTTTATTTTAATCTCTGCTTATATGAGGCCCTTTTGCTCATTCATGTAACAGAACATATTGAGTACCTCTTATGTGACAGGTATATCTTAGGGTCACATACTCTCCCATAGATCCCTTTCTAGTAATATCTAACACTATGTTAATATGAAACAGTTGAGAGAGGGGAGGGACTGAATTGGCTCGCACAATTATAGAAGCTGAGAAGTCCCCAAATCTGCAGTTGGCAATTTGGAGACCCAGGAGAGCTGGTGATGTGAGTTATAGTTTGAGGACAGGAGAAGACCAAAGTCCCAGCTCAAACAGTCAGGCAGGCAAAGCTCCCTCTTACTCAGCCTTTTTGTTTTATTTTAGTCTTCATTTGTTCTATGTAGATGTTCAATTTAGGTCATCCATCAGTTGATTGGATGAGGCCACCCACATTAGGGAGGGCAATCTGCTTTACTCAGTCTACTGATTCAAATGTTAATCTCATTCAGAAACACCCTCACAGACATACCCAGAATAATATCTGGCAAATATCACAGCATCCTATGGCCCAGTCAAGTTGACACATAAAATTAATCATCCCACAAGGCCTAACTGGACATATACAATGAGAATGCAGTTAACTCAGTTAACATAATACACTTAGATAGAATTTAAATCCATATACAATGAGAGTGCAGTTAACTCAATTAACGTAATACACTTAGATAGAATTTAAATCTAACGAAAAGACAGCTTTATCAAAAATTGCCACCCTGGTTGACTAGAGTGACTAAAATTCCATCATCATGTATTTGTTCCACTGTATTACACATCATCTGTGGTTTTAAATATCTAAATGCCTCTGGATCACAGATATCTGCGGGAAATAGATTTTACTCTCTAAATCACTCTCCCCATTGCCAGTTACAAACAGTAATAAAAATAGCATTTATTAGATGGCAAGCACTACGATAAGTGTTTTGATGTATCATTTGATTGAAAACATTATAATCCAGTGCTATGAAGTAGGCACCATCAGCGTTACCATTTTAGAGACAAAGAAACCGAAGCTTAGCAATATTGAGTAACTTATCCAAGTTTACATGGCAAGTAGGTGATACAGCTGAGATTTAAATCCAGGGTTATTTGGTTCCAAGGCTGTAGTTCTTAACCACAATTCTGTACTAATCCTTTTATAATTAGTTATGTGGAAAACCACATTTCCCCTGTCTCAGACCAGTCAGACAGGTTGTGAATTGAGGGGCATTCCCAAGTAACAAGAGATATAAACGGCATTAAATGCAACTGATACGATAGTGGGAATATAATTGAAAAGAAAGAACTATTAGGTCAAAAAATGTTTCTTGGTTGTGTGACTTTGGGAAATTTACTGAAGATCACTGATCTTCATTTGTTTTTATATGTAAAATGGATAATTATCTCCTTTATCTAAAGTATAATTTCCTATAATCTAATTAAGTGATATACTAAAACTAGCTATTACTGAGGCTATTACTAGGATAAAATTTGTAAGTCAACAGCAGAATAACATGATTTTTTTACAGGAACATAAACATGATTTACATACTTCAAAATAGATCAGAAGAAAAGAGAAATGGTAGAAACTATGTAGACAGTGTTTAGGAGACAGTGAGAAAATTAGCCTTCCTGGTGGTAGAAAGATTTTCCACAGAGAGAAATGAGAGATAATGTGGGAAAAGGGAGTAAGGGACACATAGCCTATAACTGGTAAGGTAAAGTATTTGGTTTCTTCCCATCAAGTTATGGAGTTCCTCAAACGTTTCTGAACATGGAATGGAATGTAAAACTGAGGATTTTCATATCATAGTGATATGCAGATTGATTATAGAAATGATAGTATAAGGTTCAGACATGAGTTGAGAAATCAGAGTGAGAATGACAGTCCTGAGATTAGAAAGTAAGAAATCAATCTGAAAAACAGAGGGTAGGAAAGGTTAACAGAGAATTGAGAGTGATTAGATGTGGAGGAAAAGTTGTTTCAAGTTTTTAAGCTTAGATAACTGATGACTAATGATTGTTATTAGTAGAAATTATGAGAACACTTTGTGCTTGGTTAGATAGAGAAAGATAATAAATCCTAAATTTGAGGCAGAGATGGGAACACTGATTGGAAATGTCCAATGTGAAGGTGAAAAGTTGGAAGTGGAACTTGAAAGGGAAATTACAATGTGTTTTCTTGTTAACCATGTGGAAGTGACCCTTGGGGCCAAGGAAATGAATCTGTTGAGAAAAGACAATTAGAGAGATCAGAATACAAAAATTTAGACATGGTTAAACACACTTCCTCTTCTATGTTGCAAATGGTTAAATTTTTTTGAAATGAAGGAAAATGGTATTCCCAGATGAAAAACATCAATCAATTAAAAATCTTTTCTGCTACCACAGGTTACTCCTTCAAATGCAAGTAATGCATTTATTTCAATGTATTACAAAGAAAGTTGACCTTTTAATATAGAAGTCAATGGCATATCAGGACATTAGTTTCAGAGGACTGCTCATTCTCTCTTAAAAATAATATTATTATTTTCTCAAATACAATAGATAGTATCATTAAAATGTGCAAAATTAAAGGTTTCAAAACTATCCAATAAAAAGCATCATCTTTCTTTGTTTTAAAATATGGGAGTAGCTTTCTGCTGCAGACTGCAGCAAAGTCAGGGTTGATCCTAAGTACTAGAGGAAGACACTGGAAATCACCAAAAACGATACCCCACATTCACAGATGACGAAGCAGCAATGAGATGGTAGGAAGGGCACAATCACAATAAAATCAAATCCCATAACCACTGGGTGGGTGACTCACATCTGGAGAACAGTTATACCACAGAAGTCCACCCACTGGAGTGAAGGTTCTGAGCCCCATGTCAGGCTTCCCAACCTGGGGGTGCAGCAATAGGAGGTGGAATTCTCAGAGAATCAGACTTTGAAGGCTAGTGGGATTTGACTGCAGGACTTCGATAGGACTTGGGGAAACAGAGACTCCAGTCTTGGAGGGCACAAAGTAGTGTGCACACCAGGACCCAGGAGGAAGGAGCACTGACCCCAAAGGAGACTGAACCAGACCTACTTGCTAGTGTTGGAGGGTCTCCTGCAGAGGCAGGTGGTGGCTGTGCCTCACAGTGGGGACAAGGACACTGGCAGCACAAGTTCTGGGAAGTACTCCTTGGTGTGAGCCCTCCCAGAGTCTGCCATTAGCCCCATTAAAGAGCCTGTAGCCTCCAGTGCTGGGATGCCTCAGGCCAAACAATGAACAGGGAGGGAATTCAGCCCCACTCATCAGCAGATAAGGGGATTAAAGTTTTACTGAGCTCTGCCCACCAGAACAACACCCAGCTCTACCCACCACCAGTCCCTCCCATCAGGAAGCCTGCACAAGCCTCTTAGATAGCCTCATGCACCAGAGGGCAGACAGCAGAAGCAAGAAGAATTACAAAACTGCAACCTGTGGAATGAAAACCACATTCACAGATGGACAGACAAAACGAAAAGGTAGCGGATTATGTATCTGATGAAGGAACAAGATAAAACCTGAGAAGCACAACTAAATGAACTGGAGATAGGCAACCTTCCAGAAAAAGAATTCATAATAATGATAGTGAAGATGATCCAGGACTTCAGGAAAAGAATGGAGGCAAAGTCCAAGAAGATGCAAGAAATGTTTAATACAGATATAGAAGAATTAAAGAAGAAACAAACAGAGATGAACAGTATAATAACTAAAATTAAAAATACACTAGAAGCAATCAATAGCAGAATAACATAAGCAGAAAAATGGATAAGTGACCTGGAAGACAGAATGGTGGAATTCACTGCCATGGAGCAGACTAAAGAAAAAGAAGGAAAAGAAATAAAGACACTCTAGGAGACCACTGGGACAACATCAAATGTACCAACATTCGTATTATAGGGGTCCCAAAAGGAGAAGAGAGGGAAAAACGATCTAAGAAAATATTTGAAGAGATTTTAGTAAAAAACTTCCCTAATATGGGAAAGGAAAAAGCCACCCAAGTCCAGGAAGCACAGAGAGTCCCAGGCAGGAGAAACCCAAGGAGAAACACACTGACAGACACAGTAATCAAATTAACAAAAATTAAAAACAAAGAAAAATTATTAAGAGCAACAGGGAAAAATGACAAATAACATAGAAGGGAACTCCCATAAGGTTAACAGCTGATATCTCAGCAGAAACTCTACAAGGCAGAAGGGAGTGGCAGGATATATTTAAAGTGATGAAAGGGAAGAAGCTACAACCAAGATTACTCTACCCAGCAAGGATCTCATTCAGATTAGATGGAGAATACAAAAGCTTTACAGACAAGCAAAGCTAAGAGAAGTCAGCACCACCAAACCAGCTCTACAACAAATGCTAGAGGAACTTCACTAAGCAGGAGACACAAGAGAAGAAAAAGACCCTCAAAAACAAACCCAAAACAATTAAGAAAATGGTATTAGGAACATAATATGATAATTACCTTAAATGTGAATGGATTAAATGCTCAAACAAAAGACACAGACTGGCTGAATATATACAAAAACAAACCCATATATATGCTGTCTACAAGAGACCCACTTCAGACCTAGGGACACATACAGACTGAAAGTGAGGGGATGGAAAAAGATATTCCATGCAAATGGAAAACAAAAGAAAGCTGGAGTAGTAATACTAATATCAGATAAAATAGAATTTAAAATAAAGAATTTTACAAGACACAAGGAGGGACACTACAAAATGATCAAGGGAACACTCCAAGAAGAAGATATAACAATTATAAATATATATGCACCCAACCTAGGAGCACCTCAATACATAAGGCAAATGATAACAGCTATAAAAGAGGAAACTGACAGTAACACAATAATAGTGGGGGACTTTTAACACCTCACTTACACCAATGGACAGAACATCCAAACAGAAAATTAATAAGGAAACACAAGCTTTAAATGACACAATAGACCAAATACATTTAATTGATATTTATAGGACATTCTATCCAAAAACAGCAGATTACACTTTCTTCTCAAGTGTGCACAGAACATTCTCCAGGACAGATCACATTCTGGGTCACAAATCAAGCCTCAGTAAAATTAAGAAAATTGAAATCATATCAAGCATGAAAGCATATCAAGATCTTTTCTGACCACAACACTATGAGATTAGAAATGAATTACAGGTTAAAAAAAATGTAAAAAACACAAACACATGGGGGCTAAACAACACATTACTAAATAACTAAGAGATCAATGAAGAAATCAAAGAAGAAATAAAAAAAAATACTTAGAGACAAATGACAATGAAAACGACGATCCAAAACCTATGGGATGCCACAAAAGCAGTTCTAAGAGGGAAGTTTATAGCAATACAATCCTACCTTAAGAAACAAGAAAAATCTCAAATAAACAACCTAACCTTACACCTAAAAGAACTAGAGAAAGAAGAACAAACAAAACCCAAAGTTAGCAGAAGGAAAGAAATCGTAAAGATCAGAGCAGAAATAAATGAAATAGAAACAAAGAAAACAATAGCAAACATCAATAATATTAAAAGCTGGTTCTTTGAGAAGATAAACAAAATTGATAAACCTTTAGCCAGACTCATCATGAAAAAGAGTTGAATTTTATTGAACTTTATCAAATCAATAAAATTAGAAATGGAAAAGGAGATCTTACAAGGGAAATCACAGAAATACAAAGCATCCTAAGAGACTACTACAAGAAACTCTATACCAATAAAACGGACAACCTGGAAGAAATGGACAAATTCTTAGAAAGGTTATCCAAGACTGAACCAGGAGGAAATAGAAAACATGAACAAATCAATCATAAGTAATGAAATTGACACTGTGATTTAAAAATCCTCCAACATGGCTTCCCTGGTGGCGCAGTGGTTGAGAATCCGCCTGCTGATGCAGGGGACACGGGTTTGCGCCCCAGTCTGGGAAGATCCCACATGCCATGGAGTGGCTGGGCCCGTGAGCCATGGTTGCTGAGCCTGCGTGTCCGGAGCCTGTGCTCCACAATGGGAGAGGCCACAACAGTGAGAGGCCCGCATAACACACACACACACACACACACACACACACACAAAATCCTCCCACAAACAAAACTTCAGGACCAGATGGCTTCACAGGTGAATTCTATCAAACATTTAGAGAAGAGCTAACACCCATCCTTCTCAAACTCTTCCAAAAAATTGCAGAGGAAGGAGCACTCCCAAACTCATTCTATGAGGCCACCATCACCCTGAAACCAAAACCAGACAAAGATACTACAATAAAAGAAAATTACAGACCAATATCACTGATGAATATAGATGCAAAGATCCTCAACAAAATACTGACAGACAGAACCCAACCACACATTAAAAGGATCATACACTATGATCAAGTGGGATTTATCCCAGGGATGCAAGGATTCTTCAACATAAACAAATCAATCAATGTGATACACCATACTAACAAATTGAAGAATAAAAACCATATGATCATCTCAGTAGACGCAGAAAAAGCTTTTGACAAAATTCAACACCATTTATGATAAGAACTCTCCAGAAACTGGGCATAGAGGGAACCTATCTCAACATAATAAAGCCCATATATGACAAACCCACAGCCAACATTGTTCTTGATGGTGAAAAACTGAAAGCATTTCCTCTAAGATCAGGAACAAGACAAGGATGTCCACTTTTGCCACTATTACTCAACATAGTTTTGAAAGTCCTGGCCATGGCAATCAGAGAAAAAGAAATAAAGGAATACAAATTGGAAAAGAAGAAGTAAAACTGTCACTGTTTGCAGATGACATGATACTATACATAGAAAATCCTAAAGATGCCACCAGAAAACTACTAGAGCTAATCAATGAATTTGGTATAGCTGCAGGATACAAAATTAATGCACAGAAATCATTTCCATTCCTATACACTAAAAATGAAAGATCAGAAGGAGAAATTAAGGAAACAATCCCATTCACCACTGCAACAAAAAGAATAAAATACCTAGGAATAAACCTACCTAAGCAGGTAAAAGACCTCTACTCAGAAACCTATAAGACACTGATGAAAGAAATCAAAGATGACACAAACAGATGGAGAAATGTACCATGCTCTTGGATTGGAAGTATCAATACTGTGAAAATGACTATGCTACCCAAAGCAATCTACAGATTCAATGCAATCTCTAGCAAATTACCAATGGCATTTTTTATATAACTAGAACAAAAAATCTTAAAATTTCTATGGAGACACAAAAGACCCCAAATAGCAAAAACAATCTCGAGGGAAAAAAGCAGAGCTGGAGGAATCAGACTCCCTGACTTCAGACCATAATACCAAGCTACAGTAATCCAGACAATATGGTACTGGCACAACAACAGAACTATAGATCAATGGAACAAGATAGAAAGCCCAGGGATAAACCCATGCACCTATGGTCAACTAATCTATGACAAAGGAGGCAAGGATATATAATAGAGTAAAGACAGTCTCTCAATAAGTGGTGCTGGGAAAACTGGACAGCTACATGTAAAAGAATGAAATTAGAACACTCCCTAACACCATACACAAAAATAAACTCAAAATGGATTAAAGACCTAAATGTAAGGCCAGACACTATAAAACTCTTAGAGGAAAACACAGGAAGAACACTCTGAAATAAATCACAGTATGATCTTTTTTGACCCACCTCCTAGCATAATGGAAATAAAAACAAAAATAAACAAATGGGACCTAATGAAACTTAAAAGCTTTTGCACAGCAAAGGAAACTATAAAGAAGACAAAAGACAACTCTCAGAATGAGAGAAAATATTTTCAAATGAATCAACGTACAAAGGATTAATCTCCAAAATATACAAGCAGGTCATGCAGCTCAATATTAAAAAAACAGAAACCCAATCAAAAAAATGGGCAGAAGACCTAAATAGACATTTCTCCAAAGAAGACATATAGATGGCCAAGAGGCACATGAAGACCTGCTCAACATCACTAATTATTAGAGAAATGCAAATCAAAATTACAATGAGGTATCACCTCACACCGGTTAGAATGGGCATCATCAGAAAACCTACAAACAAGAAATGCTGGAGAGGGTGTGGAGAAAAGGGAACCCTCTTGCACTGTTGGTGGGAATGTAAATTGACATAGCCACTATGGAGAACAGTATGGAGGTTCCTTAAAAAACGAAAAATAGAACTACCATATGACCCAGCAATCCCACTATTGGGCATATACCCAGAGAAAACCATAATTCAAAAAGACACATGCATCCCAATGTTCATTGCAGCACTATTTACAATAGCCAGGTCATGGAAGGAACTTAAATGCCCATTGACAGACAAATAGATAAAGAAGATGTGGTACATATATACAATGGAATATTACTCAGCCATAAAAAGGAATGAAACTGGGTCATTTGTAGAGACGTGGATGGACCTAGAGACTGTCATACAGAGTGTGGTAAGTCAGAAAGAGAAAAACAAATATCGTATATTAACACATATATGTGGAATATAGAAAAATGGTACAGATGAACCAGTTTGCAACACAGAAACAGAGACACAGAGGTAGAGAACAAACGTATGGACACCAAGGGAAGAAAGCGGGGTGTGGAGTGTGGTGGGCGGGTGGAGATTGGGATTGACATATATACACTAATATGTATAAAATAGATAACTAATAAGAACCTGCTGTGTAAAAAAATAAATAAAATTTAAAATAGAATAAAATTAAATAAAATAAACAATTTGAAAAATCAAAAAATCAAATAAAATATGGCAGCAGTTTGAATGTTAATGTATTCTTCCCCCATGAATTCTCTCACCCTATTTTAAACAAATCAAGGAACTAGTTAAGGAATGGTAACTGAAAATATACTGGAAAATCACATCATTTATTATTTCTTTTTACTGAGATTGTCTTTTTTTCTACTTATATCTCAAGTAGCCCAATATGACTACCCAGTATTTGCAAGGCAAGAAAACAATTTTTTCCAGGATGACTTTGTAAATGACCAAACAATTTTGGAGGTAAGAAGTGCAGCTCATATTACATTATTGGGGATTATGAGTTCAAGAGTATATATTTAACTTTTAGATGAAAAAAATAAAACATTGTTCTTCAAAATGGAGACAACAAATGAATCAGACAAACCTGAGGGTTTTACTATTCTCAAGAAGAAACTAGGAGCAAGATGTTTAGGCACAAATGAAGATTTAGCATGTGCCTATGATATTTCATATCAAACCATTAGTCTACCAGAGCATAATAGCATCCAATCAAAGTGCGCTCTAGATTTGGGCAAAGGAATAAGCTGTTCACTTTTTGTGGTCTGCACCTAATTAGAGTTTGCCAAATTTAGGCCACACCTCCATGGTATTTCTTTGGGGTCCTACATATCTGAGAGTTTCTATTAATTTAACAAACATGGATTGGCCACATTTTTATGCAAAGCCCAAGTGAAGTTGTAGTATGCAAAGATAATGTAGAAATACCTCCTGAGGTATGACAGGGGGAAAAGGTAAGTATGGACTAAGAATGCTATTCATATCCAGTGACTTTCCAGATCCTTCCCAACCAACTTTGCATTAAGGCAATCTTCAATTAGAACTGAGTAAGATGGCTAATGTATTCATCAGACTCTAAGTGACTCCTCCTCACAGGATAAAGCAGTCAGAGAAGAAAATTGACCACACTTCCCATGGCACTCTGTAAAGGGGTTAGAGTCATATAGCAGGAGCTTAGACCTTGGAAATGTCTAAGTAGAGGGTGAGTAGTTCATGGGATTAGGAAATGGGGCAAGGTGGGAGTTCTAATGATATAAACTAAATAACATCATGACAGTATGAGATATGTGTGTGTCCACTGGGGTAAACAATTATAGCAATTAGCAACTTGCAGATACTTTCTATGAGGTTTGTTTTTTTAAATTAAGGTTGGTATCTTGACAATATTGGGTCTTCTGATGCACACACATAGAACATCTCTCCATTTACTTATTTCTTCTTTGATTTCGCTCATCAGGGTTTTGTAGTTTTCCTCATGTAGACTTTTGTATATTAATCTTTTATCCTGCAAACTTGCTGTAATAACTTATTAATTCCATGATTTATTTTTGTTTTTTATTAATTTTTTTGAGATTTTTCAACCTAGAGATCATGTCATCTGTGAACGAAGTAAGTTTCATGTCTTCCTTCCCAATGTGTATACCTTTTATTTCCTTTTCTTGTCTTGTGGCATTAGCTAGAACTTTCAATGTCAAACAAGCTCTTCAGTCCTGTCATACTCTAATTTGCAGGGTTACAAACTGCTTGAAGTCCACAGGATATCATACTGGTGCATTACATTGATGATATCCTGTTGCACAAACTTGTTGAGAAGTACATAGCAACTACTTTAGAAACCTTGGTAAGATAAATGAGTCCCAGAAATAGCCCAGAATTATGGCTTCCTGGCTTATTTTAAAATTAATTTCAAATTATCTGTAGTTTCAACTTAATGATTTGTTTCCAATAGCCCTGTGTAGGAACTAGAAGATAATAACTGTCAAATGAATGCAGTGATCTCTATAGCACTGTCTCTATTCCCTTGGCTTAAATTACCTTCCCATTGAACTAACTTAACTCACAGGAAGTCTCACAGGAAAACCCCAAAATTCTGAGAGATTTGGATCCAGATAATTTTCTGTGCATATAAAATCATTAAAAAAAATAATGTAACAATAGTATATTTATTTTTAGCTCCAAACTGAGATTATGAGAAAAGTTAGAAATATCTCTAGCTTAAGCCTTTATTTTTTTAAACTTCTGGTATTTCATCCATAGCTGTTATTTATTTGACTTTGACTGAAAAGTTGATAAAGATTTCAATCTCAGGTTATAATAGATCGATATTTTAAAGTCGAAAAATGTACCATCACATACTGCAAGGTACAGCCATAATGTAATAAGGCTGTTACTTTAACAAACTATCCAAATCTTATACATTCATTGGAGTGGTGACCTTTTCAAGCTCTTCACCTTCAGAAAGTGTCTTTGACTGCAGTGTTGTTGTTCTTTAACACTCTAAAATCATTCCACTCTTCATTGATATAATCCTTTAAATTATGGGACCACCTGCTTTTATAATACAATTAAAAAATCATGTTGAACAGTTACAGTGCACCAAATTCCTTCCTAAATGCTAAGAAAACAAGGCCAATAATATATATTTAAGCATTTGCCTAGTACCAGTAACTTTACTAGTTGCTCATCTATCTATTCAAAATGTAAAAATCCTTGAGCAAAGAGCTACCCAACAGTAGCTGTTATTTCTTAGTATGTCTGGCAGGACCTAGCCTCATCCCTTGGATACAGTAACTCAACGATCTTATCAGTTTGAAACTAGCAACACTAAGATAACAAAAGAGGTGAGATTTCCTTATAAATAGTGAGTGGATACTTTTAGAAAACACTTAAGTGCTATTTTATAAAGAAATAATTCCTTGTGACAATGTTCCTCATAGCTGAGTTTCTTTTAGCCATGCTTTTGCCAGGGCTTTGATAAAGCTACTAGTATTGAAGCTTTGGATAAACAATTTACTATTGCCAATAAGCCTTTTAAATTGGCATATTCTTGAACTCCATTAAAAAGATACATGCAAAAAACCCCACATTTTTATGGCGCTATTAATTTGATATCATCATCCCAAAGGATAGTCCTGGACATTGATATTGATAGCCAAAATATAAAAGGTGGATTATAACTTTAGTTAAATTCTAATACCTTAGTTTCAATGTTTCCCTTCCCTCATTTTTATTTAGTGGCTTGAGCACTGACTTTCCAGTAATGTTCCTTATTCATACACCAGCAAAATAAAATCATCTCCTATGAGATTTCAGATATATTAAATGGTTATAACCAATGATCCATGAAAAAGTGAAGGCAAAATATAATATCACGTAAAAATAACATCACAGAATCATTTATATTTTTAGCTATAAGTACTTAGTTTTTACTGATTACAAATAAAACTACTAACTTTAAATAGTGTTGAGTTTTTCTAATGTATGAACAGTTTTCATTACTTTAGAGTAAATATCCAGGAGTAGTAATGCTGAATTATATAACAAAAGTATGTTTAGTTTCATAAGAAACTGCCTCAATTTTTTCCAGAGTGGCTATATAGTCAAAAAGTTTCTTTATTTTGGGACTTACCCTGTTTTTAGTCTTCTGGCCAGAGAGACTGGGCTTTTCTTGGGGTTGCTTTGTTTTGTTTTAGTCTATGCTCATTGACATTTCTGAATTGCAAGTTACTTTATTACCCAGGCCGGGACATATATATCCTTCCTTAGGTGGTCTTCACTGGGGCATCCCTATCCAGTCCACCTTCTCCTTTTCCCCTATTAGAGTCTTCTGAGAGTTGAGTTATATGTTGTGTTCAGATGAAGTTTTAGTTGTAATTAGTGGAAGAGATCTGGTGGAATGTGCTTACTCCATCTTGACTAGAGCTAAAATCATCAGCTAAGACCATTTATATTTAATTACCATGCATCATGAGAAAATTCATGTATTTTAGAAAGTCAATCCTGTCATGTTGAAGCAAATTGGTTTTAGCTACTCTATACCTCAGTTTCCTCCACGTGAACATATGTGTCCCAACATCTCACATTATAGGAAGATTCTACATTACCAGATCTGAGCACTACATGAGTGTATCAAGGGCAGAGGAGAATTCACTTTAAGAATGAAAACAAACTTCCACATGGCTGTCTTTTTTCAGCTCTATGCAAATTCACAATTTAAAATTCCATTTAATTGAACTGAGAAAGTGCCAGCCTCTCCACCCACATGCCCAAAAGCCATTCTGCTCACACTTTCTTGTTTGGAGCACTATACTTTTATCCCCTGCTTTGAAGGAACTCACAGGACATCTGTCAAATAACCCCACAGAAGCTTTACACCAGGGTGTTGAAAATATTCTTAAAAAAAAAATCTGTTCCAAAGCTACAACGTTTTAAAATTAGCATCAGTAACTCACAATGGGTTGCTATTAATATCTATTAGTAGAGTTTAATTTGTCAAGTTTTCACATTGCTCCTAATGACTATATATTATTTAGAAACTCGTAATTCATGAATAATGGATGTACAGTACACTGACCTCTTTTATAACTATAATTTATCTGCTGTTTTTTAATAAGGTAATTATTTGATGCAATTACTAATATGTGAATATATATAATATACACACTGCTATTTACTATACTTATGACTTGAGAAATGAAGAAAAGACATTTGCTTGGGATTCTTAAAAGACATTAATATCATCTAAAGAAAATATATACCTAAATAAAATGTAATGTTTTATCTAGATAAAATACAAACAAATTGAAATCATCTCATACATTTAAATGTGTGCTTGCATTTGTCTTTATTTTACCCGAGTCACACATCATTATTCAAATGTTAAAGCAACATGAAGGATAAGAGATGGTTTGGCTTTTCAAGAGCTGAGAAAAATATACTTCTTTGGGAACAATAGAGAATAGCATTGGTTGAGGATATACTTAGCTGGTTATATGATATTCCTTTCCTAGTGCTTATTTCAATGAAATATTATAGCTTTTAGGAGTAAAAGAAGATATGAAAGATCCCATGAAACCCACGCTGTAAATCCCATGCTCTAAATATGTCAATTTACTAATATGCAGTTATATGTTTGCTTGTTTGAAGCCATAGTAAAGCCAACTTGTATTTGAGGTTAAACTCTATAGAAGATCATGTTTTCATTTTTATTTTACATGACAATTATGTAACATGTCAAATTTCTTCTCCAGTTAGTTTCATACAATATAGCAAAGCAGAAGAGTGAAGATTTGGTCCAGTATAAAAGGAATATCTGTGATATCCCAACTGATTTCAATGGATATTTAGCAAGAAAATCTCTGTATATGACTTGGAAAGTTTTTTCTCTTTGAAAGGACAGCTATTAATACTATGGAGCTAGAAGCAGAGACTTTAGAAGCTCATCCATCACTTTGACATTGTTCTTTATGAAATAAAAGAGCATTGCATATGCATGCACACACATACACATGTTTACACACAAACTGTAGGTAAATTTTCACTCATGAAAACAACAATGTATGGTAAATGATCCACTTTCTAATTAGCAAAACACACATTTAACAACTACCTTTCCTCTGTATGGTAAAATGTGATTTACATCAGTATTAGCTAAAGCCTAACCATTATGATCTTGAGTCAATGACAGAGCAAATCATCCTATGGATAAGTACAAATAAAACAATAATTATGCAGTAGTGATAAAGGTGATTACTATTATTTTTGGTTCTCTGCCTTCATGGTACTTGAAAGTATTGTACTTTCAAGGATGCCTGATTCTTGTAAGTTAAGTATGGTCATATGCCTTGTTTTGACTAATGGGATTAAAGTGAAAGTGGCACGTTGCTTCTAGGTGAAAGCATTTAACTGCTGGTGTTGGACTTTTCTTCCTTTACCTCTGCAACCTTGAAAGCATATGTTAATATGGAGGGCAATACTAAATGACCACATAGACAGCTGACTTAGCAAGTCACTTAAGCTTGTAAAGGACTTTATGTGAGGCAAAAATAAGTCTTTATTATTTTTATGTCACTGAGCTTTTTGGAGTTTCTTGTTACTAAAACACAACCTATCCTATCCTGAAGAAGCCCACTGGTACTGTGGAAATAAGAGGATTAACATTTATTGAGTGAGCCTAGGACTGTGTAAGAAGCTTTTGAAAGATTAGTCAATTACTCTTCATAATAATCCATATAGGGTTGCTATTATTATTCCTGTTTTACAAATGAATTCTCAATACAACTTTATCACATGCCATTAATTGCTGTGGCACAGTCCTCAACTCCATTTCTGATCAGTTCTATTGATGGAGTAGATGGTACAGTTTCATACTTTGCAATAAAAATCAATTTCCTGCATAATCAAGGACGATTCTTGTTCCCTGTGAGTCTCTATCAGTCTGCTCTAAATGTGCAAAGGAGTGAGTTATCCTAAGAGAAATGCATAAGAGATGTCTATATCCCACCCTCATATGTTTTGTTTTTATCTGGAGTGTAAATGATTCACAAACATGAACATATCCAAGTAAATCATCTTCTTGGATGTGTCCACTAAGTTCACATATTCAACTCATATTTATGGACAGGGCAATATATTAAAATGTTTTGGCACTGAACTCTAGGGTCACAACAGCTGTTACTAATCCAGACTGTCACTTAACCAGTTTTATGACATCAGTTTTATGATACAGAAGCTTTCTTTCTTCTCTATGCTCTGGTTTCTTCACTTAAGAGTGTGACAGTGCATAAGGTTTATGGGAGGATTCAATAAGGTAATCAATATGAAAAGCTTAAAACACAGATTGACACATAATAGTCAATATATATTAAATATTGTTATATATTATATGAACAGAAAATAAAAATGGCATAATGTTATAATTATTTTTAAGTACTTATACTATGCTAACACTATACCAGGTACTTTTCCTAAATTATGCCATTACGTTTTCATGATAACTCTGAGGGCTCATTGCTCTTAAACTCATTTTATAGATGAAGCAACTCACATTTTGAGATGTAAATAAGGATTTTAACCCTACTTTAGTTGGCTTGTTCTCATCTCAGAGTCTACGTTTTACACTATAGCAATCTCAAGACTAGTAACCATGATGCATAAAAGACCAATGAGATATAGGCCCAAGGTCTCAAGAATACTAATCTGGATATTGTTAAGACAAGAAGGAAGAATACTACAATGCCTGATGTGTTATAAGATACGTACAAGTGAAGCACTGTGAGAGTTTTGAGGAATAAGCTTGCTTCCGATGGAAGCAGATGGTTACATGGAGAAGAAATTTGGAATTTTAGCAAGCTTAGAAGGATAGGTAGAATTTTGACAAGTACAAAGGATACAACAGCATCCCTGTAGAAAGGAACAACAAGAAAAGGGGTCTTGCAAAAAAGTATAGAGCGTATTAAAAATAAAGCTAGGAGACGTGAATGTATGAATGTATTTTCAAAGTAACTATAATTACAATTATTCTCAGTAAATGATAGTATAATTCCTATTAGCAAATGAATTTATCTATATCTGTGTAATCCAGAAACTAGTGGCTTGAAATAACAAATGTTTATTATTTCACTTTTTCTGCAGGTCAGGAATTTTAGAGAGGCTTAGTTGGGTGGTTGGGGTAAGGGTCTCTCAGGAGGTTGCTGTCAAGATGTTGGCTGGTACTACATTCTTCTGAAAGCTTGACTGGGACTAGAGGACATACTTCCAGCTGACTCACTCACTTGTTATCAGGATGCCTCAATCTCTTGCCATGTGGACCTCTGCATTGGGCTGCTTGAGTGTCCTGACCACATGGCAGCTAGCTTCCCCCAGAGTGAGTAATTCAAGACAGAGCAAAATGGAAGTCTCAGTGTTTTCTTACTACCTAACTTTGGAAGTCATATGCTGTCATTTCTTCAAAACTCTGGCAGAGTTTATCGAGATATGAATGCCAAGAAGTGAAGTGTCACTGGGGATATTCCCAAAGCTGGCTACCATAGCCATTCTTTATGCTTAAAATAAATTCATGCACACTACTTAAGAACATACTATCATAAGAAGTCAAGAAACCAGGTCAGGAATCATACTAAAAAAGTTATCTAACAAGGATATCTATTCTCACAAACTCACCCAATAGCATGAAATTAGAAATATCTAAAGTCTTCTCTTTTATACATAGTCTCCCCATATTTCCTATCTCAACAAAATTTTAAGTGCTATAGGTCTTCTGAACCATCGTGTGTGTGAGATGCTATGTCTTAGTTCCTTGTAACTTTCTCAAATCAGATTAATTTATTCCTATTTTTTAAAAAATAAATGGCACATCTGAAAGTTAGGAGATCACCATGTTTATTGGGTACCAAATTAAACATGAAGGATTGTCAGAATATTCATCTAGGATCAATTTATCAAGACCACTGCTTGAAAGAAAGGAAGAAAAGACAGTGCTGACTCTTGGAACTACCGTGTTCCAAGAACTTACTCATTAAAATAGCCCAGGTAATGAAGAGGGGCAAAAGATAAACCTTATTACCTTCCCACAATCTAAAATTTTTGGAAATAAAGCAATCTTGTAGCTGTCACTTCATAGATTATTTTCTATCATTGCCAGCCTTAGCTATGTTCTCAGGCCATAGGTATTTCCTACTGTTTTATCTGGCCTCTTGCTTTTATTGGTCCCAAGTTCAATCAAATGAACTGCTGAAAGTGAAACTCTTGAACTAGCTCACATGCTGAACAATGAACTCAAAACAAGCCTAGGGCAGCAAACAGGATTTTAATTGCTCACTTCTATTTCTCCAGTGCCTTTTTCTCTAGATGATTGTGTGACAAGAGGCCTCACTGAATTCAGAATTTGTAGGACAAAATACCTAAGCACAATGGTAACCATCCATGCCCTTGATCTTGCTAGCATGTCTTTCCTTAGTCCAGGTAATGCTACTTGACACAGTCTCCTGGAGGTATTAATAGATTATAGACTGCCTTACTTCAGAGGGCTCTTGAAAGGACAGAGGGGAAAAATAATCACATTATCTTTGCCTTTATTAAGCACTTATTGAATGCCACCAGAGGGCTAGACAGTATATACAAAGTATCCATGTTACACATGTTAGGAATTGCATACGCCTTTTACTTTAGAAACATATTAACACCATTGCTCTTTCTGTCACTTTTACTTTCATTTCCTATAGAATCCTTTTGGGACATCTTAGATAGTAAGAACTCATTTGGATTGTTTTTCTAGAATGACCTTTCATCCTCCTTGTCAGCTTATCCCAGCAGGGAAATATGTCTATTCCCAGAAATGATCTCCCTCCTCAGCCATTTCTATATTGTTAGGGTCAAGGACTCAATTCATTCACATACAGTTTAATGGAAAAAGTAAAAAATGAAAGAGGACTACTGTTTGCAGCATTTCCTTGTGTTTGGCCACTAAAGCTGTTAATATTTCAAAGGAACTATCACGGATCCTGCAGTATACCAGATACTTTTGCATAAAGTACGTATTTTATATACACAGTGCCTAGTAAGGTAGGAAAATGCCCCATGTTGCAGATGTTGAACCTGAGATGCACAGAACTTTATAAACTTTCCCAAGGCTATATCAATAGTAAATAGTGGAGGCTGATTTGAACCTCACACTGTCTAGCATAAAATACAGGCCATTTTCAGTTTACCAACATTGAGAGAAATATAGAAAAAAGAAAATTCAATAGCTGATTAAAAAGTTTTCTACCCATAATTCTGGTATTAATTACCATTAATAACTAATGTATGGATAAGATTCTGAGTTTGAAAGCACTAAAATTGAGAGTGTTTATTTCTTTAAGGTATTGTCATTTTAGGTAACTAGCCGAACATTCTAACACATGGAAAGGAAAAATGATTGTGGGTTCTCTTTCATTGTGATTGGTTTCACTATTAGAGGCTATAGTGCTTGTTACTTCAGAATTCTAAACACACATACAAAAAGCCTAATCACTTTTGAAGCTTCTATAATTTTTAAACTAAAAAATAACACATTCAACTATTTTTGACTTTTTTGTTTTAAAGTTTCTAATTTAAAAGACAAAAATAATCATTCCATCATGATAATCATGCTTGCCTTTACATGTTCACTTATAATAATTCTCCCAACATTTTTACAGAGTCAGAATTATAGTATGCATATATTTTTTCATTCTGTTATATTTAGTACTATACTATATCATAAATATATTTCATACAGTTACTAGTTTTTAGAATAATTTACCTATGTAGCTCAAAACATATAACTGAACAGCTTACTAAAATTGATTTTACCATTATTTATTTTACATTTAAATGTTTGCATTTTACAAACAGTATAAACACTGTTGAAATGAGTATCTACTGGCATATAAGATTTTTCTTTCTTTTAAATTGTTTCCTTAGGATACACTTCTAGGACTAGAAAAGGGCTAGGAATATATAATATACATGAACATATTTAATGTTGTGTATTTCTGTTTTTAATATGCTCAAGGCAAAACATTTTAAAAGAACCCTGAAAAACACCACCAAGGAAAAAATTAAATTAGCCATCATAGTATATATATATATATATACACACACATACACTAAGCTATATAAAAATATCTTAATGTCTTAGAAATAATAAATATTTTACAGTAACATTAAATATTAACTTTTCTCACATTTTAATTAACAACTAGAGTAGTCCAAGATATGGATGTATAATCAATTCTCTACTGTTGGATATTTATGACACTAACACTTTTTGAAAATTGTAAATGTATAATGAATACATACAGACAGACATGTTCACCACTTATAATTCTAAAAGGATACAGAACTGAAAAGGGGCAAATTCTTAGAAATAAAACTGTTTCTTTAAAATGTATACCTATTTTTAAGATATATAAAAGTCTGCATCTTTGATGACCTCATGTTATTTACTCTTGATGCAAGCCTTTTGTTTATAATCTTTCTCTGATATTAAAATTACCAATCTTGGGCTTCCCTGGTGGCGCAGTGGTTGAGAATCCGCCTGCCGATGTAGGGGACATGGGTTCGTGCCCTGGTCTGGGAAGATCCCACATGCCGCGGAGCGGCTGGGCCCGTGAGCCATGGCCGCTGAGCCTGCGCGTCCGGAGCCTGTGCTCCGCAATGGGAGAGGCCACAACAGTGAGAGGCCCGCGTACCACAAAAAAAAAAAAAAAAAAAAAAAATTACCAATCTTGTTTTACTTTATCCAATATATTTTGCCCACACTTAAAAAAAAATTCTTAAAAAACCTTAATTTTAAGTAACTATCCTGTAATTAGTACAGTTGGATTTTATTTCTGACCCAATTTGATATTCTTAGTCTTTTAGAAGAAAAAATTCATTTTTGTATTGTTACATTGAATACACTAGTTTTATTTTTATCATCCTATTTTGCAGGTTATCTTATTTTATATTTTTACATTTTTTTTGCTTCACCTTTTTCCTGTGCTTTCTATGTTGTGCAACAAAAACTCTGGTTTCTTGTTCTTAAGCTAGTCATTTGAAAGGCCTGCAACCTGCTTTAAATTCTAGTAATAAAGGCCTGTAGATTTAAGGAAAATCATTAGACCAAAATTCTTCTATTTTCATTAGCATAAATGGTAAGTAAGCTCCTTTCAACTCTGGTCTATGTAAAGTTAGGCAATCAAACCACTTTTACTTACTATTTAACCCTGACCTTACAGTTTTTATTGATATATCTCATAGTTTTATCTTCAGTTTTATTGTTAAATAATTTTTTTATTATATATCTTAATTTCCAGAAATTACTGTTGACATTTTTATAGTTTTGGTACATATGTATAAGTTATTCAGATTTTATTCCATATTTAGATGGTTACTTCTATTTCTTTCATATTTTTTCCATCTTTCATATAATTCTTCATTTGCCTTTTTATTTGTACTCACTTTTCACTTGAATGGAGTATATTTTTAATTACCTAGAATATGTTCTGTGCATATCTGGGGGTCAAATGTGAATAATCGACTTTTATAAGTAAAATATTTAGAAATTACAATCTTTGTTTTGTTCAAATTCTATAAAGGTTGCTCCATTATTTTTTGCTAGGCACAAAGTTGTCTTCTTTTTTTAAAAATTGTTATTCCACTTTCCTCTGGATGTTTAAGGAAGTTTTAATTCATTCTTTAAATTCAAATATATCACTAGGTTGTGCCATGGTATTTATCACTTGTTCATCTCTTCTCAGTTCACCAGGAACCTATTTTACATGCAGTTCTATAATTCCTAAGTCAGAAAAGTTTTCTTCCATTTAACTAACCACGAATTCATGTCCATTTGTCCTAGTGACTTCATTAGGAATAACATTAGATGTATTTGGTTTTTCTTGGCTGTTGTCAGGTTTTATTCTCTCTGACATTTAGCCTTTGTTTGTCTTTCCCTTTTATGTTTTGGAATAACTTCTTGCTTGGTCTCTACTCTCTGATTCAGTTTTCTTCAATGCAAATTCTTGATTTTGAGTAATGTCATCCTAATTCTACTATGGCTACACCTATTTCTCTAGGTTCTTTCTTAAACTTTCTTATGATCCCTTGTAGTTTCATTCTATAATCTTACTCCATCTTTTATCTCTCAATGTTTTCTTTAATTTAATTAAGTAAACTAAGGAGATAATACTATCTGAAAAAGATGATTTATATATAACATATCCTACTTAAAAGTTTGTTTTTCCTTATATTTTGAGTGCTGTATTTATTTACATCTTTTATATTGTACTTTCTTCATAGATTCCATTATTTTATATTCTAATCATTCATTCTAAAGTGAGATGACTATCTCTTGATATTTAACTTGCACAAAACAAGGAGTAAATACTTTTGTGGATCCTGACAGTCCAATCAACTATGTGGTACTAGAATTCTCATCTCAAATCTAAAGTTCTGTGGCCAGATGATATGCTTTCATGTTACTTTCAAATAACCCAGCAACGCAAAAGAGAAGGGAAACATATAGATTGCAGATATTCTTTTGAATACTATCCAAATTCTACACCAGGCCAATTTCTGCAACCAATTTTTTATCCTGACCTCCATTCAAGTGGTTAGATCCAGATTCTTTATTTATTATTTCAGTGATGAATTAGAAAAGCCCATCTCATGTCAAGAATTGGTTTCAGAATCTTCAAGATGGTGGGGGAGTAAGACATGGAGCTCACCTTCACCCCACAGATACATCAAAAATACATCTACATGTGGAATGACTCCCACAGAACATCTACTGATGCTGGCAGAAGACATCAGACTTCCGAAGAGGCAAGACAATCTCCACATAACTGGGTAGGCAAAAGAAAAAAGAAAAAAAAAGACAAAGGAATTGGGATGGGACCTGTGCCTCTGGGAGGGAGCTGTGAAGGAGGAAAAGTTTATGCATACTAGGAAGCCCCTTCACAGGCGTGGATGGGGAATGGGGAGCTTCAGAGCTATGGAGGAGAGTGCAGCAACAGGTGTGTGGACGGCAAAGTAGACAGAGTCCTGCACAGAGGGTCAGTGCCGACTGGCATTCCCCAGCCTGAGACTATTGTCTGCTCGCCTGCTGGGGCGGGTGGGGGTCTGAGTGCCAAGGCTAGGGCTTCGGAGGTCAGACCCCAGGGAGAGGACTGGGGTTGGCTGCTTGAAGACAGCCTGAGGGGGCTAGTGCGCCACAGCTGAGGCAGTCCAGGAAGAAGTCTGGGCCTGCCAGAGAGGCAAGGGACTATTGATGGTGGATGCACAAGGAGAGGGGCGGGCCTGCCACAGGAGCTTCTTTCTCCATGTGACCACAGGCAGCATGACACTGCCAACATGAGCTCTGGGGGGAGACATGAGCCGCAGCTGCCATCTAAGACCACAGAGGTGGGCGCAAGTCACTACTGATGCCACCGCTGCCACCAAGGGTCCTGTGAGCAAGCACAGGTCACTGCCCAAACCTTCCTAGGAGCCTGCGTACCTTGCCACTGCTGAGGGTCCCATGATCTGAGGCCAAATTCCCCAGGGGGAGCGCACAGTATGGCCCAGGCTGTTGCAACTTCCTACCAGCCTCTGCCACTGCAGGCACTCCTTGCACATCTCAGCTGTGGCTGCCATATCCATCCTTTCCCTGGCCTGAGTAAGTGTGCCCTAATCAGCTACTGCTTTCACCCCCTCTCGGCTGAGCAGGGAACAGATGCCTGAGGGTGGCCCACATGCAGAGGTGGGGCCAAAACCAAACCTGAGCCCCAGGGGTGATATGACCAAAGAAGAGGAAGGGAAATCCCTCCATGCAGCACAGGAGCAGTGGATTAAATTCCCGCATTTGGCTTGGGAAACCCTGCATCTGTGGAATATCTGAGTAGACAATGAGTGTTCTCACAATTGAGGCTGGTCTAGCCTTCACAAATGTGGACACTTGGGGCAAATACACACGGGAGCCAGGTCAGAGTCTGAGCTGGCCCCACAGTGCCCACAGCAGGTCCAGAGACCTGCCTAGAGGTACTGGAGGACTTCCTGGGGAGGTGGGCATGGACTGTGGCTCACTGCGGAGGCAAGGACACTGATTGAGGCCCCAGGAAAATATTATTATTATTAACAGTTTTATTGCTTTGTTTTCTTCTCTTGTTCTTTTTTATTATGCTTCTAATTTTTATTTTTCCTCTTTTATGCTTTTATTTTATTTTATATTTATTTATTTATTTATTTTTTCGGTATGCGTGCTTCTCACTGTTGTGGCCTCTCCCATTGTGGAGCACAGGCTCCGGACACACAGGCTCAGTGGCCATGGCTCATGGGCCTAGCTGCTCCGCGGCATGTGGGAATCCTCCTGGATCGGGGCACGAACCCGTGTCCCCTACATCGGCAGGTGGACTCTCAACCACTGCACCACCAGGGAAGCCCTATGCTTTTATTTTATTTTCTAATTTCACTTTACTTTTTCATTATATTGTATTTTTTTCCTCATTTTCGTTTTTTTGTTTTGTTTTGCTTTGTTTTTATATGTTAAGTATATTTTCTATTTTTACTTTACTTTTTTGTTGTTTTCTGTTTTTTCTTTTTCTTTTCTTTTTCTATTTTGATTGTTTATATCTGTTTGTTTAGTGCTTTCTTCTCCTTTTTGGGGGGATTGTTCTATGCTTTTTTTTTTTTTTTTTTTTTTTTTTTTTTGCGGTATGAGGGCCTCTTTCTGTTGTGGCCTCTCCTGTTGCAGAGCACAGGCTCCAGACGCGCAGGCCCAGTGGCCATGGCCCACAGCTCCAGCCGCTCTGCGGCATGTGGGATCCTCCCAGACCGGAGCATGAACCCACATCCCCTGCATCGGCAGGTGGATTCTCAACCACTGTGCCACCAGGGAAGCCCTGTTCTCTGCTTTTGATTTGTTTCTTGTACTTTGTTTTTGTTACTTCAGTTTTTATTGTTTGTTTTCATTTTTGGGTTCATTTATTTGTTTGGTTGTTCCTTTTCCTTTTCATTTTCATTCTCTTTTTCTTTTTTTTCTGTTTTTGTGTGCATATTTCTTTGTGTGGTTTTCTCTATTTGGTTTTGCTTTTACCATTTGTCTTAGGGGTTTTCTTTGTCTGTTTGTTTTCTTTTTTTTTTTTTTTTCTTCCACACTGTGTGCCTTGCAGGGTCTTAGTTCTCTGGCCAGGGGTCAGACCTGAGCCTCCGAGGGGGTACAGCCAACCAAGGATGCCGGATTGCCGGAGAACTCCCAGCACCAAGGTATATTAATCAGCATGAGCTCTCCCAGAGGTCTCTATCTCAACACCAAGACATGGCTCCACCCAACAACCAGCAAACTCCAGTGTTGGACGCCTCACACCAAACAATGAGCAACACAGGAACACAACCCCAAACATCAGCAGAAAGGTTGCCTAAAGTCATACTAGGCTCACACACACCCCAAAACACACGACTTGATGTGGTCCTGTCCATCAGAGGGACAATATCCAGCTCCACCCACAAAAATGCAGGGACCAAGTCCCCTCCATGAGGAAGCTTACACAAGCCACTGGGCCAAATCTTGCCAAATGGGGGCAGATACCAGAAGCAAGAGTAACTACGACCCTGCAACCTGTGGAAAGGAGACCCCAAACACAGTAAGTTAAGCAAAATGAGAAGACAGAAAAACATGATGCAGACGAAGGAGCAAGGTTAAAACCCACAAGACCAAATAAATGAAGAAGAAATAGGCAATCTACCTGAAAAAGAAGTCAGAGTAATCATAGTAAAGATGATCCAAAATTTCGGAAATATAATGGAGAAAATACAAGAAATGTTTAAGAAGGGTGTAGAAGAACTAAAGAACAAACAAACAGTGATGAAAAACATGATTAACTGAAATTAAAAATACTCTAGAAGGAATCAATAGCAGAATAACTGAGGCAGAAGCACGGATAAGTAAGCTGGAAGATAGAATGTTGGAAATAGCTGCCAGGGAGCAGAATAAACAAAAAAGAATGAAAAAAATTGAGGATGGTCTCAGAGACCTCTGGGACAACATTAAATGCAACAGCATTCAAATTAGAGGGGTTACAGAAGAAGAAGAGAAAGAGAAAGGGTCTGAGAAAATATTTGAAGAGATTATAGTGGAAAACGTCCTTAACGTGGGAAAGTAAATAGCCAATCAAGTCCAGGAAGCACAGAGCCTCATACAGGATAAACCCAAGGAGAAACATGCTGAGACACAGGTTAATCACAGTTAAAAAAACTAAACACAAAGAAAAAAATAGTAAAAGTAGCAAGGGAAAAGCAACAAAAAATGTACAGGGGAATCGCCATAAGGTTATCAGCTGATTTTTCAACAGAAACTCTGCAGGACAGAAGGGAGAAGCCGGACATACTTAAAGTGATGAAAGGGAAGAACTACAACCAAGATTAATCTACCCAGCAAACATCTCATTCAGATTTGATGGAGAGATCAACAGCTTTACAGACAAGCAAAAGCTAAGAGAATTCTGCACCACCATACCAGATCTACAACAAACACTAAAGGAACTTCTCTAATTGCAAAACACAAGAGAAGAAAAAGACCCACAAAAGCAAACGCAAAACAATTAAGAAAATGGTAACAGGAACATACACATAAATAACAACATTGAATGTAAATGGATTAAATGCCCCAACCAAAATACACAGACTGACTGAATGGATACAAAAAAAAAACGACCCATATATACACTGTGTACAAGAAACCCACTTCAGATTTAGGGATACATACAGACAGAAAGTGAGGGGATGGAAAAAAGATATTCCATGCAAATGGAAATCCAAAGAAAGCTGGAGCACCAATACTCATATCATATCAGAAAAAATAGAATTTAAAATAAAGAGTGTTACAAGAGACAAGGAAGGACACTACATAATGATCAAGGGATCAATCCAAGAAGAAGATACAACAATTATAAATATCTCTGCACACAACGCAAGAGCACCTCAATACATAAGGCAAATGCTAACAGCCATAAAAGGGGAAATTGACAGTAACATAATAACACTGGGAGACTTTGAAAACCTCACTTAAACCAATGGACAGATCATCCAGAGAGACAATTAATAAGGAAATACAAACTTCAAATGACACAACAGACCAGATAGATTTAATTGGTATTTATCGGACATTCCATCCAAAAGCAGCAGAATACACTTCCTTCTCAAGTGCACTTAAACATTCTCCAGGATAGATCACATCTTGAGTCACAAAACAAGCCTTGGTAAATTTAAGAAAACTGAAATTGTATCAAGCATCTTTTCTAACCACAACACTATGAGATTAGAAACCAATTATAGGAAAAAAATTGGAAAAAACACAAACACATGGAAGCTAAAAAATATGCTAAAAAATAACCAAGAGATCACTGAAGAAATCAAAGAGGAAATCAAAAAATACCTAGAGACAAATGACAACAAAAACACAAAAACCAAAAAACTATGGGATGCAGCAAAAGCAATTCTAAGAGGGAAGTTTATAGCAATAAAATCCTACCTCAAGAAACAAGTAAAATCTGAAATAAACAACCTGACCATACACCTAAAGGAACTAGAGAAAGAAGAACAAACAAAACCCAAAGATAGTAGAAGGAAAGAAATCATAAAGACCAGAGCAGAAATACATGAAATAGAAACAAAGAAAACGATAGCAAAGATGAATAAAACTAAAAGCTTGTTCTTTGAGAAGATAAACAAAAATGATAAACCATTAGCCAGACTCATCAAGAAAAAGAGGAACAGGACTCAAATCAATAAAATTAGAAATGAAAAAGGAAAAGTTACAACAGACACTGCAGAAATACAAAGCATCCTAAGAGACTACTACAAGCAACTTTATGTCAATAAAATGGACAACTTGGAAAAAATGGACAAATTCTTAGAAAGGTATAACCTTCCTAGACTGAACCAGGAAGAAATGGAAAAGTATGAACTGACCAATTATAAGCAATGAAATTGAAACTGTGATTAAAAATCTTCCAACAAATGAATGTCCAGGACCAGATGGCTTCACAGGTGAATTCTAACAACCATTTAGAGAAGAGCTAACACCCATCCTTCTCAAACTCTTCCAAAACTTGCAGAGGAAGGAACACTCCCAAACTCATTCTGTGAGGCCACCATCACCCTGATACCAAAACCAGACAAAGATACTACAAAAAAAGAAAATTACAGACCAATATTACTGATGAATATAGATGCAAAAATCCTCAACAAAATACTAGCGAACAGAAACCAGCCACACATTAAAAGGATCATACACCATGATCAAGTGGGATTTATCCCAGGGATGCAAGGATTCTTCAATATACATAAATCAATCAATGTGATACACAATATTAACAAATTGAAGAATAAAAAACATATGATCATCTCAATAGATGCAGAAAAAGCTTTTGGAAAAATTCAATACCCATTTATGATAAAAACTCTCCAGAAAGTGGGCATAGAGGGAACCTACCTCAACATAATAAAGGTCATATATGACAAACCCACAGCAAACATCATTCTCAATGGTGAAAAACTGAAAGCATTTTCTCTAAGATCAGAAACGAGACAAGGATATCCACTCTCACCACTATTATTTAACATAGTTTTGGAAGTCCTAGCCATGGTAATAAGAGAAGAAAAAGAAATAAAAGGAATACAAATTGGAAAACAAGAAGTAAAACTGTCACTGTTTGCTGATGTCATGATACTATACATAGAGAATCCTAAAAATGCCACCAGAAAACTACTAGAGCTAATCAATTAATTTGGTAAAGTTGCAGGATACAAAATTAATGCACAGAAATCTCTTGCATTCTTATACACTAATGATGAAAAATCTAAAAGAGAAATTAAGAAAACACTCCCATTTACCACTGCAACAAAAAGAATAAAATACCTAGGAATAAACCTACATAGGGCGACAAAAGACCTGTATGCAGAAAACTATAAGACACTGATGAAAGAAATTAAAGATGATACGAATAGATGGAGAGATATCCCATGTTCTTGGATTGGAAGCATCAATATTGTGAAAATGAGTATACTACTCAAAGCAATCTACAGATTCAATGCAATCCCTATCAAATTACCAATGGCATTTTTTATGGAACTGGAATAAATCATCTTAAAATCTGTATGGAGACACAAAAGACTCTGAAGAACCAAAGCAGTCTTGAGGGAAGAAAATGGGGCTGGAGGAATCAGACTCCCTGACTTCAGACTACACAACAAAGCTACAGTAATCAAGACAATATGGTACTGGCAAAAAAACAGAAACATAGATCAATGGAACAAGATAGAAAGCTCAGTGATGAACCCAAGCACCTATGGTCAACTAATCTATGACAAAGGAGGCAAAGATATACAATGGAGAAAAGACAGTCTCTTCAATAAGTGGTGCTGGGAAAACTGAACAGCTACATGTAAAAGAATGAAATTAGAACATTCCCTAACACCATACACAAAAATAAACTCAAAATGGATTCAAGACCTAAATGTAAGACCAGACACTATAAAACTCTTGGAGGAAAACATAGGAAGAACACTCTGACATAAATCACAGCAAGATCTTTTTTGA
Organism: Kogia breviceps; assembly: GCF_026419965.1. Taxonomy (NCBI): domain Eukaryota; kingdom Metazoa; phylum Chordata; class Mammalia; order Artiodactyla; family Physeteridae; genus Kogia; species Kogia breviceps. The sequence continues at coordinate 77,027,131 of NC_081317.1, forward strand.
TCCACCTCCTAGAGTAATGGAAATAAAAACAAAAATAAACAAATGGGACCTAATGAAACTTCAAAGCTTTTGCACAACAAAGGAAACCATAAAGAAGACTAAAGGACAACCTTCAGAATGGTAGAAAATATTTGTGAACGAATCAATGGACAAAGGATTAATCTCCAAAATGTATAAACAGTTCATGCAGCTCAATATCAAAAAACCAAACCAGCCAATCAAAAAATGGGTAGAATACCTAAACAGCCATTTCTCCAAAGAAGACATACAGCTGGTCAAGAGGCACAAGAAAAGATGTTCAACATCACTAATTATTAGAGCAATGCAAACCAAAACTAAAATGAGGTAACACCTCACACTGGTCAGAATGGGTATCATCAAATAATCTACAAAAAATAAATGCTGGAGATGGTGTGGAGAAAAGGGAACCGTCTTGCACTGTAGTGGGAATGTAAATTGATACAGCCACTATGGAGAACAGTATGGAGGTTCCTTAAAAAACTAAAAATAGAATTACCATATGACCCAGCAATCCTACTATTGGGCATATACCCAGAGAAAACCATAATTCAAAAAGACACATGCACCCCAATGTTCATTGCAGCACTATTTACAATACATTTCATGGAGGCAACCTAAATGCCCATCGACAGACGAATGGATAAAGAAGATGTGGTACATATATAAAATGGAATGTTACTCAGACACAAAAAGGAATGAAACTGAGTCATTTGTTGGGACGTGGATGGATCTAGAGACTGTCATACAGAGTGAAGTAAGTCAGAAAGAGAAAAACAAATATTGTATATTAACGCATGTATGTGGAACCTAGAAAAATGGTGCAGATGAACCGGTTTGCAGGGAAGAAGTTGAGACGCAGATGTGGAAAACAAACGTATGGACACCAAGGGGGAAAACCGTGGTGGGGTGGGGATGGTGGTGTGCTGAAATGGGCAATTGGGATTGACATGTATACACTGATATGTATAAAATTGATGACTAATAAAAATCTGCAGTATAAAAAAAGAAACAATAAAAAAACACAACTAATACTAAACTTTCTTTGGGTTATTTGTATGGAAATGCGTTAATGTAAATGTTTCAGACATTACATGAAATTTCTAAAAATCTTAATATGTTCTGGTATAATGTTACAAGTCATAATTCTAGTTATTACTTTAAAATGTATATCTCAGAAATAACTAAATTTCCTTGTCAATTACATTATTATGAACTTTCATCAATTCTTTAACCATGGTCATTTTAAACTCTTCTGTCATTTACACACAGTTCTGGGTGTACTCTGATGCTCTTGCAAATATGTTCCTATAAAAGGGTTTCATCTTCAAGGAATTCATGGAAAAGACCCTGACAAGTACAGGTTTCTGGTAACAGACTATACTGCTGAACTGAATGAATAAGCATTTTCAGAACTCTAATGGAAATCTGATGAATTCATAAAAGTGCTAACAAAAGATCAAGATTAAAAAAGATAAATTACATGGGACTGGGTGAACTGATAAGGATGATTATAATTTTTGTGATGTTCTGTTTGAATAATAAAAAAAAAAGATCATACACCATGATCAAGTGGGATTTATCCCAGGGATTCAAGGATTCTTCAATATATACAAATCAATCAATGTGATACACCATATTAAAAAATTGAAGAATAAAAACCATATGATCATCTCAATAGGTACAAGAAAAGCTTGCAATAAAATTCAGCACCCATTTATGATAAAAACTCTCCAGAAAGTGTGCATAGAGGGAAAACTACCTCAACATAATAAAGGCCATATATGACAAACCCACAGCAAACATCATTATCAATGGTGAAAAACTGAAAGCATTTCCTCTAAGATCAGGAAAAAGACAGGGATGTCCACTCTCGCCACTATTATTCAACATAGTTTTGGAAGTCCTAGGTATGGTAATCAGAGAAGAAAAAGAAATAAAGGATACAAATTGGAAAATAAGAAGTAAAACTGTCACTGTTTGCAGATGACATGATACTATATGTAGAAAATCCTAAAGATGCTACCAGAAAACTACTAGAGCTAATCAATGAATTTGGAAAAGTTGCAGGACACAAAATTAATGCACAGATATATCTTGCATTTCTAAACACTAACAACGAAAGATCAGAAAGAGAAATTAAGGTAACAATCCCATTCACCACTGCAACTAAAAGAATAAAATACCTAGGAATAAACCTACCTAAGGAGGTAAAAGACCTGTACTCGAAAACTACAGCACACTGAAGAAATAAATGAAACATGACACAAACAGATGGAGAGATATATCACGTTTTTGGATTGGAAGAATCAATATTGTGAAAATGACTATACTACCTAAAGCAATCTACAGATTCAATGCAATCCCTATCAAATTACCAATGGCACTTTTTACAGAACTAGAAGAAAAAAATCTTAAAATTTGTATGGAAATGCAAAAAAACCCAACTAGCCAAAACAATCTTGAGAAAGAAAAACTGGGCTGGAGGAATCAGGCCCCCTGATTTCAGACTATACTACAAAACTACAATAATCAAGACAGTATAGTTCTGGCACAAAAACAGTAATATAGATCAATGGAACAGGATAGAAAGTCCAGAGATAAACCCATACACCTATGATTACCTAATCTATGTCAAAGGAGGCAAGACTATACAATGGCCCAAAGACAGTCTCTTCAATAAGTGATGCTAGGAAAACTGGACAGCTACATGTAAAGGAATGAAATTAGAACACTCCCTGACCCCACAAACAAAAATAAATTCAAAATGGATTAAAGACCTAAATGTAAGACCAGATACTATAAAGCTCTTAGAGGAAAACATAGGAAGAACACTCTGACATAAATCACAGCAAGATCTTTTTTGACCCATCTCTTATAGTAATGAAAATAAAAACAAAAATAAACAAAGAGACCTACTGAGCTACTAGCACTACCTATTGTGCTTTCGCACAGCAAAGGAAACCACAAACAAGATGAAAAGACAACCCTCATAATGGGAGAAGATATTTGCAAATGAAGCAATGGACAAGGGGTTAATCTCCAAAATATACAAACAGCTCCTGCAGCTCAATATCAAAAAACCAAACCACCCAATCAAAAAATGGGTGGAATAACTAAATAGCCATTTCTCCAAAGAAGACATACAGCTGGCCAAGAGGCACAAGAAAAGATGTTCAACATCACTAATTATTAGAGCAATGCAAACCAAAACTAAAATGAGGTATCATCTCACACTGGTCAGAATGGGCATCATCAAAAAACCTATGTATATATATATACACCACCAAACATAAAGTAGATAGCTAGTGGGAAGCAGCTGCATAGCACAGGGAGATCAGCTCGGTGCTTTTTGACCACCTAGAGGGGTGGGATAGGGAGGATGGGAGGGAGGGAGATGCAAGAGGGAAGAGATATGGGAACATGTGTATATGTATAACCGATTCACATTGTTATAAAGCAGAAGCTGACAGACACACCATTGCAAAGCAATTATACTCCAATAAAGATGCTAAAAAAAAAAAAAAAGAACAAGGAAAAAAACTTCTTTATGATTACAATTTCAGATTTGCTTCATCTTAATTTGTGCTTGTTACTTAATCCACAATGCTTGGAATAACTGTGTTTTTAATTTTTCCCTCTGTTAAGAGTGTTAAGATGTTGTAACCCTTAAAAAAATTTTTTTTTTTATTGGGGTTTAGTTGTTTTACTATTTTGTATTCATTTCTACAATACAGCAAAGTGAAGTAGAATTGTTGTAACCCTTTTATATAACCCAATACTTTTTTTGTAATGTGAAAACAGAAAAAAAAAGTAAATAAAATTACAACTATGTACTATACAGAAAAAAAAAAATCTACAAAAAAATAAATGCTGGAGAGTGTGTGGAGAAAAGGGAACCCTCTTGCACTGTAGTGGGAATGTAAATTGATACAGCCACTGTGGAGAACAGTATGGAGCCTTAAAAAACTAAAAATAGAATTACCATATGACCCAGCAATCCCACTACTGGGCATATACCCAGAGAAAACCATAATTCAAAAAGACACATGCACCCCAATGTTCAGTGAAGCACTATTTACAATACAGGTCATGGAAGCAACCTAAATGTCCATCGACAGAGGAATGGATAAAAAAGATGTGGTACATATATACAATGGAATATTACTCAGCCATTAAAAGGAAAAAAACTGGGTTATTTGTAGAGACGTGGATGGACCTAGAAACTGTCATACAGATTGAATTAAGTCAAAAAGTGAAAAACAAATATTGTATATTAACACATATATCTGGAACCTAGAAAAATGGTACAGAGGAACCTGTTTGCAAGGCAGAAATAGAGACACAGACATAGAGAATAAATGTATGGACACCAAGGGGGTAAAGGGGATGGGGGATGAATTGGGAGACTGGGGTTGACATATATCTACTAATACATATAATATAGATAACTAATGAGAACCTACTGTATAACACAGGGAGATCTACTTAATTCTCTGTAGCAACCTAAATGTGAAGGAAATTGAAAAAAGAGGGGATATATGCATACATATAGCTGATACATTTTGCTGTACAGCAGCAACTAACACAACATTGAAAAGCAACTATACCCCAATTAAAAAAAAATTGGCTTTATAAAATTCTTGGAAATATGCCCTACAGTCAAAACAAAGCAATCACTGACTACATGTTCATTTTGGTTATGTTTGCACTTAGAATTACACCTGCAACTATCTTTAAAAGTGGTAGCAAATGATCTCAAACTAGAGAGGTCAATATTTATAAAAATTTCCTCTTAATTTTTCTATTATTTTTCACTTCAACTATTTCTGAGGAAAGTGGAGATGGAGTTCCTTCATTTACGTTGCCATCTTTCAATAACGAGAGTTGTGTTGATTAGGTGAGCATAACATAAAAGAAATATCAGCTATTATTGATGACCCCAATTAAGTAGACTTAATTTTAAGATATAAAATACACAGGCAAAGCTATACCTGAGGGAAGAAAAGACAAAACAAACAAACAAGTGAAGGGAAAGAAACCCAGCATTTTATAAGTGTGTTTGCCTACTCTGAGAAACAGAATCTGACAGCAATAAGCAGATAAGCTTCAGTGCATCTCTCTATAAAAATTACTAGGTAAAGTTCTTCAGAAAGAAAAACTAGTAAACCTTTTGACAATCTTGAAGCCGAAATTTATAAAATTATAATGATAGACAGTAGGGTTCTCATGTATATTTTCAATTCTTGCTGGTATCTGAACCAACCTTGTTTGATTAAGGCTAAATCAAACAAACCCACATACCATACACACCTTGTAAAGTATTCATGTGCAGTAATTCCAATGAATTCGATTGCAGTAATGGAGGATTTACCTCCATTCCATTTCCAAGCCACTAACACTTTATTTCTGTTAACTAGTATATTGCCCTTTCAAAGCAATAAGTAAACTGCTGGTCAACTATTTTGTTCCAGGTTATGGGAATTACCATGTCAGTAAAGAATCTCTTCCTTAGCCCCACTCTGAATCCTTTCTGTGTTCTAGGCAATTGATTTTCTCAATTGTGTTCTTCATGAGAAATGAGGGCCATATTTGGCAAGATGATTAATTTGTTGTTTTCTAGAGCGAAACAGATCTTCCCTTAGTTCTACTTTTACATCAATTCCCTCTACCTGCACACACAAAGATAACTAAGCATACACTGAATGACTGTAAACCTATATACTGGCTGAATGTGATTACTAATCCCATTTAGTAAAGAGCTGAATTTTAAATCACGATGTTTCACATATCCTACTTTTCTAAGAATTACCCCTATTTCTTCCTAGAACTCACTTGGATATGACTGCACTAGAAAAATAGCCTCTTCTTTCTACCCCTATGCTTCCCTTAATATGGAAAGAAAATGGGTTTGAAGCACAGCTCAAAGCCGCCATTTACTAAACTCTATACATTTTGGAAAGTACTTATTAATTTTGTCAAGTCTCAATGTCCTTACCTATATGATAACAAAAGGATAATATCTACTTTATAGGGTTTTGTGATAATTAGTTGGGACAACCTATGTAAAAATGTTCAGCACAATTTCTGAAACTTATTCTGCGTTCAATAAATTTAGTTTCCTGAAGAACAAGATGTAAACAAAACTTAAAGTACGGCTTGAATTAAACTATGCACACTTTCATTCTCTTCCATTATATATTATTACAAGATATTGAGTATAGTTCCCTATGCTGTACAGTAGGTCCTTGTTGGTTATCTAATTTATATATAGTAGTATGTATATTTTAGCCCCAAACTCCTAATTTATCCCTTTCCCTCCTCTAAAAAAAAAAAATATATATATATATATATTTATAACTGAATCACTTTGCTGTACACATGAAACTAATACAACATTGTAAAATCAACTATATTTCAATAACAGTTAATAAAAAAAACTATGTACACTAGCAATAATGAAATAATACTTACTGAATTTCAAATCCTGAAGATTTATTTTGCCTATTTGAAGTTTCTACTATTTTTGTTAATTATTAAGTTTGGTTTGAATTATATCTAAACTAACTTTTTTTATATTAAAATTATCATTTGATGATAGAATGTGTGTTAGTATCCAAATCGTTTAGTTTTTTTCAATTATTGGTTTATTCATAAATTGGAGATCTATGTTTATTCACTAACAGTTCAGTACATATCAATAATTGATGAGTGAATGAATGCCAATCCCATTTATACTGGATTTTATTATTTTCAAAAGTTAATTTGTGAACTTTTAATCTTAATCTTAAAATCTTGACTTTTCAGACAGAACTTAGAACTCAGAAATCTACTTTCTTCTAAATAAGCAATTTAGTAAATAAAGGACAACAATATACACTAATAGCACCTACCACATGCCAGAAACAATTCTAAGATTAACTCATTTAATCATCACAATGAATTTATGAGGTAGGTCCTATTATTATCTCAAATTTTTAAGCAATGGCAATGAGATGCTGAGAAACTGCAAGTCATTTGCCCAGCTTCACACAGTAAGTGATGGAGTTAGGATAGCACCTCTCTGTCACCTGAACATACAAGCAAATTTTTGAAGAGTAAGTTTGCTTTTGAATAATTTTAGAAGACCAAATTTGCTGTTTAGGATATGAGGGCCCTGACTAATTCTAATTCCTGAATTATGGAAAGGACTGGAGACTAATACACAACCTTAGATGAAAGCTTGATGCAAAAAAATAATCAACTTTGTTCTCCAGCACTTATTTAAAATCCCACTGTTGCCATCGAGAGACGGTAAAGCACAAGGTTAGTGTATATATGCTGTCTCTAGCTGGAATATATCAAGAACTTTCCCTGATTACATAAATAAATGTAGTAATTGAGCCCATGCCTCATGTGGAAACTCATGTTCCTAGCAATTATTCTCCCTTAGGAAGATAAGTTTATTTATCAATGTCTACTTGCTACATGGTTCAAATAAATCTTTTTCTAAGTGAAGCATCTGACTTGCGGTCCATGACTATCTGGAAAACATGACCATTCAACCCAATCTAAGATTTACACCTTAGCTCAAAACATGCTCAAGTGCAATATGTAGCCTCAAGTCCTGGCTGACAAAATGTTGATCTTTTATTTGACATTAAAATCAATTACTGGGAAAAGGGGGAGCAACAGCCCCATTAGAGAAATTGCTGCTGACTTTATATTCTGTCACATCAAAGTGAACTGGATATTAATATTCTCATATTTTATTGTTAAAACATTTTAATTTCTTTTAAGTGTGCATTTCAGGTTGTGAGTCGCTGATGAGAACCCAGCTCAGTAGTTCTAATTTGCATATGAAAGCTACAATATTGTGACACCTACCTGTCAGCAGGTACTTTACCCTCTTGAAGGCATTCACCTGTGTAAAGTTCTTCTTTAATGTTGGGATCTAACTGAAGAATTAAGGAAATATACAATATATAAATAATATGCCTAATGCTTATTTAAAATCTCTCCTAGTTTTCTGATTTTCTGATTATAAAAAAGAAAGAAAAGGATATTTTTACTTTCTGGGATGACTAAAGAAAGCATTCAAGTTTGTTGTGTCGAAATTTGTAGATAACCGCTGGACCTTCCCTTATGGGATACAGTTAAATACTCTCTGAGCCTGTTTTATTCTCTTCTTTTTATTTCAAGAAAAAAGAATCTCTAGCCAAAAGCAGATTCTGTGCCCTAACAGAGATTGTATTGGGTATACTGGGCTGAACAAAATTAAAATGAACCTCAAGTTTCATTAAAATCTATCTTTCTGTGTCCTCATCTCTGAATTCTTCAAGTTAAAGGGTTACATAGAAAAAAATCATAGTAGCCTAAAAGTTAAGAGAATTGATTAAAAGTTTCCAAAGTTTATTCAAGGGACTAAACTCAGGAAAACCAACTTCTCTCTGGTTATAATGCTCTCCTTCTTTTACTGAGGGACCCTCTTGACAAACACACATTAGTGAGTCTTAAGCACTTGAAGGATATGTCTGCCTCTGCGTTTCTTTCTTTCCTTTCTGTCTGGCACAGCTAAAGGATTTATTCACACTCTGTTTTCCTCCCTCGGACTTCTCCACTAAGAAGAACACAGTGCTTTGGGCCAGTAGGTTTTTGGAGAAATAGACAATCTGACATTCAGACATGTATCCATCCATTTATTCTTTCAACAAACTACTACTGTGGTGATAAAGTGGTAAAATAATAAATATCTGGGTCAGACCTATGTGACTGTAATCACTTATTAGCTATGTAAACACAGGCAAATTACTTAACCAGGTGAATGCCGGCATCTTCAGCTATATAATAAAAACATGTTACAAGGATTAAAGGATGTTGCATATGGAAAGTGCCTAGTACAGTGAGAGTCTTTACCACAACATGTGCTCTTCAAATAGTAACTTTAAAAATAAGAGGAAGACTTGCAAAACAGAGAGAAATGAATAAGCTTTAGTCATAGAAATTTAGTTCAATCTATCTTTGCCATTAGGCATGTGAATTTGGTAAAATAATCTCTCACAGGCTTATCTCTTAAACGACCCTCACCATAATATCTATCTCCAAAAATTACTGTGATGTGTAAGTGAGATAAAGACTACTAGATCATCTAACACAGTTCCCAGCACAAAGTAAGTACATGTAACAGGGTCTTAATGCATGGAAATGCCCTGATTAGAACTGTATTTTCAAAAGGTGATTCTGAGGGTAGTAAATCAGAAAAGAAGGTTGAGCAGAAGGTGGACCCAAATAAGATGCCATTTGTTTCTTAAATAAATGCTTATTAACCATTTGCTAAATATGCCAGACAGGTGCTGTGGATTCAATAATAAACAGTAGGATCAAAGCCTTGATCACCTCTTGCTCATGGCAATAGAAGGGTTAAAAATAAGGGTGAACTGTTTGTTTGTTTGTTCTAACCTGGCATCATGATGAAAGTGCTTATCAAACTTTTCCGTTGAAATACATGCAAAGTAAACAATGCATAACCTCAAAGGAATTGCTATGAAGGATAAATCTAATAGGACGTAAAATATCTGGCCCATAGTGGATTTTGCTTTGTTATTACTTTTAGTGTCCCTGTTAGAGTCATAAAGTATAGATACAAGGAGCCCTGAATCACTTTTTCTCTTACTAGTCTCATTTTCCATCCCTTGCAAATATATCTCTGGCTCTTCAAATTCTTTAACAATACACTCATGCTCTTAATTTTTGCCCCTGTTCCTTCTCTGTTTTGCTATCAGACTGACTTTTTTCTGTATGACTTTGAGACCTCCTCACTTTATTCTCAGACCAACAGCTTTAATCGATATCATTGGCATGGTCATTTAAAAATTTTTTTAAGGTGCAAAAGAATATATAGTAAAAAGTTCCCCTCTGCTCCTATCACCCAGTGTCCATCCCCCTTCAAGGATTGGGATGGGGGAGGGGAGTGTTTCCAATTCCTCCACGGTTTTCTCAGAATATTTTATGCATGTAGGAGTAAACACAGTATAAACTATTTTACTTTCATATACTACATATAGGATTGTTTCGGCTTTGATCATCACCTTGCTTTCTTCACATAATAATGTATCATGAAGAGTGTCTTCAAACACTTTGTTTTTTACAAATGCATGTTCTATTTTATGCATGAATCATAAATATAACAGTTAAGTTATATTTAGTTACTGCAGTTGGAAAAAAATATTTGAAAGTTTTACCTATGGTCATTTTTGGGTCCTAAGCTGACAAGTGTTAGAGCTGATAGCTCTAGAAGGAGAAAACCTCTATCTTCTCCTGAGCACTTCGAACTGGACAAGTAGTTCTGCCGGTTTTGTGTAGCAGCAGTGGAGAAAATCAGGCTAATGTCACCTCCAACATACTTAAAAATTGAGTATGTTAAAATACCAATGGAATTGTCTATGCCTTTAGAAAAAGGTATGTTTTTACCCAGAAAACACTAAGCACAAATGAGTGAAAATAGAAAGCTACTGAATTTAACATGTATCTGATATTTTTTTAAAGTCAAACTCTTCAGGTGTATCTTCTCAATACACAATGAATGCGTTTTCTCTAGTGTACGTTAAGTTTTGTGTTCTTATGTATTTCTGCTTAAAAGGCCACAATGGAAGCTACAATTATTACTAAAATGACTCTCTATCACACACACAATAAAACCTAACTAGATATTTTCACATGCACTATTTAAGTTTAAAAAACAACGTATTTTCTTTTTTTTTTTTTTACTCTTGTGCATTGTTTTTCAAGGTTAATATTAAGCTAGATATATATATTAAGACCTATGGAAATCCCCAAGCCCACAAACTCTAAATAATTTTAGCACTGCTAAATATAATACCCATTTTATAGCTCCTAATTTTCTAGGTCTCAGAACAGGATAGTTTTTTCATTAATTCTTTGCCTCCAGCTTATCTGCAACCATAATTCTGTTTTACTTAACTATACTTAAAAGAATCCCTTTAGCGCTAGGGTAAACTTCATATAAACCAAGTAATTTTCAGTCGGGCTTAATTTTTAAAATAGAAAAAAAAAAGATTCAAATGGCTTTTAATGTTAATATTTAACTATTTTAAATTAGAAGTTATTTAAATGAAATTCATTTCTTTTCTGACAATATTCAAACAAGTAGATACTTATTGTATCTCTACCAAATTGATTAAATGTGGGTGAGGATGGACTATTTCATTTAGTTGAGCCATTACACTGGGGATCATGAATACAGCCATGTTAGTGTAATTTCCTAGGTGATTTGGGAAAAAATGGATTAGTTTTCCTTAATCTCCTCACCATCAATACCCCTTACCACCTCCATTCAGTAACCAAACATATGTGTACATGCACACACACACACACACACACACACACACACAGAAAAGAGCAAATTTAATAGCCCTTTTCTCCATCTTGTAAACATTCTGTTTCAGTATAGCCATGGAAAGATGTGATATGGAAAAGTAAATTCAGATTATTTGAGTAGTAGACAAAAACCCACAGAGATTCACATGAAATAAAAACAAAACAGAAACAGTAACAAGGTTGATGTATTCTGCATTTATACAGGAAGTATCTCAAGGACTTCATTTTTCAGGAGAAACAGGTTGTGAGATTCTTTCACTTAGCTTTCCAAATATAGAGATTAACTCCATCAACCTTGAGCAGATAGCTTTGGAGGACAGAGAGCAGACTAAACCCTGGATTTGAAGATGGGATTTCAAACTGGTGCAAGAGCTCTCCTGAGCAGCTAGGTTTGAGATTTCTAACCTCCACAACAACTAATATATCAAAATCTTAAAAAAAAAAAAAAAAATCCCATTAACATATTTGCCTTTAAGTAAGATTTCACTTGAATAAAGTCTAGTGAGCTTGAAAATCACCAGACTAGATAAAGGCTCCTTTAATCATGGATCTAAATGTTCTCTAGTTCTCTAATCAGCCAAACTTATAGTTATGTACAAAGCAACATTTTGATCTACAAGTTGGAAAAGAGTGAACTGAGTAAAGCTGAGTCCAAGGAACTTGGGAACACTAGCCAAATTCTTGGCATCATTTATTCTCCCCCTCACTTTGTTAACCTGTTGGGTTTATAAAGTGTGAATTTTTATAAAATGTAGGTCAAATTCGTCTTTAAAATTCTTCAGAAACTACTGGTTACTTTGGTAAAGTTTATGTTCCATGGTTTACCAAAAAGACATTTTGTGGCCTGTGTCCTGAGGCCTGCCCCTCTAACCTTAATATCCATTAAACCTCACAAAGACCCTACTCTCCAACCTGCTCAAACTACTGTACTTACAGTTCCTGGAACTCACCATGCTTTTTTACTCATGTTCATACCTTCGCATATGCTCATACAGGCTCATGCTTCTTCCTACACAGCTCACTTCACTGATTCCTCCACCTTTGATTAATCAAGAAAGTTTTACTTTGCCTCAGTTAAGGTTTTGTTGCTTTCAGAGAACATTCTCTGACTCTCTTCTCCACAGGCTGGATTAGGTGTCTCTCAAAGTGGTGTTCCTAAAATCTGAATTTACCTGGCAAAGTGCTTATCCTTCTGAGTTGTGATTTTGTTAAAACTGTCTTTCTCTACCCCTATGCTGGAACTCTTCAAGAAGACAGACTATGACTTTTACCTCTTTCATAACACAGAAACATAGTAGGTGATCATTAAATGTTCCTGGTTCAAACGAATGAAGAAATAGTTAAGAGAACTTCCCTGGTAGCACAGTGGTTAAGAATCCACCTGCCAATGCAGGGGACACAGGTTCGAGCCCTAGTCCAGGAAGATCCCACATGCCATGGAGCAACTAAGCCCGTGCACAACTACTGAGCCTTCATTCTAGAGCCCTCGAGCTACAACTACTGAGCCTGTGCACTTAGAGCCCGTGCTCTGCAACAAGAGAAGCCACTGCAATGAGAAGACCATGCACTGAAACGAAGAGTATCCCTCACTCGCTGCAACGAGAGAAAGCCTGTGCACAGCAACAAAGACCCAGTGCAACCAAAAATAAATAAAAATTTAGAAAAAAAAATAGTTAAGGATTACATATTCTAAATATATTATATTATGATCAGTCAGCCAAAAATAAATGCTTTGTGAGGCTTTTACATTCACACCCCACTAACTGCAGTAGTTTTCAACTAGAGCATAATCATACACCCACCAATTCTAAGGTACATATCTTTTTAATATTTTAATATTTCTAATATCTGGATATAATATACCATTGATATTGATTGCCATTGTCTGTCCTTCAGTAAAAATAAAAACAGCCACATCAAAACTTGCAGAATAAGTGTCAGTAGCTTGAAAGAAAACCTCAGAGACAATTGTGAAGCATTATTTTATCTCCTAGAAACCAGACGGTTTGGAGGGAAGGGTTGGGAACGGGTGAATCAGAGGTGTTTGTCATTATTGCTAAAGGTGGAGTCAAAAGTTGCCCAGCTTTAGATTACAAAGTTGGTTTCAGAGTCCTCACTTGATGGCACTTAATTCTTTCTATTTCAAAAACTGTCCTTGATGGGACAGAAGATTACACTATATGGAAAAAAAGTGGACAGCAGTATTCTCAACAGAAAAGATATTCTAAATGTGAATAAGTTAAATCTCTTAACCAATTTATTTTGCTCACCTCTTTTATATATGCTCAAAATAAATACTTATGGCTAATTAAATGTAAAATGGTTCCTTCGATAAGTATAAATAAAAATTCTTGGTTATAAGTAAGTACTATATGAAATCTAATCAATGATGTTTTTCCGTTGTTAGTGGTATATGAAATAACAGTGGGAGTTCCAATTAGTTGTATTTTAGATTTAGTTTTGTGGAGTCAAATATGGGAGCAGGCAATGAGTCAAAATCTAAAATTTGGGCACTTTTGCTATTTCAGTAATTTAGTTCACAGCTTGAGTTTATGTAAAGTTATTCTATACTTTGTTAAATTACTTTATTCTAGTTCCTTGTATTTAAACTAAACGATCAGTGAAACTGGATAGCTCATGTGTTTTTTACCACTCAAAAGAGATTGTAGAGATAACATGTTGTATTTTTTTTTTAACCAACATTTGAAGCTGTAGGATAGGAATAAATATGTCAAAGTGGAGAGTTTACTAGGCACTAGCATGAAACAGAACACGTGCACTTTAGTTATTACTATTTCAAATCAATATACCTATTCACATATCAAATTCACTTCACTTATCCAAATCCGCTTTCATTTCCTGACCACCACTTGACAAAAATCTATTTTCTGTAGCCTCTTAATGCCTTGGTTTGTCTTTCAGCATAGGGATAATTCACTGGCAGTGAATAACTGGGATAGAAATCATGGTGTGTTTCTCCTAAACATATGCTGCATGTGGTACAGTACTTCATGTTGTGCTGGGGATATATTAAATGGATGATTCATGCCACTTTTCTTTAAATAAAAAGGAAATAGCTTTCTTTCATGTATAAAGGATTTAGAATGAAATTTTAAAGGAAAATAACATAAATACATGTAAAACTCACTTGGTAAATATGTTTTAACATGCATATCACTGCTGTCTTGGTCTTCTCACTCCTAGACATATGTGATTCATAATTCAAAGTTTGCATTAGATTAATTTTGCTGGAAATATTTCTAAATAAGAAGACTGTAAATAAAAATATGAGAGCCCCCCAATGTTGGTATACTTTACTATCAGAAGGTATGGCAAATAAAATAATTACTAGAATAGCTAAAAATCATCATAAGACTGCAGAAAGTCCCTGGGATTGTGTGTGTGTGAGAGGTGAGAGAAAGAGAGAGAGAGAAAGAGAGAGAGAGAGAGAGGGGGAGAGAGGGAGGGAGGGAGAGAGAGGGAGGGAGGGAGGGAGGGAGAGAGAGAGGGAGAGGGAGAGGGAGAGAGAGACTTTACAGGAGGAAAGACAGTTCATCTTCAATGGGAACCTAATTATCCAGAGCTGGTTCTTTAGTGAGGTCACCAGCGTACCAATTTTGCAGCCAGGAAATGGCCTTTCTTTCATGGCGACTCTGACTTTCCTCCCTCCTACCACTCCCTCCTTGTACCAATGTTACCTTTCAGCTTGTATCCACACACTAAGCCCTTATTTAAAGACTTATTTAACATCTTATTTAACTTCACACAGAGAAAGGATTTAATGTATTTTCCTCATTTTTACTGTATTTCATATCCTGTATTTCACATCCACTGTTTGTTTTTATTGCTAAAATTTTGATATTTATTATGTTTTGGACACATACTGTTATTAACAATAGAAAACTTTTCTTTGATTATCTCGATTACTACAGGAAGGACAAAATGCTTCCCGATGCTTCTTCTGAAAAATTTACATACACACACATACATAGCATGTGAGATGTCTCAAAAGTGTATTATGGATCTCTTTTGAATGATAAAGGAAATAGTAAATCAAAGGTGCATAAATCCTATCTGACTTTTATCCTGAAAATCAGTTCTCCAAGGGTAAATTTCTTTATTTAAGTTAACAGTTACTGGCATTTACTATGTAAATACCAGACACCATTCTAGGTTCCTTGTATGTACGTTAAATTATTTGATGCTGACAGCATATCTATTTTATATTCGGGGAAACTGAAATGCTGGGAAGCACATAGTTAATAAGTAGAAACCCTGGGATTTGAACACAGCTAGTCTGGTGTGGAGCCCTTGCTTTTATCCACTATATTATAGGGCATCTTAGCTATTCTATACTGCGTCTCAATTTGTTTGGCTTTCATCCAATTACTAAATAGCTCCAGTCCATCATTTTCACATCTGTAAACATGAAAGTTAAACTAAATACTAAGGACCTTTTCACCTTCCAGCTTTAGAGCCAAGGGCTTGAGAAGTTGAGCAGCAGAAACAGCAAAAATTTGAGTGCTCAAGAGCTCAGGAAAGGAAATGCATATGTTTGAAGAAAGATACTCTGAGAAAGATACTCTTGCCCCACCATAGATTTTTCAAATAGGCATTAACCAATTGAATAATTATATATTGATTGGCTTCTAAGGGCTTGGTCAGACACAGATGAAGAGAGATATTACAGATTTCTAACCCCTAAGAACTATTATTCCAATATACAGCAGACAATTAAAACATAGTATTAGAAGTTACTTCCCAGTCATAAGCACTAAGCACAATGAGAATACCCAGGGTGGTCACTCAAACCTGGGGGTAGGGTCAACACATTTGATTTATTTTCCTTGTTCTGACTTCGGGGGATGTACTTGTCCTGCATGACCATGCTCTTGCCTCCATTTTTAATGTGCGAACTATGGTGACTCAAAACAATGACTATATATTTGAAGAAATTAAGCTACATCCAAACGTAATAATCTACAATTTTATTTCATAGCCAAAGAAGAGCTGAACATTAAGTGTACAGGAAACAAATGTGAACATTATTTTTCTTACGTTGCCACATTTTTATTGGAAAAACCAATAGTTAGTTGTGATGTTTCAAATAGGGGCCTTAATTTATTATAGCTATTACTGTGAGAAGCAAAAAATGCTTGGGTCTAATGTGTATGTGTAAAAGTAACATAATTATAGGGTTTACAAAATATAGGATTCAAAAATCCTATTGTATTTAGTACTTTGGGTACTAATATAAATTATCTAAGGCAGGTAATATGAGGATTTGAGGTGTCAAATCAACAATACCTCCATTTTTGCCTTTATTTTGTACCAATTGAGAACTAGACTAGGGATCATGAAGATAGAGAGAAAAATGCCAGCATTAGCATTAATGGAGATTTGGAACAGCATAGCTTATATAGACGAAATGAAAATGATGCATTGTACGGTTATTTTCAGAGATGTTATTGAAGAATTCAAGCATCAGGTGAGACTATAGACTAGACAACTCTAATACTTCTTCCAACTATATGAATGAGTGATTCTTAGCCCAATATGTTCTGTGGATTATTTGATATTCTTCATATTCAGCAATAAATTAGCATGATTTTATTGAACACCTGGGCACTTAGTAAAATGAAAGACAGTAAAAGAATACATAAACAATCAACAAAATATCTAAACATTTTCAGCATAAATATAATCCCTACCATTAAGTAGTTTTCATTTAAGTTGTAGAGACTAAGGTATTAAACAAGTAATTAAAAATGTTAGCTTCAACCAAATGCACTGCCTTGAGAGACAAGAGAATATTGGTGAAGAGAGAAATTGTGATGGATCGCAGTAAATGGAGAAGTCTCATACTGGGTAAGAGTTTTGATCTAAGGCATATAGGAGGTCTGAGAGGGAAATAGCAAATACTTAATAGAATAAATAAATAAGTGCACAGATATACACATAGTATGTGCTCAATGTGTACCTGCTAAATGAGTCAAGTGACACTTGCAGAGGAGTGAATAATTTAAGGCTGGAACAAAGAACCCATGATGAGGACAAAGAGAAGTGACCTGGACCATGTGAGGTGAACATGAACTTACAGGTGCTTAAGTGGCAGAAAGAGAAAACCCCCTTGTGTTCCTGAATAAGATCTTACATTAAAAATTTATTTAGTAATATTATCCCAGAGTGGAGAAACTAGAGATGGCATAAACAACACAAAGGCTACAAACAGGAATGCAGGTATGAAATAATGAGGACCTAGATTAGAAGGGCCGCAGTACAGATAGAAAAGAAAGGATAAATCTGAGAGACACTTAACAGGGTCAAGAGACTCTGCAAAGTGTAGAGTAGCCTACGCTTGTAGAATAAGCTTTTACTAAAAAGTCCTCTTTATGACCCAAGTCCAAAGCTCTGGGGAAAATAGATAATGTATGCATTTATAAGAAAGTTAGAGATGTAGTTCTAGACATTTTTCTAAGCTGTGAAACGTGAAATCCTGTTTAGAGGGGGTAGAGAGAGTCCTCTTGCCTAGGAATAGGTCTTGTTTATTTTCTGACTCTCTTTTGCTTCCAACTAGTTTTAGTAGTATGAGTGCAATTATAACCAAACAGGGAAAGAGAGACTTGCAGTGTGCCTGAATCCAGATTGAAAAGGGATCAGAGGCTCTAGGATTAACAGAAGGTTCTAATTGGCTTTTCAAAGCAGATGAAAGACTGAGGTACATGCCCTTTGTAAACTGGGTTGCCTATAATTATTCAAAGGATGGTTAGACTCTTTCATTGGAAGAAAAAGTGTGGGAAGCAATAAACTGCCTTTTCATTTTAACTTAAATGAAGCAAGTGTAAATGGCACCTGATCATTTATAGTTCTTTGTAAGTACCTCCTTCTCACCATTCCACACTGTTCTCCATCATGCAGTTATAGTTATGATACTAACCCATGTTATCACCACATTTATCTGACCCCAAATATTCACATTGGATCTGATTTTTTAAGTCTGCCAAAAATACAAGGTACTACCTCCTTTCCTAAGGGCAATCTGGTTGTATTTGCAAAGGAAGGATTCTCTTATTCTTGAGTAATCTTCACAAGTAGCATACAATTTATCATAATTCTCAGAAACAAAGGGAATGCAATCGCAAAACCATCAGCTTTTAAATAAAAGAAATGATGCTGGATTTCAGTCCCATGCATTTTGTAACATATATGCTTGTATTATATAAATTTGAGCTTGAAACACTTCATTCGTTCATTTACAGTTGCTTGAGTAAAGTTTTAAGTACTTCTAACTGGTTAAAATGTGACGTAACAGCTAAGTGTGCCAATGATTTTAATATTTTTAATTTTTATTAACTAAGGTTAAAACTGAAGAAAAAGGTTTGTAGTGCATATTTCTTTTCATTGTTACATCTGCCAACTGATTAAATTATGCTAATAAGACAGTAGTTCCTGTAAACACAGCACTGGGCATCATTTTGCAATAAACAAAAACAAAATTCTATCTATTTGGGTACTTGTCAACTTGTGTTCTCATAAACAACAATAACAACAACGAGTACAAAGAGCAAAGGTGAAAAATTTGCGATTTCGAAATTGTCTTAGTCGGGGTGTTATTTTGGAGCTCATTGGTAAGGTCAGCTATTGCAGGATTTCAAAGGCAATTAGAGTAAATCAAACTGCAGAATATCCCCCTGGGCTGGTTTGAAGATACCTCGGAAAGATGCTCTTTTTCCCCCTAACCCTGGTTGCTGCCACATCTAGCAGCTGCTTTCTTTTTGACAATTCGTCACTCCTGAAAAATGTTTGCAAGCAGTTTGGATAATTTCCAATTCATTCTTGCAGGAAATGAGGATTTGCTTCCTCACTTGGGATACCTGCTGCTAGGTTTATTCACTAATAAGCATGATAAATGTTTTAGCCTTTGATCAGTGCTAATTTAACAAGTAAGCTCCCCAGAAAAAAAGTCTTTGAGGCTCAGGGGCTCAAGACAGCACATGAGTTGGAAATATGATTGATTGTGTTGCTGCGAGAAATTTCCATAAAAAACTTTTATCACACTGCTATGTTCTGAACAATTAAATAAAAAATGAAAGATAGTTACCCTCCAAAGAAGGACAGAGGCAGTCCAGCAAACTTCACATTTTTTTGGAACTGGCTCAGACTAATTTTCCAAAGAAACATCAGTCCTCATTTTTTATTAAATTTTATCCATATTACTTTATCCATTTCCTTTTTTTCTCATCCTGACTCATCTTCTTCACACATGATTCTTTTCTCTACCACCCTTGCCAGACCTATAATTAGTATTTTAAATAAACTTTAACATGAGGTATATAATGAAAACTGAACAAATCAAATGGAGGAGAAATGGATATCTGGGACTTGTGTATTTAGAAGCCATTGCTGTCAAAAGGGTTCAGACATAATGTAATGCCTAAATATGGAAGTTGCTGCCACTGTAGAGTTTTTCTCCACAGTACAAAGCAATTATGCTTGCAGTTTACTGTGAAGAAGTAATTCTGGACTGCCTACTTTAAATCAGTTCTTAGTACAGCAAAGGCTGTACTATAAATTGCACTTCCAATCAACATTTCAAAATACCTAACTTGTGTAACACAAAAGATACACAAACAAATGAGTCATTCCTTGACATTCAATACACTCAACAAAATGCTCTCCATGGAGAAATAGGCATATGGATACATAGGTGTGGATAGAATTTAGTCACCAATAATGATCATTTTCTGTTATTAAGGTTTATACTACAGGTGACAAAGTTGAGAAGTAATTCCATTTTAAAAGAAGAATCTGAAAAGGAAAGATGAGAAAGAAAACTGTGCCAATGATACAATGATATGAGGGGAGCTAAAAATATTAGCTAAAACAATATAGGTACTGTTTACTGTATATGGACATAAGTGCATGTAGTAAAAGTTTAACAACACAGAGAAATAGTGGTTACCTCATGTAACAAAGAAGAGAAGAAAGCCAATGGGCTCAGAAAGGGCTATACAGGGGGCTCCTCTTGTGTCTGTGTTGTTTTCAGAAAAACAATCAGAACATTTAACATTTGTTAAATCTTGATGGTAGTTATATAAATATTCATTAAATTTTTTTCTGAACTTTTCTGTAGATTTGAAATATTTCATAATTATATATATCAAATGTTAAATGTATTATAGTTTATACAATAATTACTTTAAGTTGAAAAATAAAATGCTGGTAGACTGTTAGATTGGGGAAATGCTCTAAATTTATTTTATTTCCTTAATTGACTTGACAATATTTATCTTTTGTATGTGAAAGATGGAAAACATGGTGTTGAAAAGTTTTAAATTGAAAACATTGATTTTTGGGGATGATCAGTTTGCCCTAAAATTATGTACTTATTTCTATATATAACCTATCTTCAAAGGGATATACAGAGTAATATTCCAGGCTCACACTGGAGTTTTGATACTATGAAATTATATAATAAAAAATGTTCAAGAAACTAGACATGTATAGCCTGGATGAGAAAATGTAATTTTAGGGGAATATCAATTCCCTAAAAGCTGTCACGAAATATGTGAGGCTTTGACATGTGGAGGAGAGAGGAGAGTTAACACCAATTGAGAAGTTACAATTGAATATTTTTGGTTCTTAGGTAAAGCTGTAAGATCATTCCAGTTATATAATAAGATATTTTGCCTTATGAATTAGTGAGTTGTTAGAAATGTACAAGAGTACATTTTACATTCTAAGCACTTTGCATTCTAAGAGTCTATGAGTCAATGATAATATTCATTTATCTAGAAATGGATATATTATATAGTGTTTATGATTTTATTATCATAAACTGCAGTTAATTTGTTTTATAAGATTATGTGCTAAATATTCTTACACTCTCTCCCACACTCATCATCCATTTCTAAATACACTGGGCTGCTCACAGCTAATGTGGAAGGGAGAGCCTGTGATATACCACTGAAAACGTATCTACTAACCATTGTTAATGAGAGAGCAAGATGAACAAACAGGAAAGAAAAACATTTTAACTGATAATGCCATGCCTTGTTATTTTTCTTGTTTTCAACATTAACATGGGATATGTCTATGTATATTTATTGTAAATTGATATCTTCTTTATTTTATTTTTGGAAAATACATTAATGTAAATTATTTTAAAACATGTAAATAAGTGCATATAGTCAGGTCCCACAGCATACCTGTTGGAGGTAAAAGAACTTGACTTAACAAGAAGTTCCATATATCACTTGCACTTCCTACTAGGCCTTTCGTCACACTTAATGGAGCGGTTGAACTCCTTGAGTCTAGAGTTGCCTCGCTGTTCAGTAGCTGCATATATCACATTCAGTTCTCTTAGAGAATTCATGAATTGCTATTTTGTGGCAATGATAATATCTGGTATCATGCCCTATATTATGTTAACTTGTCAATAAAATTTATGTGTAATAACCTATAAGGGGCTTTAAGAGAGCTGATAAACAGAGATAACAAAATTAATGAGAGGAAAATGACTTCATTAAGATATTATAACAACAGTTATTGATTATCAAATTGCTCTCATGTGTGTCACTTACTATAATGGATGTCAATTTGTGAGTTCCAGAACACATTAAAAATGGTCTTCATTGAAAAAAACTATAATGACATTTTTTACTTAAGAGTATATGTTATTCAAGAGATTTTTCGGGAAAAAAATGACCTTCTGAGGTGGGAGAAGAATGAACAGTTTAACAGTATTGATTGAAGGAAGTGTTTTAAGGACACCAGAGATATCTCCTAACTCACTTTGGCTTTGAGTCTTGAATTTCAACCACACAGTTTGGGTTCTTTTGTATGTTTTATCTTTTCACTTAAAAATAATTTCAATTTGCAGCAAAATTGCAAGAATAAGAACAGTACAAAGAATACCTTTACTTATGACCTATTAGAAACATTTTCCTCCATTTGCTTTATCATTTGCTCTCAGTCTTGCTCTCTTTCTCTCTCAAGTAAAATAAATATATGGAATATATAAAGCATATAAAATACAAAAATGAAAATATAAAATATTTTTCTCAGAGACATTTCGGAGTAAAACTGCATATACATCATGGCCCTTTACCAGTAAGTATTTCTGGGATGTTTCTGAAGAATAAGGAATTATTCTTACATTACTACAATATACTTACCAACTTCAGTAAATTTAAAATTAATATGACATTTAGCTACTTTACTATTTTTATTCTAATATTGTCAGTTGACCCAAATAACGTCCTTTACTGTACTTTTATTTTTTTTAGCCTACAGTACGTTTAATATCAGCCATCGCATTCAGCAGTGTTTCTGATCTTTGGGAATTGTATATTATTAACTCTTAATAAACATCTCCTGAATGACACAGCATTAAAATAATTGTTACAATCATTATTGATAAAATAAAGAAAAGCAACAAATTTTAAAAGCCCATAAAATCTCTTCCATATAATTATTTTTTCATTTATTCTTTTTCATTTTTTAAATCTTTCCCCCACCAAACTTCTTACAACTATGCTCTATCCTCCCTTTTTTTAACCTAGATAGCTCAGCACCCTATCATTTGGCTTCACTATTCCATGTGAAACCTTTGTGAAGTCTGCCAATGACTTCAGAAATCCAATGATCTTCTTTACAACTCTTCCCAATCGTAACTTCAGCATTTTTTCCTATTTACTATCACCTTCATGTTAGAATCTGTCTCTTACTTTGTCCCGCTGACACCTGGATTCCCCAACTACTTTCTTCTTTACCTTTTTGATCAGCTTTTATGCCTCATATTCTTTCAGTCTCTTAAAAATAGGAGCTTTCAAACCTGCCTTTGGCACTCTGGCAAACCCATGGACTCAACAATTACCATCATGTAAACAAAATCTAAACAGATAACACAAATCTAATCCACCCTGAATTTCAGCATTCCACTTTCAACTTATCCCATCAGCACTTCAAATTCATTGCCCAAATGCTGCTCACAGCCTGCCCTCTCAAGCTGACTTCACCTTTCTGTGCTACTTTTACTGTTCCATTTAGCTTTCAGAATATCTGAGACTTACCCATCGTTCTTGCCCCATAACAACACCCTGATTTCCCATTTCTAGCCATTCCATCTTGTTAAAATCTCTAACTGATTCTCACCACTCAAAACTATTACTCAAATTCAAGTCCTTTTTACCTTTCAACTTCTTTAACTGATCTCTATGAATCCATTTCTCTCTTCATTCTTACTATAACATTTCTCTAATTATAAGATTATTTCACAACAGTATTCCTGAAGACTATTTCTGATCATATTAATTCCCTGTTGAAAAAAAATTGTCTCTTCTCTGCATATAGAATGAAGTACAAGGTCTTTGACCTGGTCATTAAATCCTTCAATGATACTGGCCCCAAATACATTGCCAAACTTTTTTTTTTTTTTAACTATTCTGTAACGTACTCCATATTGTTTTATCTCCCTGTCTCACTTCGTATCTTTTTCCTCTCTCGCCACATTATCACATGATTCAAAACCCAAAGCAAATATCTCCTTAGTCAAGCAGTTTCCTTTAAAGTTGCTGGATGGAATTAATCTCTCCAACCTAAAAGACTCCATTTAAATTGCATATACATGTTATAGTTTAGGAGATTATATACATATATATATATATATATATATATACACACACACACACACCTATATGTATAGGCACACATATATGTATATGTGTGCATATAATAAACATGTATATAAGTATATATATGTATATGTGCTTGATAAATATTTGTTTTTTAAGTTAATGTGTTAATAAAGTAGATAAAATACCAGCCAGACTATGAACTTTTAGTTTGCAAAGTATTTGTTACACAGGAGTTTTAGTTTTAAAATGATTTATTGTAATGAGATTTGAGTTTTCCAACAAATAGTTATTATTACAATTTTATCTCTGAATTCTAATAGCTTTCCAGTTGCTAGAGGGCTGGAACTTATTTAACCTCACAGACCCCTTAGTGTAAGCCCCCTGCACCCTCAGTGAGCAGAAGTAGAAAGGCACTAGAGATTCATTACATGAACACTTTCATATATGTCCTGGGTTCCTCCTGAGAAGCTCAGCAGCAAGGTGGCTAATCCTGTTGTAAGAGCTCATTGACACCAGATGCTGCAATTGAGATGAGTTTCCAAAGTTAATGAATTATACACATGACTATAAATAGCACATGTTTTCCTTCAGCAACCAGTTTTTCTATAGTAGAGAGACTTCAGATCAGTACTTTCCAATGGAGGTCCTCTGTGAGGAACTTTCCCTACGAGTTCATCTCTAAGGAGCCTTTCAAGTCAACAAGCATTTGATGAGAAGTGAGCACATTTACTGATGGTGACAATGGTAAAAATTTCATATCTAGAGATCTTTATTTACCCTGAAAATACTTAGGAGTTTACCTTACAAAGTTCAATTCCTTTAATTATGCCTTTGCCATCTCATAGTTTATTCCATATTGAGCATAAGATGTGAGATACTGTAATTTAGTGATTCTCAAACTTGAGAGTGCATCAAAATACTTGGAGGGCTTGTTAAAATACAGCAGGCGAGGGAGTGAGATGGGGTATTCCCAGAGTTTTTGAGTTAGTAAGTCTTCGGGGTGTGAGAACTTACATTTGGTGGGATGTTATAATTTGCTTTTCTAGCATGTTCTTACATGATATTAATGCTGCTGGTCTGAATACCACACTATGAAAACCACTGCTTCAGTTCTCTGGTCCTTAAACTTGGTGTCTTATTGAAACTACCTAGAGAGATTTAACACTACCACATCTTCACCTCTCCCTTCCCATTCTAACACAAGTCCCTGAGATTCTGAATGGTATAGGGTGTGGCCTGGTCATAGGAATTTTTCATGCGGGTGATTCATAGTTGCAGGTATGATCACTAGCCTCTGAGGGGTCATTTTAGATAGAGATTAGGAAATCAATCTCAGGAGTTGAACAAAAGGGACAGGATATGACTCAAAGATATCAAGAGTATTCTACACTGGTAGCTTGCTTATTTCTATTCCTCAACAGCAAAGCTCTTTGTGGGGCAATAAAAACTCCTAAAGAAAATCACACTATCTGTATGAAATGGTTACTGCTAATATTTTTTTAAAAAATCTTTATATCATCTAGTAAAACCAAACTTATAGTCATCATCTGAGCAGGAATTCATAGGACCAAGTTTCTTTAGATTAGAACTTCTCTTACCTAGGTCTTGTTAAAACAGAGTCCTATCCCCAGAGTTCCTGGGAGTGGGGCCCATGAATTTCATTTCTATTTCTAAAAAGTTCCCAGGGGATGAAGGCCAGGTACCATACTCTAAGGAGAATTACTTTGGAAATGAGAAGTTTAGCAAGACCCACAGTAAAAAGGCAGTTCTTGATATGTCAAACAACTAGACTAGTCATCTTGGCGACCTTACCCAAATGGCTTCTGGTGAACCAGGAATCACTAGTGAAAGTCACAGGAATGTATGTAGATAAGATAGACACATTGTCTACTAATTCTCTATTAACTAACTATGAGCTTATTAAAAGCTTACAGTTATATATTACATACTAAAGTTTTTCTTTTAAATTATTGGCATAAAAAAGCATAGTATCATATATAGTGAATAATTTGATGAATTTGAATTTAGCTCAGATTCTTTTCTTAACTCTTTAGAAATAATCTGGATTCCTAGTCCAAGGAAGATAAGATGTCTAGTGGCTATCAGTTTTTACTA
The DNA here is from genome assembly GCF_026419965.1 of Kogia breviceps. Taxonomy (NCBI): domain Eukaryota; kingdom Metazoa; phylum Chordata; class Mammalia; order Artiodactyla; family Physeteridae; genus Kogia; species Kogia breviceps. The sequence continues at coordinate 77,053,278 of NC_081317.1, forward strand.
CTGTCATGCTACCAAATCCACAGTAGATCTTTTGGGATATCTAATATTGAAATATCTAATTTTTTTCAATAAATAAATGCTGAAATCTTTGAGTAGCCCCAAATTTGAGAATTGCTCTTTAGCACATGTTTCACCCATTCATTAATCAGTGAAGCAGACATTCTGCTAGTCATTAATGATAAACTTGTCAATTAAACCCAGAAGACACTATGCCTGTCTTCATGGACGTTAATGGGGGAAGATAGGCATTAATCAACTAATTCACTAAGTATATCATTGCAAACTGTGATATTGCGATGAGAAAGGTTTATAAGTAATTTACATGTTATGGAGAGTATTTGAATGCACACAAAACCACCTTGCACTATCAAAGCTGGATAATGTTAAGGAGATAACAAACACACCAAGAAGCACACTCTGTGCTTGAGTGACTGGCACATCAGGCCAAGAAGGTTCAAATTTCCATCTCAACAAAATTATAAATCAATATGTGTCACTGACCTCCAGGGAATATTTCTAGTGATTGCAAGTATGGATATTAAAGCCACATATGGCAAAGGTCTACTGCGCTTGGCCAAGGTGATTTTTAAAGGGATATTTGCAATCTTTGTTAAAACTGTCTTTCATCAGTGAGAAATCACAGGCCAAGTTTTACCAATCAAAATCAATACATGTGATAGTGACATTTTAGCAGCAATCATGACTAATTTAGGTTGAATAGTTTTAATCCAACAAGTTATATTAATATTTGTACTCTAAATATGGTCAAGGATTCCAAGAAATATGTTGTCAAGTAATTCATTATTGAATACAGCAATGACTTTATTATTGGGTAATATATAATAACAGGCTTACCTATCTTTCCCTACACACTTACTTCATATTTTGTAATGTTTTCATTGAAATACAATATAGATTGAAAATGGCATAAAATATAAGTGTACAGGTCAATGAATTTTTACAATATAAACACAGCCATTTAAAGAGATTTAGAAGATAATGCCAAAATCTTTCTATTGTGTTGTACCAATTTACACTCCACACAGCAAGAGATGAATGTCTCAGTGGCTTCATATTCTTGCTAATCCTTGATATTTCCCCCCATTTTAGTCATTCTGGTGAAGTATAGTAGCACTGAGTTAAATTGTGGTTTTAATTTATTTGCCTTTGGATGTTCTTTTCTCTGTGGGTTTTTAAACTTTTGCGTTGTCTGTCTTTTACTTCTTGATTGGTAGGAGTTAATATGTAGTTTGGTACAAGTACTTTGTGAACTATACGTATTGCGACGTATTGTAAATATTTTCTCCCATTCTGTGGGGCCTTTTCATTATGGCGACATTGCCTTCCCAGCACTCTATCCTCTACTCTGCTTCTCAAAGATTTACTGCTAAGCTTTCTAGATACCCACTTCATGCAGCTTCAAAATCTGGCAAATGCATCGAGGGCAAAACACTGCTGTTTGTTTGAACCCTCTAAATTACCAATTTTGTCACTCCAGCCCCATGAACCCACCAACATTTTGTTGTTACCCCACCCCATGACACCTAGCAGTAATCTTCTGTTCTGGAAAAATCTCTGGTCCTCATTACTTGAACAGCTTTTTGGTGCCATTAGTTTTTAAAATTTTTCTTCCAGCTTTTCCACTTGTTCTCAGTAGGACCACTGAGGTTTCAGAGGCCACACTATCCTACCTGGAAGTGGACACCATACCACATACCTAAACTTATTTACAAAGCACAACAAATACAGCTTAAAAATAAGTAAATATGTGAGAGACTAGGATTACTGACTCAATTTCGTAGTTGAAAATGATGAAGAATGCACAGTTCAAACTAGACAGTGATACTTAAGAATAAAGATGGTAATTTAAAAAGCAACCTTTTGGAGATCAGATTATAGTTTGAATTGTTTATTCTTATTTGTGTTTGTCTTTGTGATTTGCCATGGTTTTGAGAAGGAGTAAAACACAGCTGCCACTCGGAAGCCAAGAGACTCAGTTCTTATAGTCTGTCCCATTAATAATGAACTTCCATTTCATTTTTTCTGGACCTACATCTTGCTGATCTATACAATGAGAACTTTTGTGTGAGGTATAAATGATATACAGCATTATATTAGCTGCAGGTTTACAACATAATCATTCAATATTTGTATATTTTGTGGAATGATCACCATAATAATCTAGTTAACACTCATTACCATATACGGTTATAAATTTGTTTTCTTGTGATGAGAACTTTTAAGATCTACTATTCTCTTAGAAACTTTCAAATATGCAATACAGCATTATTAACTATAGACATTATGATGTACATTATATCCCCATGACTTTTTTCTTATTTTGGAAGTTTGTACTTTTTGATTGCCTTTATCCATTTCTTACCTCTCACCCCCTAATAAAATGAGAACTTTAAGCTAAATCATCTGGAGGGTTGTTTTTTTTTTAACCTTCAAAAATTGGTTTCTTCAATATTTCCACGTTTCTCATTTGCAATTTATTTTTGAGTCTAGATAACTAACTTGAAAATATTAGTTGTCACTTTGGGCAAAAGAAGAGGCAAATAAAGGAGTAATTACTCTCCAAATTCACTGTTGGTTTGATATGATTGATAATGTAGTGTATTTATTGGGGACATTTTAAAATATAATACTGAGAGTAGAACAGCATGATAATTAAGAGCAATGACTTTAGAGCCAGAATGCTCAGGTCAAAATCCTAGCTTCAACACTTACTAAATGTGTGACCATGGGTCAGCTGCTTAACACCTTTATGAATATTTTATATAAACACTTAATCAGTTAATTTAGGTAAAATGCTCACAACTATGTCAGGCAAACAAGAATTAATATAAAATGTTTGATTAAAAAAAGAAAAAATTATGTGTGTGTGTGTGTGTACACACACACATTTTACAAGATACAATTCACATGGAAACATCTTCTTGATACTATTTTTAATGACAATGACTAAATAATTATTCCTAATGAAAAATTCTTGTTTATTTTTTGAGAAAATTGAACAACTGAATATAGCAAGGAAAATGCATTGCTACTTGGAGAAGCTTCACCAAGTATGCATATGTGGGGTAAATTGTCCATTAATCATCAGTAGGCCTTTGTTTTCTTAGTTCAGAATATGTCTCCGTTGGACTCACAATGTCATAGAAAAGGAAAAAGCAAAATAAAATAGTCATTCTTCTGAATCTTCTGCTCTCACTACTGAGTAATCCTGAAATAATTTTTCCCCTTAGGGGAGAATAAAAAGTTTAGAGAGCTACTTTCATTATTTTTCACATCTGTCTTTCTATCTTTTTTTTTCAAGTCTCAGTCAGACCCCTAAACTAAAATCCAGAAATACATCAAGAAAGGCAGATCTGATGTTGGGAATAAGAAGCCCTAAATCCTTACATCTATCCTCACTTCAAAATCCCCTGCAACGTTTCCCTTATCACTTGGCCTTCTTTACTCCCTTGAAGAATTTGGCTTCACAGTCTGAAGGGTGATAGAGAAGGAACTGAGAAAATTTTAGGTAGAATTGAAGCCCAGTCTGTATTATCTGAAGTACCATATTAGAAACAATAGTACTTTATTTGGAACTGCCAGGCATTTTAAACTTCTTTTTTTCCAAAGCAGCAAATTAGTGAGAACTGTCAAGTTTTCTGTGGTAATTGTTTTGTTTTGTTTTCTTTTCTTTTCTTTCAATTTCTGGATTTATTTTCAAATTTACCACAGGCCGTTTTGGGATCAGTAGATTGAAACTTCATTTATGTGAACCTTATAATCATGGGAGTTGAAATGGCTTTTCAGACCATTTCTTTGTTTCCCAGTTTTTCTTTCTTTGAGTCCTATTCCCCAGCAGCCCAGTATTTTTGTTACAAAATTTCTCACAGTGCATTTCCATGTCCTTAGTTTCTGATCAGTTTTGTTTTGAGCCCTCATCTTGAGTCTTTATCTCAGAGCCTTATTCATGTCTCACTTTCCTTTCAGGAAAGAAGCTAAAGTTTGAATTTTCACATATAGTTGTATTTGAATGAAGCAATTTTTGAGATACAGGATAATAGGATTTTGCCTAGAATTTGGTCAGATCATGCAGAATTCATGCTAACTTTTGTTTTTCTATTTGATCGAGATTAAACTATAACCAAATTAAGCTCCTTAAGAAGAGGGTCTGTTGGGAGTGAATTAAATACATAATATGAAATGATCAAGGGCACTGGAATGTTGAATTTATGAAGAATATTCAAGAGCAGATTGTGATAAGATATTCCATCTAGATTTCCCTGGGATCATTTTATCTTTTTGCATATACTCCTACCTCTCACCTTCTCTGTGCTTTTGCTTTTAACACCCAATACCTGTGGCTTTCCTTCAGCAAGTGGGCCTAAAGCTATGGAACCAGGTTGCCCTTTGCTCCTAAAGCTTAGAGAGCTGCAGTTCCCTGGGACTCTACTGCCCCGTGGATTGTTGGCCCTTAACTAATTACTGACACATCCAAGGTTATGAAAGGTCAGCTCTCTTTGCTTCAGGATGCACAATTCTTGGCATAATTTAAAGATGCCCTGCAGGGTCAGGCTGAAGCTGCCCCTTCTAGAAGAATCTGCCCAAGATCTCATCCTTAATTGGCTTCCTATACCCTGGTCCAACTTCCCTCACTTTTACCATTTTTCCCTGGATCAATCCCTTAATAAGTCACTTCCAACACATTTTCATTATAGGTACTGCTTCTGGTTTACCCTACCTAATAAACAAGACAAGATAGTCTAGAATATTAAGTCATTCACACACATTCATTCAACAAATATTTACTGAGAGTTTTCTTTGTACCAGGTACTGTGCTAATGCTGATAAAGTGCTGAAAAAAAGACAAAACTGGAGGAGAGAGACCTTTAGTCAATAACTTCATATGTAATTAGTTAGTTGCTAGTTATAATAATTTCTATGAAAGAGAAGAACATATGGCTTTCTAAATAGCATTCATCAGAGGGAAATGGTTTATACCTATTCTAAGAGGCTTCAATAAACAATTCTGGGAAAATGGATGTAAGCTACAAGAGGAGAGATTTCAGCTGAATACAAGACAGAAAGTTTTAGCTCTGTCCAGAGGTGGAAATGGGCTCCTATGAGAGATGAGGACTCCTCATCAATGGAGGCATTTATAGTTAGCCTCAACATCATTCATTGTTTTATCCATGAGAATCAAGCCTCTGTTGGACAAGATGAACTAGATGAAGTCTTAGAGCCTGACTCTACTCATTATGGAGACAGTACATAGTGATTAGAGAAAACAAAAGAACAGCTTAGAAGATACTGAAGGATTTCAGTTTCAAGTCTGGAAGTAAATGTCAGGGGGGATGTGCAGTGAAAGAGATGACTGTCATAAAAGATTAAATAATCTTGTCATATAGTCTTTGCCAGATTCAAAAATGACTTTTTGCCATCATCATAGACATTCATAAAATAAAAATAAAATCTATATTTATTTGCCGAGTTGCTTTCCCTACATTCAAAGTATGGATGTAACACTGGCTTATAAGACCTTGATATCATGATGGAAAGAAGGGCAATCTGAAATCTGAGGGCACTTATCTTATTATACGAACCCATTTCATACAAATCACTGTTTTCTGTTGGACATTCACAGTACATGAATATGACATGTCTTAGTGCTACAGGGCAGATGACCACTCTGCATCTTCAATACAATAAACATATTTAAGCTAGAAATAACCTGATATATACTCATATTCCATATAATATATAGAGCAAAAATATAAAATAAATAAGTTATGTCAAATAACAAATATCATGTGTTTCCCTTAATACTAAGTAAGTTTCTTGAGGGAAGAAACTATGTCTATCTTCTTTTTTACTATATCTTTAATACCTAGAATAGTGTCTGGCACACATTCAGTAAAAAATAATTATTTGGGAATTAATGTAAGATAAAGATTTATGAATAAAGGTGATGTGTGTGTATATACATATATAATATACATAAAAAGGGTATTCTTGCAAGTGGTAATTCTTCTTCATGACTAGTTTTATTTATTTTTAGAGTAATTATATTTCTTCTAAATTAGCAGGAACTTTTCCAGGCAAGAATACTAATGTCAGCTTCCTTTGATTGATCATTGATGTTTCACTTTCAGCTAAAATCACAGTAAGAAGAACAATCTTACGTCACATTCTCTTATATTTTAAAAAACATTTTATTAGTACAAGGTTTTAGATACTTTGGTGGATAAGAAAAACAACTCAAAACTCTCAAGTGAGAATAACTGAAAATTTCTAACCAAGCGGCCAATGCCAAAAGTTCATAATGAGATCATTTCTGCATTAACGAGATTTCAGTGCTTTATGTCTTTGCCCCCCAGTGTCTTTCTACCCCATCCTTGGTCACCACCTCTGGAGCCGACATGACTTTGTTCTAGTATAAATCATCCTCATTAGGTGAACTAGATTATGTTGATGAGTTCAGCTTGAACTAGATTTACGAAGTGACACAAAGTTTGAAATCTCAATTTATTCCAGCCCCGTGTATCATCTTCTATGAGCAGTTTCATGATGTGGTAATTGGGCAATAGTTCAGCATTCTGATAGCCCCAGGAGATTCAATTCCACCATAATAAAGGACATTAAAAAAGTCTAACCGTTCTATTAAAGAGTATCCTGAATATCAATGCATTTATTTTACTTTTTTTTTAATCTGAAAAATACTTCAATGCCTATTTTTCCTTCTTCATTCAATATTGTTCAAGCTTGGATCACTGACTCACCAAAGGATGATCTAGAAGGCATCAAGCTCCATTGGACTAGATAAGTTCTGTACATCACTGATTACTACCCTGATGACTTCTTTATTCAGGCCTGTAAGTCAGAATTGCTTCTTTGTACAGAAACTACAGGACTGATAGCACACAATGAATCATGCCTAACAACATGCTGACAAGCTGGCAAGAGACAGCCTGTACAGTGACAAATACAGCTGACAACAAGTGTACACATCTGTTTGGTAGGATTTATGAGAAAGGAAAACAAACAAGAAGAAGGTGGTTTCTTTGGTTTTGTAAGAGAATTTAGAGGCTCTTTTCTTTCTATCCAAATAACAGCAACACAAGGAGTACATATTAGCCCTCAAGATTTATTTATTACAAGCACAACCAAATTACAAATGGTCTGTGCAGATTAGATTAGCATTTTGATCATCAAACTGCTGTTCCAAATATCTGATGAACAGATATTAGAATAGTTCTTAAACATACTGATTAAACACACATTGATGCTGCTATTTTTAACATTTGCTTATATTCAGGTATAAATCAGTTTCCATATCCTTCCTTAAAACTTAAAGTGAAACATATAAAATGTATATAACCCCCCCAGACTTTTCTCAGGGAGACAGAGACCCAAGCCCTCATTTTGGGGTTCAATTTTGGGAATTAAATAAATAAAATTTAAAAGGAGGTTAATAGATTCCAATGCCCATAATTAGGTATTCAAATAGCTTATGCAGTAATCAAGGTGCTCTCACAAAACTTATCATTTCACAACCAGCCTGCTAGCTCCCACATTTCCATTTGTCTATAACATAAATGTTCTGCCTGCAACACAATTAGTCCAAAGCACCAACATTTTCTCAGTTCTGGAACAAGTTTCTAAGTAAAAAAATATTATATAATAATAATAGTAGCAATAACAACAACAACATCCAATTAAAAAAATAATAATAAATTCATTCAGAGTAGTGGGAATCCCCCTGCCCCTTGCAGAAGATTATATATCAGACTGAAAAGACAGCAGCACGGATAAACTTTCGCAAATGGTAATGTGTTGCATTATTTAGATGGTTTAGGCAGAAAAAATGTTTAGAAACATTTGGGATTTTAGCAATTTGATTTTATCACCCTTATGGGTCTTGATCTGAGCTATTTATTCTTACAATTGTAGTTGATATTTTTCATCAATATTACCCTAGAAGATCTTTTTATGGTAGAGCTTCTACTTTTCACATAGTAAAGGCTTATTAATGATTGGTTGAATAAAATGAAATCAGACTATAGTATGAGGGCCTAGAATGTTTGTCCCTACCCTGAATGACCACAGCTCTGAATTTGGTTTCTGATGAAGCTTCCTCATTGCCAGTACCCTCAGAGAATAACAATTGTGGGAACAGAGAAAGGTTTTGAATATACTGAGCTATCCGTAATAGAATGAGGGCCTTGTCCTAGTCTTCATCATTGTTTTAATCTCCAAATTTTGAAAATGGATGGTAGGTAGGAATATTATTCAGAAGATTGGATAACATATAAATATGTTTTCAACCTTGGGTGAAGTTAGCCACCTGAGACCCAATCAGAATTATTTATATCCTGTTCTTTCTTCCCTCCAAGGTGGAAACAGTGAATGGGTAAACTAGGTATCAGGGAAAGACTGATGTGTGAGAGGATGTCCTTCCTGTCTTTTCAGATGTTGAAGTGTAACAGTCTAGTCATTGTTACTCGTTTAGACTAAGAACTGGTTCACATTCTCACTTATATTTACATTTAAGTTTCTTTAAAATAATTAATCACAATTATTGTTTTTAAAAATCTCAAACCTGAAGCTATGAGAAAAAAAAGAAATCTTCTTAAACAAAAAACTAAGTATCTCAACTTCAAATCTATTGCCAATGACTCTCTGCTGTATTGTTAAATTTTAGAATTAGAGCTTTTTAGAGAAAAAATAGAGTATAGATATCATTTATTTAAGACCTTTCATTTTCCTTCCTTTATTATTGGCACACTGTTCTACCAGCCAGTTCGTTCTGCTTTTATTGAGTGAATTTCAAAGTAATATTTTATCAAATGTCATGTATTTACATAATTAGTATAATTACATATAAGTGTATAATTAGTGTAAATACATGTAATTACACTATTATAGTATGCTATAATCTTGTAAAAAAAAAGCTTTTTCTTACTTTACAAGCCAAAACATATGCATTGTGCAAGAATATTAGATAATTTTTGATAGTCCGTATCTTTCTCATCTTAATTTTGTTTAACCATATACCAAATCTTAATACGTATATTTGAAAAATAATTTTATCTTTATTTTTGGCAGTTGTTTCATAGTTGGGTTTTTTTTTGTTGTTTTTTTTTTAAAGAAAACAACAGACCCTGGAAAAGAAAACATTCTTTCACTATCTTTCAGTTTAGGTTAGTATATAGAACAAACAATGTTTGAATTCAAATGAAAACAGCTTTATATGCAAATTTCATTTGGACAGAAATTAATAAAACTGAACTCTATGACTTGGCAAATAATGGGTGTTAATGAAAATGCTGGATGACACCTTCACTATGTTGGTCTCCTAGTGCACCTGATAAAAATATTCAAGTAATACCATATGCTAACACATATATATGGAATCTAAAAAAAAAAATGTCATGAAGAGATTAGTGGTAGGATGGGAATAAAACACAGACCTACTAGAGCATGGACTTGAGGATATGGGGAGGGGGAAGGGTAAGCTGTGACGATGTGAGAGAGTGGCAGGGACATATACACACTACCAAATGTAAATTAGATAGCTAGTGGGAAGCTACAGCATAGCACAGGGAGTTCACCTCTGTACTTAGTGACCACCTAGAGGGGTGGGATAGGGAGGGTGGGAGGGAGGGTGACAAAAGAGGGAAGAGTTATGGGAACATATGTATATGTATAACTGATTCATTTTGTTGTAAAAGAGAAACTAACACACTATTGTAAAACAGTTATACTCAAATAAAGATGTTAAAAAAAAAAAAAATACTGGACCAAAGAGAAATGGCCAGTAAACAGAGGAATTCACACCTGAAACACTATAACCTCTTTCTTGCCAGTCTCTGTAAGGAATTCTAGAAATGCTATGATAATTATTTTATTCTTTTACCTACACCCCAGAATGATTCCCACATCACGTATGTCTCTTTGAAACTGAAACTTGAATTTCTTTCTTTATTAACGCCAAAATTCTAAGTCCATCACATCAACCCTGTTTGAGGATGGTATATTTAGTTAACTACAGAGATGTTTATATGTCTCTGCAGGATATTGACCACTAGTGGATAAAATTATTAAGACAAGATAACATTATAGAGACATTTTCCTTGTTTCATTCTCTTGAAAATAACCTGAAATATCAAGAAAAATATGAAATGTAAAGTAGAAAATATATTTAACCTAAATCATAACATATAATGTTGAAAAGAGAAGGCAAACTGAAAAACTCACAGAAGAGAGACATACTTAACATTCATGTTTGAAGTCAGGTGGGTACTGACAAGATAGAGATTACTTTGCTCCCAAACATTACTCAGAAACTAGTGGCATCACCAACAGAGGGAAGGGTAAGATGAGTGGAAATCGGTTATGCAGTTGGAGAAATGTTCATTTCCAGCTTAGAGGTCAGAAATGTAATTATTCTGTTGAAATTGAACCAAACAGTTCTGAACATTGGAACTCCATGCACAGAGGTGGCTGATGGTGAGGTATTATATAAAAAACAAGAGAATTAAGAGAAATTCTACACACTAAGTCATGAAACATCTAGTTCTCTTCCTTCATAGAGCTCCAAAACACTTCCCTAGGCAAGAGACAGGTGGATTCTCCAGAGAAAAATAAATCACTTCAGAGAAAAGACCTAAAATTCTGACATTTGTGCATTCCCCAAATAGATAGCTAGCCATCTAGTCAGACTTAAAACTGTTAGTTCAGTTAGCCAGCAAGCCATTACCATAACTGTCACAGCACACAGAGAATTTGTTATATCACTCTGAAATGTCAATGGAGTACTACACAAGACACTGAGAACAGCTTTTAATATGAAGGTAGAGACCAAAACAAAGAAAACCCTACTTCACTCCTGAAAAAAAAAAAAAAAAGTCAGCGAAAAATAAAACAATTAAGGAAGAAGAAACTAGGTCTAAAATTTAAATAATTTACTCAAGGAGCTAGCGTAGATATTCCATATTGCATCTATGAAACAAGAACAGGACAGCATGCAAAAAGGCACATCAGAGAAAAACAAAAAGCTATTGAGAAAAAAAATCTGCAAAACAAAATATCAAAATACTAAAATGCCACTGATAAAGAGAAACAATTTGTCATAAACAAAGGATAAGAATCAGTGATATTTCATTTCTCAAATTAACATATGTCAACTGTATTTCAATACAAATTTTAAATAAATAAAAATCATAGTAATATTGAATTTTTCAATAGCAAAAAGTAAAATAGAAGATAATAAAGCAATATATTTTTTGACTGTTGAGTCAAAAATCATACCAATAGAGAATTTTCTATTTAGATAATTAATCAAGGATGAGCCAAAAATTAAGGCATTTAAATTTATGCATAGTCTCAAAAAAAAGACTTTCCATTCATGCATTTTCAGAGTTTTTGGGGAAATACACATCCCCCAAAACCAAGAAAGAACAAGACATAGGACCCGGAAAGCAGAGAATTTACCACTGGAGAAAGGAAGAGGAATTATTGACAAAAGCCACAAAAAGACCCAGGATGACAACTGTAAGCTGATGTATGGATCAACTGGATCATCTTAGAGAAGCCACTAGAGGACGCCAATAAGTATAGCTCCAGATTCAGGTTTGGCCAAGTAAAAATTTGTATTAAGAGATGTTTTAATCAGGTATTAGAAATTTTTGTAGATAAAATATTGAAGCAATTATTAACTTCAGAAAAAATGAAAGTTGTAAAAAAAATAAATAGGAATTATAAATATAGTATAGAATTATAGCTCAACAGTAATCAATACTATCAGAGTTCTAAAACTGAAATGAGCTAATAGGGACTTAACCAAAAAAACCAGTACATAGTGATAATGTCAGGTAAGGAAGGGAGGAAGAAGTGTAAGGTAGCTAAAAATCTTCATTTACAATATAAAGTACATGGGTAATGTCTATAACTAAGGAATCTATAGGTAGAAATATACTCATATCATTTAGAAATATGTAGGTAAAATCCAGAAGTAATAACTACAACATTTGTAACTGGTTGCCACTGGTAGGTACAGATACATTCATTTGTAAGCTTTTATATATATTATTTAACTCAATATTATTTACATGAAATACTTCTATAAAATTTTTAAATAATATAATAAATTCATATCACATTAAAAAGAAAGTCAATGAAGTCCTTGAGAATGAGGTAATTTACATTAGAAATGTTCAATTTAGTACTGTGATATTAAATTAAATTCTGCTAAATTGGAATATAAAGGCAATCTAACTGAAAGTAAGACAAAAAGACAAGGATTAATTTATTATTTAAAAATCCTCCTAATATTAGTTTGGCCTCCCTCCATCATCACACCCAATTATTCTCTCTCCATAGCCGGAGAGTCCACTCAAGTTTCTCCAAAAAACCCCAGCTAATTTGCTCCCCTCTCACACTTGGCAGATAGATTTTTCTTATTCACAGAGAAAAGAAAATCCACAAATGTGATCTCTCTATTTACAGTTCCACTTACCACCTCCCTTCACTCCCCTTCCTTTTCTGTCCCAGAGGAATAGGCATTGCTCCTCTCTAATCCTAAGCACTCCATTTGTGACTAGAATGTCAACCAAACCTAGATTGATCTCCTATTTTCCTGCACCTCAGGTTCTCCTTCTTCTTAGTTGTCTTTCCCTCCCTTTGCAGACATTGACACGTGTGTGTCTTAATTTGGGTTGCTCCAGAAGCAGACACTGGAACAAAGATTCAAGTGGTACAAGTAGTTTACTTGAGAGGTGATGCCAAGAAATACCAGAAAGGATGGAGAAATTAGGCAAGGAGGGGAAGATAGCCAATAAAGAGCTTGCTATCAAGCCTGTTAACCACTGCCAGTAACTGGAGCTCAGTCCCACTGGGAAACTCTGGGATCTAGTGTATCACATGCCAGGGAACCACTAAGAACAAGGCACAAAGAAACTGGGATACTAATCCACCAATTCCTTTATTGACACTGGTTGAGAGCCGTTTGCTGAGGCTCTAGCACTTCCAACTTTCCCTCAAAGTGAGACAAACATGCTTCTTCTTGTATTCAGACAAAAGAGCACAGAGTTGAAGGTATCCCAGGAAGCACCGTCAGAGTGTAGAGGTGAATGCCAAAGGGATCTGGGTGGGTCTCTAATAGCAATGAAATGGCATCTGCGCCACATACTAATCTAAAAGCCTTGGAGCTGTTCCTGGATTTCCTTCTCTCAACTTCTATAGCCATACGATCATGAAATCCCATTAATTTTCCTCTAAAATATTTCTAATCTCCCTCACCCAAACTCTTAATCTCTTCATTAGTTCATCAGAAGAGATTATCAGATCTTTGAATTATTGTTAAGAGCCTGCACAGTGATTTCTTTGACTTTTTATTGTTATCATTTCCATGACATAATTCACTTAATCTCCTACTATAACTTCCCATCTTCCATAAAACCCATGGGAGTTAGAATATTCTGAAAATAAGGACTCTGAAATCAAATAGAACTAGATTTGAATCCTGTCTTTGTTCCATACTAGCTTTAGGATATTTGGCATGGTACTGGGTCTTATTTTCCTCATTTGTATATTGGGCATATTTATTAGTTTGAAGAACTATTTTGAATATGAGAAATAATATGTTTAATTTGTTTTATTTTGGGGAGCTCATTAAATGACTGACTTTTATTATTATGGTCAGGATTAGCTCATCAAACAAGGCCCTTTATAACATTGCTCCTACTTCTATACCTCGATTCTGCTCCATTTTTCTATATACTACCCTAATATTTTCTCTATAGTTTGGCCATATTCTTTCTCCCAACTCTTGTTTGTATTCCTGGAATGCCCTAGTAAACTCTTACTCACACTTACAGAGCCAGCTTGAATGCCATGTCTTCTGTGAAGTGTTTCCTCATTCTTCTAGGCAGTTAGTCACTGCTTCTTATGCTACCATATAACTAGGTTCTAAATCTTATTTTTTTTATATTTAAAAACGTTTTTACACAAGTCTCCCTGACCAGAATATAAGATTCTCCAAGACAAGAAGAAAATGATGTTTAATTTTACATTCTTAGCACCAGATATAGTGCCTCCATAATAAATGTCTGTTAAATGAAGAGATGAAAAAAATAGATGATAAATATATAATTACTAGATGATTGATTGACAGATAGATAGATGATAGATAGATTATATTGTTCTTATTGTGGACCACATAGGTTAAGATACTATAGCTAGCATTAGTTCTAATACAGAGCTGAAATGAATATTGATTTTCTAAGGAAAGGTTTTAATGTAAAATGCAGACTTTTTAATGTAGCAGGTTATATGTGAAGTATTTTTAAAATATGAATATGATTGAGTTGGCTTAGTTTCATATGTGCAATTAGCTTCTTCCAAATATGTCAAATTATTCAGTGATTGCCAAGATCACACTTAGTAACATGCCCTATAGTAAAGATTAAGAACTCTTACAACATTCATTCCACTAGAGCCAATGAGCACGGCAGTGCAAAGTTAAATTCCATGTGTACATCCAGGAAGAGAATGGCATAAGGGCAATGCTAATTACTTCACAATCCGACCAAGGATGTATAAATACATCCTAGCTAAGATCTCATATAAATGAAAATTTGAAAGTATTGACCTTTACTATATGAGAAAGTAGAGCTAAAAGGAAACTCTGAGACTTGTAAAAACAACCTATTAAAAGTGACCAGTGTATTTATATCTGGTAGGAAGAGCCTCCTTTTAATTAACAAAGTACAGAAAAAATTAGAAGTGTCTACAGGAAACCTCAGAGAGATGGTAGTACAAACACTCCATTTATGAAAACAAAAATCTCTACTAGTCCCATAGAATAGTCTTGTTTTGACACAGCTTGGATTGTTAGATAATCTAGTATATCCATATTCCTGATGCTCAAGAACTTGCTGGTGAATTTAGAGCCTGAGGGCCAATTTCGCTCATCTAAGGAATGATACAATTTTTGTTTGTGTTTTAAGTGTTTTATAATGAAACAAAATTAAAATATTAACTTTTTCTCTGTCTTCAGAGTCACTTATATTAAGTACCAAGAGGCAATTTTAAAAACCATTCATTCATAATATTAAAGTGTCAACACAGGAATTGCCATTTAGAGTAATAATAGAGAATGTTTTCACACAATGAAAGCTATTGTAGCATTCTTTCCTTACCTGCTTGATGTTTCTATCAGTTCACACTGTCAGCAAAGTTAATGCTAGATGTGGAACCTTACCCCCGCTTTTTAAACCAAGTTCATAAAGAGACAAATGACTGAGAAGGAAAAATCAGCCCTTGCTCAGAAAATATGGAGCTATGACTTCTCCAATGAGAAAAAAATAATTCTTAAAGGCAATTTGATCATTTAAAATGCTCCTCATAATACAATCCAACTTTTCTCTGATCTAATATAAACACTTAAAAAATATAGCAAATTGACCACTAATAATTTAAGTCCTAAAATCACCACACACTAAATCCAAAAAAAATTGTACTTTTCACACCTAAGGGTAGGTCACAGATGGTGGGGAAAAAACAATGATTTTTGTCTAAGTCTTTCTTCCTTTGTGATAATGGTTGATTTAAACAGTTTGTTTCTCTATTTTAAAGTACAGTATAATAACAATATGCTCTCTCACTGCATCTTATACACCTACCTACTAATCCAATTTTTAAAGGAGTTACTGGCAATAGGAGTTGTGATTTTTCAAATAACAACATCAAATTTTGCTTCAGCAAACGCACCACAGATTTTACAGTGAATGCTCTCACCTCCAAAGCAAGAAAACTGTCATTATTTTTTTTAAAGAGGGGCCATTTTCTTTTGAAATTTGCTTTTGAGCCAGTTTTTAAAACTCTCATATTTAGCCTCATTACACTAAAGAACTTTCATTGGAGTCAAAGCCATGCTACTTGAATTTTTACCCATTTTATTCAGTAAACTTGGCTCTCAATGGCTAAGCCTGTTTCCAAAAAACAAATCCAACTTCAAATCATGATCTTACCATCTATCTGAGATATTTTTTTAAAAAGCACCATGGGATCTTGAAGGCATTAACATGAGAGATACTCTCCAAAATGTCTTTTTTTTTTAACATCTTTATTGGAGTATAATTACTTTACATTGTTGTGTTAGTTTCTGCTGCATAACAAAGTAAATCAGCTATAAGTATACATATATCCCCATATGCCCTCCCTCTTGTGTCTCCCTCTCGCCCTCCCTATCCCATCCCCCAGGTGGTCACAAAGCACAAGCTGATTTCCCTGTGCTATGCTGCTGCTTCCCATTAGCTATCTTTTACATTTGGTAGTGTATATATGTCAATGCCACTTTCTCACTTTGTCCCCGCTTACCCTTCCCCCTCCCTGTGTCCTCAAGTCCATTCTCTACGTCTGCATCTTTATTCCTGTTCTATGTCTAGCTTCTTCAAAGCCGGTTTTTGTTTTTTTTTTTTTATGATTCCATATATATGTGCTAGCATATGGTATTTGTTTTTCTCTTCCTGATTTAACTTTACTCTGTATGACAGGCTCTAGGTCCATCCACCTCACTACAAATAACTAAATTTCTTTCCTTTTATGGCTGAGTAATATTCCATTGTATATATGTGCCACATCTTTATACATTCATCTGTCAATGGACACTTAGCTTGCTTCCATGTCCTGGCTATTGTAAACAGTGCTGCAATGAACACTGTGATACATGACTCTTTTTGAATTATGGTTTTCTCAGGGTATATGCCTAGTAGTGGGATTGCTGGGTCGTATGGTAGTTCTATTTGTAATTTTTTAAAGAACCTCCATACTCTTCTCCATAGTGGCTGTATCAATTTACATTCCCACCAACAGTGCAAGAGGGTTCTCTTTTCTCCACATCCTCTCTGGCATTAATTGTTTGTAGATTTTTTGATCATGGCCATTATGACTGGTGTGAGGTGATATCTCATTGTAGTTTTGATTTGCATTTCTCTAATGATTAGTGATGCTGAACATGCTTTCATGTGTTTGTTGGCAATCTGTATAACTTTTTTGGAGAAATGTCTATTTAGGTCTTCTGCCCATTTTTGGACTGGGCTGTTTGTTTTTTCATATTGAGCTGCATGAGCTGCTTGTATATTTTGGAGATTAACCCTTTGTCAGCTACTTCACTTGCAAATATTTTCTCCCATTCTGAGGGTTGTCTTTTCATCTTGTTTATGGTATCCTTTGCTGTGCAAAAGCTTTTAAGTTTCCTTAGGTCCCATTTGTTTATTTTTGGCTTTATTTCCATTTCTCTAGGAGGTGGGTCAAAAAGGATCTTGCTGTGATTTATGTCATAGAGGGTTCTGCCTATGTTTTCCTCTAAGACTTTTACAGTGTCTCGCCTTACATTTAGGTCTTTAATCCATTTTGAGTTTATTTTTGTGTATAGAGTTAGGGAGTGTTTTAATTTCATTCTTTTACATGTAGCTGTAGAGTTCTCCCAGCACCACTTACTGAAGAGGCTGACTTTTCTCCACTGTATATTCTTTTTTTTTTTTTTTGCGGTACGCGGGCCTCTCACTCCATGTCCTCTCCCACTGTGGAGTGCAGGCTCCGGACATGCAGGTTCAGTGGCCGTGGCTCACGGGCCCAGCCGCTCCGCTGCATGTGGGATATTCCCAGACCAGGGCACGAACCCATGTCCCCTGCACTGGCAGGCAGACTCTCAACCACTGCGCCACCAGGGAAGCCCTCCATTGTATATTCTTCTCTACTTTATCAAAGATAAGGTGACCATATGTACATGGGTATATCTCTGGGCTTTCTATCCTGTTCCATTGATCTATATTTCTGTTTTAGTGCCAGTACCATACTGTCTTGATTACTGTAGCTTTGTAGTATAGTCTGAAGTTAGGGAGCCTGGTTCCTCCAGCTCCGTTTTTCTTTCTCAAGATTGCTTTGGCTATTCAGGGCCTTGTGTGTTCCATACAAATTATGATATTATTTTGTTCTAGTACTGTGAAAAATGCCATTGGTAGTTTGATAGGGATTGCAATGAATCTGTAGACTGCTTTAGGTAATATAGTCTTTTTCACAATTTTAATTCTTCCAATCCAAGAACATGGTATATCTCTTGATCTGTTTGTATCATCTTTAATTTCTTTCATCAGTGTCATAGTTATCTGCATACAGGTCTTTTGTCTCCTTAGATAGGTTTATTGCTAGGTATTTTATTCTTTTTGTTGCAAGGGTAAATGGGAGTGTGTCCTTAATTTCTCTTCCAGATTTCTCATCATTAGTGTATATGAATGCAAGAGATTTCTGTGTATTAATTTTGTATCATGCTACTATACCAAATTCATTCATTAGCTCTAGTAGTTTTCTGGTAGCATCTTCAGGATTCTCTATGTAGAGTATTAAGACATCTGCAAACAGTGACAGTTTTACTTCAGCTTTTCTGATTTGGATTCCTTTTATTTCTTTTTCTTCTCTGATTGCTGTGGCTAAAACTTCTAAAACTATGTTGAATAATAGTGGTGAGAGTTTGCAACCTTTTCTTGTTCCTGATCTTAGTGGAAATGGTTTCAATTTTTCACCACTGATAATGAGGTTGGCTGTGTGGTTGTCATATATGGCCTTTAATATGTTGAGGTAAGTTCCCTCTATGTATACTTTCTGGAGAGTTTTTATCATAAATGGGTGTTGGATTTTGTCAAAATCTTTTTCTGCATCTATTGAGATGATTAAATGGTTTTCATCCTTCAGTTTGTTCATATGGTGTATCACACTGAGTGCTTGGCGTAGATTGAAGAATCCTTGCATTCCTGGGAAAAACCCCACTTGATCATGGTGTATGATCCTTTTAATGTGCAGTTGGATTTTGTTTGCTAGTGTTTTGTTGAGGATTTTTGATTCTATGTTCATCAGTGATATTGGCTTGCAGTTTTCTTTATTTGTGACATCTTTGTCTGGTTTTGGTATCAGAGTGATGGTGGCCTTGTAGAATGAGTTTGGGAGTGTTCCTCCCTCTGATATATTTTGGAAGAGTTTGAGAAGGATAGGTGTTAGCCCTTCTCTAAATGTTTGATAGAATTCACCCTTGAAGCCATCTGGTACTGAGTTTTTGTTTGTTGTAAGATTTTTAATTACAGTTTCAATTTAAGTGCTTTTGATTGGTCTGTTATATTTTCTATTTCTTCCTGGTTCAGTCTCGGAAGTTGTGCTTTTCTAAGAATTTGTACATTTCTTCCAGATTGTCCATTTTATTGGCATACAGTTGCTTGTATTAATCCCTCATGATCCTTTGTATTTCTTCAGTGTCAGTTGTTACTTCTCCTTTTTCATTTCCAAATCTGTTGATTTGAGTTTTCTCCCTTTTTTTCTTGATGAATCTGGCTAATGGTTTATCAATTATGTTTATCTTCTCAAAAAACCAGCTTTTAGTTTTACTGATCTTTGCTATTGTTTCCTTCATTTGTTTTACATTTATTTCTGACCTGATCTTTATGATTTCTTTCCTTCTGCCAACTTTGGGGTTTTGTTGTTGTTGTTGCTGTTGTTGTTCTTTCTCTAATTGCTTTAGGTGTAAGGTTAGGTTGTTTGAGACGTTTCTTGTTTCTTGAGGTAGGATTGTATTGCTATAAACTTCTCTCTTAGAACTTCTTTTGCTGCATCCCACAGGTTTGGGGGAGTTGTGTTTTCATTGTCCTCTGTTTCTACGTATTTTTTGATATCCTCTTTGATTCCTCAGTGATTCCTCATCAATTCTTTTCATTCTTTTTTCTTTATTCTGCTCTTCAGTGGTTATTTCCACTCATTTATCTTCCAGGTACCTTATCCGTTCTTCTGCCTCAGTTATTCCGCTATGGATTCCTTCTAGAGAATTTTTAATTTCATTTATTGTGTTGTTCATTATTGTTTGTTTGCTCTTTAGTTCTAGGTCCTTGTTAAACGTTTCTTGTATTTCCTCCATTCTGTTTACAAATTTTTTGGATCTTCTTTACTATCAATACTCTGAATTCTTTTCCAGAGAATGCCTATTTCCTCCTCATTTGTTTGGTCTGGTGGGGTTTTACCTTGCGCCTTCACCTGCTGCATATTTCTGTGTCTTCTCATTTTGCTTAACTTACTATGTTTGGGGTCTCCTTTTCACAGGCTGCAGGTTTGTAGTTCTCATTGTTTTTGGTGTCTGCTCCAGTGGGTAATATTGCTTCAGTGGGTTGTGTAGGTTTCCTGGTGGAGGGGACTGGTGCCTGTGTTCTGGTGGATGAGGCTGGATCTATTTTTTCTGGTGGGCAGGACCATGTTCGGTGTTTTGTTTTGGGGTGTCTGTGAACTTAGTATGATTTTAGGCAGTCTCTCTGCTAGTGGGTGGGGTTGTGTTCCTGTCTTGCTAGTTGTTTGGCATGGGGTGTCCAGTACTGGAGCTTGCTGGTTGTTGAGTGGAGCTGGGTCTTACTGTTGAGATGAAGATCTCAGGGAGAGCTTTCGCTGATTGATATTATGTTGGGCCAGGAGGTCTTTGGTGGTCCAATGTCCTGAACTCGGCTCTCCCACCTCTGAGGCTCAGGCCTGACACCCGGCCAGAGCACCAAGACCCTGTCAGCCATACGATCAATTGAAGGAGGTGTGAGCTCCTCTTATGATGTTATCAGGAGTCTCCATTTTGAAAGTCTTGTAATTTCTACATAATAATTAGTGAAATGAAGATCCACTCAAAGAAATAACATACATTAATTGTGCCACCTGCATCTTCTCACTGAATTGGAGCCAAGTCTGCAAGAAAAGCTCTGATAATTTTCTGGACCCAGTCTTTGGTCTAGGAGTATTCAAAGATCTCTCAGCCTGTGGGTGCAGCACTAGGGAAGAGGGACGCAGACACTGACCAGGATGCAGCATGGAGCCCGGAGCCAGGCAGGGAATGCACTCAAGACCTGCGCCCCTGTGATTGACCTAGGGGCTGGGCCTCCAAAATGTCTTGAGTAGTGAGAATATCACTGAAATAATTCCCTTCATGCCAAAATAACTGCTCTTGAGGTCAGTGTTTATTAGAAAATCTTAAATATGTTACACTTGAAAAATAGTCACATTATGTAATAGTCACAGGCTATTACATATTTTAGAACGGACTCATGAGAATATAATGTCCTTTCCTTCTTTCATTTATTCTGAGCATTTTAAAATCCAAATTTCTTACTATGGTCTAGAAGATCTGGCCTCAGTTTTCTCTAAGCTCTGCTCACTTCTTCTATTCCAGATACACTGGCCACTTTCAAAACTACATTAAACACACTTCTTTCTCTGACCTCTGCTTCCTGTTTCCTCAAAATGGAATGTTCTATCAACAGATGTTCTCTAAGTTTGATTTCTAACTATACTCAGATCACTAGTTAACTGTCAACAAATTAGAGAGGCCTCCATGAACACCCTACCTAAATACCTCCACCCCTTTACTTATCTTTATTTTCTTCTTATTACCACATGATATCACACTGTCTTATTTGTTTATTGTTTGGCTCCTATACAGGAATGCAAGTTACATGAGGTCAAGCA
Organism: Kogia breviceps; assembly: GCF_026419965.1. Classification (NCBI taxonomy): domain Eukaryota; kingdom Metazoa; phylum Chordata; class Mammalia; order Artiodactyla; family Physeteridae; genus Kogia; species Kogia breviceps. Next base: position 77,074,815 of record NC_081317.1, read on the forward strand.
GTTTATATACTTTGTTCACCACTGAATTTCCCGTGGTTAAAACAGTACATGACATATGGTAAATGCTCAAGAAATAATTGTCAAATGCTGAGTGATGAACTGAATAATGTATTTAACCAGTGTCTACCCACCCTGTCTTAGATGGGGGAAAGGGAAGGAGGAAGAACACTCTTTCTTCAAGGAGATCACAGTTTATTAGAAGAGATAAACATGTAAATAAATAATCACAACAAGTAGTTTTAAGGGTAGTAAGAGTAATATACAGTGTATGGCATAAAATAAGAAAGAAATAACTCTAAATAGTCAATGAAGTTTCCAAGGAGAAAGATAATTTTGAGATGAGTCAAGAATCAAGTGGATTTTAACAGACAAAAAAAAAAAAAAAAAAATTCCAGAAAGAGCAAACAGGTCAATTCACTTTAAAAAATTTACAGAGTGCTTACCAGATCTGCATCAGGTAAGGTACTCTGCTAAATACTAATAAGATATAATAAGTACTGCTAATGATCCTATGATACATTGCAGTGATAAATAATTTCATAAATGTAAGAAGTATTTTGAGAGCAATATGCATGGGTGAACTCAAAGAGGAGAACCTTCCCAGCCATTTAGATTTTTCCAAGATTCCACACTCCCTATCCTTCCACAGGTATCCTTTTCCAAAATCCTCTTTTTAATTGATCTGTCCTCACTGGGCTTCTGCCCCTTGCAAGAAAACAAGCTTAAATTAAAACACTTCTGAAATGAAGATTATATTACATTGAAATACTCACTATGAAGTCAAATGAAAAAACAATGTTTAACTTAACAATATTCCTGGTTGTAATGTTCAGGAATAGGGATGCTAGTCCATTTCAAGATAATAACCTGTTCTGGATTATGTGACAGTAGATCAAAATATTATTTACTTAGTTATACCCGTGTATGATGGATCCTCATTTCCACTTTTAAACTGTCTATTCTACGTGTAAGTTCTCTTTGCTTTCTTTTTTACTTTTACGATCAAAAATAAATATTGAATTGTTCTGATCGTAAATGGACCATCCATGGTACCATATACGCAGCTACATTTCCCCCACAAACCATGCTGAACAATAAAAGTCCAGAATCTAGACAGTATTGACTGTCACTAGCATTTGCCCAGGACTAACCTTTCACTGGCTCTAAGCCTGTCATCTTCCCATGGCAACTCTTTGCTCTTCGGCTTCTGTTGAAGATACTGGGCTCATTCTATTTTCTAGTGGCTGTATTCTTCATTTTAATGTCATGTGTCACTTCTTTTTTCTGGTCTAGTCCCCACTTGAATCTCAATTCTGCCATTTCCATAGTTTTTATGTGATGTGTAATTTGGGGCAAAAGACCATAATCTGGCAAGTCTGGTACTGTGGCACTTTCTCAAACTGAACTACCACCAGCTGCCCCCACCACTAGGGGCATGGATTTGGTAATTCCTGAGTGAATAAACTGCAAAAATTGTCTACTGACAGAACGGACAAATTATGGTACATCTATAAAATAGAATACTACTTGGAAATAAAAATGAATAAATTATTAATGTTTTACAACAGATAAATATCAAAAACAGTTTGTTGTACTAAAGAAACCAATACAAATGATTCCATTTATATAAAAATCTAGATCAGGTAAAACAAATCTATGGTCATAGAAATCAAGATACCTTTGGTACTGAGGGAGAAGGAGGGACAGGAATTGACTAAATATGGCATGAGGGAACATTGTAGAATGAAGAAATGTTCTATATCTTGATAGGGGTGTGGGTTAACCATGAATATATATTTGTCAAAATTCATAAAATAGTGTATGTAAAATCTGTGCATTTTGTTGAATTTAAGTTGTATCTCAATAATGCAAGAGCATATTGCAACAAGAAATCCATGTGAATAAGTTTTGCTGTTTTATTGTTTTTAAAACAATATGTCTAGTCTGTTTGCCAAAATAGGAAAGTGCTACTCATTCCTACTTGCAACAAAATATCTTACTAGATGTATAGTGGGACATACATTTTTTATATTATTTTTTGCAGTAATACATACCTTAGGGTATATATTTTTTAAAAGTCTCTACTCTTAACTTTATATTACTGTGTTTTCATATTAAATCATCAGTTCTGTACTTATTAAACAATGGTTTATCCACTCAAAAAGCATAACATGTCCCACTTGTTATTTCATTGGAAACTTCTTTAAAGGCTTTTTTAAAGAGGAGGAAGAATTCCATCTTAGAAATTTTCATACTGAGAGATTTATTAAGACAGATCAGACTACAAAATAATGTTCTAATTTAGAATACTGAGACTTTTTAAACCAGTCACTTCAAAGTAGATCCTTTCCTTGCTTCAAAGCAGTGTTAATAAGGGATGTATCAAAGCAGGTTGGGAGCCATAATAGGCATGTTTTCAAATGGCATCTTTAATTCCTGCATCTGACTGACTTTAGCCATTGGAAAATTATCATAGTACTAATCTATAACTCAGTAGGCAGTTGCATTGGAGGTCTTAATCTAGGACTTAAAAAAATGAATAATCATTGTTTCCTTTCCCCTTTCCATATAGTAAATCACTAACTATATATGGATGACTGATCATGGTGGGAAATAGTCACATGATAATAATAAAAAATTTATATCATTGCAAGGAAAAAATAGCTTTTAAAACTGCTTTCTTGTTCTGTAACAATTGAAAATGAGGCTATACATTCCTCTCCAGAGTATTCATGCATGACATCAGTCTTTAGGTTATTAGCAGCATATACCATTAGCCATTAAAATGGTGATACTAGGATTGTCCAAATGTCAGAATGAGATCGGCAGTATGAATTTACTATTCTAACACTAAGTCCAGTCTGACTTTGGGGCTTTTGTAAGTTTAAGTAGAAGATGGTTTGACTGTGTTGATCCATATCTCTTAATCAATGGTTCCCTTCAGGGCATTTCTGCATTTAGGTGGAAAATCTTTTGAGTTGACTTAGAGAGAAGAGGCAAGTGAACGTGAGGGTTTGGGTCACTGGAGGTGCATGTTCACCCTTGCCAGTGCTAAATGACCTTGGTATACAAAGTACTACAAAAATAACCAGTTAATCTGGTTTTCCTTATTCTATAAACTATCAGAGAAATGTGTTTACCATTATTTTAGTACTCATCATGCTGTGTTATAATCACCTACCTTTTGGATTTTTCACAGACTTTTACAATTTTATACTTTCTGAGGTCAGTGTCAACCTCTCATTTTCATCCAATACCTCCAAGTTCTCTTCCTTTCTTCGCTTCACTTAAGGATTATACAAGGAATTGCAAAATATTCTAACTATTTTTCACTTAAATCAGCATTTGTAAAATATATTCTTTGGAGTTCCATGTGCCTGGGGTGTCTTAAGCTGCCTTGGGGGTCTGTGAAGGGGGCTTCCACAGACCAACAAAAGCATCCTCAGTTCCTAACAACCACCATTCAACTTTTTGTCTGTATGATTTTGGCTATTCTAAGTATCTCACATAAGCAAAATCATACAGTATTTGTCTTTTTTGTGACTGGCTTATTTCAGTTAGCATAATGTCCTCAAGTATCATCCATTTTGCAGCATGTCAAAATTTCCTTCTTTTTAAGGCTAAATAATATTCCATTGCATGTATATACCGATACTGCTTATGCATCCATCAGTGGACGCTTAGGTTGCTTCTGTGTTTTAATTCTGTGATGAACATGAAAGTACAAATACCTCTTCAAGAGCCTGATCTCAATTATTTTGTATATATATCCAGAAGTGGGATTGCTGGATTGTACACTTAAACATTTATTAAGAGAGTAAATCTCATGTTAAATACTCTTACTAAAATAATAATAATATAGTGCTCTGAGCCTTTGCATCTATTGCTTCTTTGAAAATCTTATAAAAAATTACTGAAAAAATACAAAAAAAAAAAATGAAACCAAAATTCTGGTAAACAAGAGAGTGACTTTATCTCTTAGAGTTATGTCAAGAAATGGAAACCATATGGGCTATTTTAATAGATAACATAGGTAATTTGTTATACAGGTGTTGGAAGGCAGAAAGAGCTAAAAGAATTCTGAGCTAACACAGGTATTAGTAACTGCAGGAAGCAGTTAAAATTCCTAGGGCTGAGAACATAAAAAAGAAAAAGAGGTAAAGTTATTAAGACCTAGGAGACTGGAGAAGAAACACGCCCCCCACCCCCCAGCATGACTGTTATTTGGAGATGAGTACCGTGCAGCTAAAGCTCCACTCACTGAGGGGTACGTGACTTACTGCTCACTGCTGATACTTCTGAGGGAACAGGGAATGACTGGGGCTGGGAGTGCAAAGCAACTACGAAGTTAGATCCTATAGCTGTCCATTGTCCCTGCTGGAGGGAAACTGCTCAGAGCTGAAAACAAAAAGCAAGTTTCTCCCCTCCTTCTGCCTTCCACTCTCCTTCCTTTGCTCCCCATTTGCAGAACCTCACTAGAAGCCAGTGGACTGTAAAATGTATAAAATATTTAGTTGCAGAATCTCATCTCCAACATAATAAAAAAGGATTCTGAAGGGTGGGCATGCAACTGAGGGGAAAAAGATAAACCATTAGCACAGTGACAAGAGGAGGGAGGGAAATTTGAGGAACTTCTGGAAAATTGTGTGGTAGCTTGATTACAAAAATGGCCCCAGTTTCTCATTCGTGCTTCTATTCATACCCCTTTCAATAAGACCTTTTTACTGCTCTCATCAAGATATGAAGTCTATATCTTTACTGTTTAATCTTGTCTGGTCTTGTGATTTACTTTGACCAAAAGAATATGCTAGAAAGGGCAGAGTGCTCATTTCAAGCATAGGTCTCAAAGGGACTTGCGTGCTTCTGCTTTCACTCTTAGAACACTGCCTCCTACATGACAATAATCCCCAAAACAACTACTGAAGGATGGGAGACCACACAGAGAAGTGAGTCATCCCCACTGAGGTCATGCTAGACCATCCAGCTCCTAGCTTAATTTAGAACCTTGTCTTAAACACTCGAGAAAAAAAGGAAGCTATGCCCAGGCGTCAGTTTATATTTCTCTTTACTTTGGCCCCTTTTCCTGTCAGCTTCATGTTCATGGAATTAAAAAAAAGCCTGTCTGTGAATGCCCTGCTCATCAGAATCATGCTTCTACAGAGAAATTCCATTTCAGCTGAGTGTAATTATCAACCTATGAAACAAGAACTTCAGATGACCAAATATTTCAGGAATCTCATAGCAGGGATGAAAGAGATGAAGAAACAAATTTAGCCTAGAGGAAAAATACATAATTCAGTGAATAGAGCTTTAGATTATATTCTAATAAGAAGCTTTTATCTTCATAAAGAATATAAAAGTTGTAATGAAAACAAGAAGAAATAATATCTGATATTAAAAATATAGGTATTGAATAACAGATTCAGTTGAAGGGTAGAAAAATAAGTTGTTAGTCTAAAGATTAACCTATAATCAGGAAGAAAAACTGAAAAAATCTATTCCTAAATTATATTTTAAAAGGAATGTAAAGAAAATACATGGGAAAAAGTAGACACATGGACATTAGATTTTGAACTTCAAGTTCTACCTAATAGGAGTTCCTAGAAGAGTCACAATGGGAAGGAAGAAACAAACAAAACTTGATAGAACAATATTATCCTGAGTTTTAATTTTTAAATGGAAAGTTCTGAAATGGAAAAAGCCTACTGAAGGCCAAGAAAGGTGAAAAAGAAGACTCATAGTAAGACACAACCTCATGCAATTTTAAAAGTGCAAGTATAAAGAGAATATTCTGAAAGCTTCTAAAGAGAAACAAATACATATGTGGACACAGGCACATGCATGTGCATACACATGCAAACTCATATATACACACGTACTGCCAGAAAAGTGATGAGACTTATATTAATTGTATATCCATGCTGAAGACTAGAAAATGTTGCTTTAAAAATTCTGATCAAAAATTATTTTGAACACTCCTATATATAGATCTACCTGTGTTGGGAAAAAGTAAAAATATTTTCTGACAAGGCTTGAAGTATTATCACCCATACACTGTATTTGTAAAACAAAATCATACAATGGCTTACTTCAACAAAAATTTTAAAAAGAAAAAGAGATGAACAATAGCAAATGTTGGTGAAGAAGTAAAGAAGTTAGAATCCTCATATATTGCTGGTGGGAATGTAAAATGATGCAGCTCTTTTGGAAAAAAGTTGGGCAGTTCCTCAAAAGGTTAAACAGTTTTCATATGGCCCAACAATTCCATTCCTAGGTATATACCCAAGAAAACTGAAAACATATGTTTACATAAACTTATGCAAAAATGACTCTAGCAGCATTATCATAACAGCCAAAAATTGTAAACAACTTGAATGTCCAATAACTGATGAATGGGTAAATAAAATGTGGTATGTCCACACAATGGCATATTATTCAGCCATAAAAAGGAATGAAATACTGAAACATGCTATAATACGTTGAATCTTGAAAGCATAACACTAAGTTTAAAAAGCCAAACGGGGGACCTTCAAGATGGCAGAGGAGTAAGACGTGGAGATCACCTTCCTCCCCACAAATAAATCAAAAATACATCTACAAGTGGAACAACTCCTACAGAACACCTATTGAACTCTGGCAGAAGACCTCAGACTTCCCAAAAGGCAATAAAATCCCCATGTACCTGGGTAGGGCAAAAGAAAAAAGAAAAAACAGAAACAAAAGAATAATGATGGGATCTGCATGTCTGGGAGGGAGCTGTGAAAGAGGAAAAGCTTCCACATGCTAAGAAGCCTCTTCACTGGCAGGGATGGGGGGTGGTTGCGGGGGAAGCTTCAGAGCCATGGAGGAGAGCGCAGCAACAGGGGTGCAGAGGGCAAAGTGGAGAGATTCCTGCACAGAGGATTAGTGCCAACCAGCACTCACCAGACCGAGAGGATTGTCTGCTCACCCACCAGGGCGGGTGGGGGCTGGGAGTTGGGGCTCAGGCTTCAGAAGTCAGATCCCAGGGAGAGGACTGGGGTTGGCTGTGTGAAGACAGCCTGAGGGGGCTAGTGGGGAGAGAGTCCAGAAAAAGTCTGGAACTGCCTAAGAGGCAAGAGACTTGTTTTGGGGTGTGTGAGGAGAGGGGATTCCTTCCCCATCTGCCCACAGGAAGCAGAGCACAGCCTAAACGAGCTCCAGAGACAGGCGTGAGCCACGGCTATCAGCTCGGACACCAGACACAGACATGAAATGCTAACGCTGCTGCTGCTGCAGCCACAAAGAATCCTGTGTGCAAGCACAGGTCACTATCCACAGCCCCCACCACCCTCACCCCAGAGCAACTGCCTCAGGCAGTTGCACCATCACACTGGCCTCTGCCACCACAGGCTCGCCCCACATTCCAACTATAACTACTGTACCCCACCCTCCCCCCGGCCTGAGAGAGCCAGAGCCCCTTAATCAGCCTCTGCTTTAACCCCCTCCTGTTTGGAAGGGGAACAGTTGCCTGAGGGCAGCCTACACTCAGAGGCAGGGCCAAAACCAAAGTTGAACACCAGGAGCTGTGCAAACAAAGAAGAGAAAGAGAAATTTCTCTGTGCAGCCTCAGAAGCAGTGGATTAAATCCCCACAATCAACTTGAGGTACCCTGCGGCTGTGGAACACCTGAAAAGACAATGAATCATCCCAAAATTGAGGCAGTGGACCTTGGGAACAACTGTAGACTTGGGGTTTGCTGTCTGAGACTGACTTGTTTCTGATTTTCATGTTTATCTTACTTTAGTTTATAGCACTTGTTATAATTGGTGGATTTCTTTATTACCCTGATTGCTCTCTTTTTTAAAAATTATTTTTTAAGTTAAAATTTTTTTCAATTTTTAATTCATTATTTTAAAAAATTTTTATTGATTTTTTTCTTTCTTTTTTCTCCCTTTTCTTCTGAGCTGTGTGGCTGACAGGGTCTTGGTGCTCTGGGCTGGTACCAGGCCTGAACCTCTGAGGTGGCAGAGCCAAGTTCAGGACATTGGACCACCAGAGACCTCCCAACCCCACATAATATCCATCAGCAGGAGTCACCCAGAGATTTTTCTCAATGCTAAGACCCAGCTCCACCCAACAGCCAGTAAGCTCCAGTGCTGGACACCCCATGCCAAACAACTAGTAAGACGGAAACACAGCACAACCCATTAGCAGAGAGGCTGCCTAAAATCATACTAAGTTCACAGACACCCCAAAACACACTACCAGATGCAGCTCTGCCCACCAGAAAGACAAGATCTAGCCCCATCCACCAGAACACAGGCACCAGTCCCCTCCACTAGGAAGCCTACACAAACCACTGAACGAACCTCACCCACTGAGGGAAGAAACCAAAAACAACGGGAACTACAAACCTGCAGCCTGCAAAAAGGAGGCCCCAAACATAGTAAGTTAAACAAAATGAGAAGACAGAGAAATATGCAGCACATGATGGGGCAAGGTAAAAACCCACCAGACCAAACAAATGAAGAGGAAATAGGCAGTCTACCTGAAAAAGAATTCACCATAATGATAGTAAAGATATCCAAATCTTGGAAATAGAAAGGAGATAATACGAGAAATGTTTAACAAGGAACTGCAAGACCTAAAGAGCAAATAAACAATGATGAGCAACACAATAAATGAAATTAAAAATTCTCTAGAAGGAATCCATAGCAGAATAACTGAGGCAGAAGAACGGATAAGTGACCTGAAAGATAAAATAGTACAAATAACTAACACAGAGCAGAATAAAGAAAAAAGGAATGAAAAGAAATGAGGACAGTCTCAGAGACCTCTGGGACAACATTAAATGTACCAACATTTAAATTATAGGGACCCCAGAAGAAGAAGAGAAAAAGAAAGGGTGTGAGAAAATATTTGAAGAGATTACAGTTGAAAACTTCCCTAGGATGGGAAAGGAAATAGCCACCTGAGTCCAGGAAGAGCAGAGAGTCAAAGGAAGGATAAATGCAAGGAGAAACATGCCAAGATACATATTAATCAAACTTTCAAAAATTACACAGGAAGAAAAAATATTAAAAGCAGCAAGGGAAAAGCAACAAATAACATACAAGGGAATCCCCATAAGGTTAACAGCTGATCTTTCAGCAGAAACTCTGTAGGCCAGAAGCATGTGGCAGGACAAATTTAAAGTGGTGAAAGGGAAAAACCTACAACCAACATTACTCTACCCAGCAAGGATCACATTCAGATTCAATGGAGAACTTAAAACCTTTACATACAAGCAAAAGCTAAGAGAATTCAGCACCACCAAACCAGCATTACAACAAATGCTAAAGGAACTTCTCTAGGCAGGAAACACAGAGAACGAAAAGAGCGACAATAAAAAACCCAAAACAATTAAGGAAATGGTGATAGGAACATACATATTGAAAATTACCTTAAATGTAAATGGATTAAATGCTCCAACCAAAGGCACAGACTGGCTGAATGGATACAAAAACAAGACCCATATATATGCTGTCTACAAGAGACCCACTTCAGACTGAGGGACACATACAGACTGAAAGTGAGGGGATGGAAAAAGATATTCCATACAAATGGAATCAAAAGATAGCTGGAGTAGCAATTTTCGTATCAGACAAAATAGACTTTAAAATAAAGACTATTCCAAGAGACAAAGAAGGACACTACATAGTGATCACGGGATCAATCCAAGAAGAAGATATAACAGTAAATATTTATGCACCCAACATAGAAGCACCTCAATACATAAGGCAAATGCTAACAGCCATAAAAGGGGAAATCGATAGTAACACAGTCATAGTAGGGGACTTTTAACACCCCACTTTCACCAATGGACAGATCATCCAAAATGAAAATAAATAATGAAACACAAGCTTTAAATCACACATTAGACAAGATGGACTTAACTGATATTTATAGGACATTCCTTCCCAAAACAACAGAATACACTTTCTTCTTAAGTGCTCATGAAACATTCTCCAGGATACAGCATATCTTGGGTCAGAAATCAAGCCTTGGTAAATTTAAGAAAATTGAAATCATATCAAGTATCTTTTCTAATCACAATGCTGAGACTAGGTATCAATTACAGGGAAAAAACTGTAAAAAAATACACACACATGAGGATTATACGATATGCTACTAATAACCAAGAGATCAGTGAAGAAATCAAAGAGGAAGTCAAAAAATACCTAGAAACAAATGACAATGAAAACACAATGACCCAAAACATATGGGATGAAGCAAAAGCAGTTCTAAGATGGAGGTTTATAGTAATACAATCCTACCTAAGGCAACAGGAAAAATCTCAAATAAACAACCTAACCTTACACCTAAAGCAATTAGAGAAAGAAGAAGAACAACAAAAAAATAACCCCAAAGTTAGCAGAAGGAAAGAAATCATAAAGATCAGATCAGAAATAAATGAAGGAAAAGATAGCAAAGATCGATAAAACTAAAACATGGTTTTTTGAGAAGATAAACAAAATAGATAAACCATTAGCCAGACTGATCAAGAAAAAAAGGTAGAAGTCTCAGATCAACAGAATTAGAAATGAAAAAGAAGTCACAACTGACACTGCAGAAATACAAAGGATCATGAGAGACTACTCCAAGCAACTCTGTGCCAATAAAAGGGACAACCTGGAAGAAATGGTCAAAAGTACAACCTTCCAAGACTGAACCAGAAAGAAATAGAAAATATAAACAGACCAATGATGAGCACTAAAATTGAAACTGTGATTAAAAATCTTCCAACAAACAAAAGCCCAGGACCAGAAAGCTTCACAGGAGAATTCTATCAAACATTTAGAGAAGGGCTAATACCTATCCTTCTCAAACTCTTCGAAAATATATCAGAGGGAGGAACACTCCCAAACTCATTCTACGAGGCCACCATCACTCTGATACCAAAACCAGACAAAGATGTCACAAAAGAAGAAAACTACAGGCCAATATCACTGATGAATATAGACGCAAAAATCCTCAACAAAATACTAGCAAACAGAATCCAACTGCACATTAAAAGGATCATACAACATGTTTAAGTGGGGGTTTATCCCAGGAATGCAAGGATTCTTCAATATATGCAAATCACTCAGTGTGATACACCATATAAACAAACTGAAGGATAAAAACCATATGATCATCTCAATAGATACAGAAAAAGCTTTCAAACAAAATTGAACACCCATTTATGATAAAAACACTCCAGAAAGTATGCATAGAGGGAACCTACCTCAACATAATAAATGTCATATATGACAAACCCACAGCCAACCTCATTCTTAATGGTGAAAAACTGAAATCATTTTTACT